>NC_135309.1:40071742-40386167 GCF_048772815.1 Callospermophilus lateralis
CCTGATTCAAATAAGCCAAATACAAAAGCTATTCTGTAGATAACTAGGGAAATTGTAGTGTGGTCTAAAAGACAATGTGATTTTTTTAAAAATCCCCCTGAAAGAATCTGAAGTCTCCCCCTTATTTTAGTCCTAACCTTATTTCTGTAGCTTCAGCATCTGCCTCTGCTCACAGTTTCAGTTATAGAGTTATATAAATGACCATCTCTCCCAGTATGCCTGGGGCAGTTTCAGTTTGTACCCATCCTCCCAGTGTGAACTCTTGACTCACAAAGCATTCTGATTTGAGAAGTCAAATAGCTGCTCACAGTAATTAAATTAAAGTGTACATCCCTTCCCACACCTGTTTTTTATACCAGTTTTTCTTTAGGTCTACAAACTTCCTTTGTCTAAAACCCCGCTTCCTAATCCTATGGTCTTATCTAACTCCTTCCTTCTTAGTTTTCCAAGTCTTTGCTTTGGCATCATTTCCTCAAATCCTTCCCTGACATTCCTGTGCTCTGTCCCCAACCTAAATGAGGTTGCCTCCTTTTCCTGTCATCCCATCCAGAGTGGCCTGTCTTATACATTAGGTTAGAATATGTTTACTAGTCTTTTCCCAATGCAGACAGTGTCTCGAGGCTAGGCGTTTACTGTCTTTCCTTTGGGGGTCATTAGTATCTGGCATTGCTAGCAATGTCTGGCAAAATGTTGGATAAATCTAGTTTTAGAGATAGTATCTGAGTTAACCCTCTCAAATGAGAATAATTTGACCCTGGGTAGGTAGGTAAATGTACCTTCCTAAAGTTACAGAGAATAGTAGTAGCAGAGCAAGAGTAGAACTTGTGACCATGGTATATGCTATAATAAAAATTTGAAGGAGCACTGAAGATTTCTTTTGCTAGGATGGTTTATATCCCAAACAGTGATCATCCCTAGAGCATAGTGGAAAAGCTGTTAGAGCAGGAGTAGTATCTTTGGAGTACACAGAATTAGATTGTGATAATGCATTCATATTTAACATATTTATTAAACACAAAATGCAAATGTGATTATGACACCCAGCTATAATAAACTTTTTATATAATCAGAACACAGAATATATGGTACATATATCCTTGATTCTCCAGATTTCTAACTTTGAATTGCTGTTTTAGACTCCCCTTACATGATATGATAAAGAGTGGTATAGGATAACAGGGACTTTATACCTTCAGTTATTAAAAAATAAAGACCATCATTTGAAGATCTTATACTTAATGTCTGTCTTTATTTGTCATTTCTTTAGCGTCGTCTTGGAGATGCAGCCAAGAAAGCCATCAGTAAATTGACAACCAGAACAGTAAAAAAGGGCGATAAGGTACAGTAATGAAATAACTTTAAATAGCCTTCTCTTTGAAAATGTGATTTACTATGCCTGTCATCTGAAAGCCCTTCAATTAGCCTTCTCACTTTCTTGGAGGACGTCAAAGCTTTTGTCATTAGTAACTTTACAAGACTACTTACAGATGACTCTGATTTTTTTTCTTTAAAACCCAGCATACATTTTCCAAGAATTAATTCATCCATCTTTCCTTCCTTCCTTTCTTCCTTTCTCAGTACTAGGGATCGAACCCAGGGTCACTGTTACTACTGAGCTACACTCCAGCCCTTTTTATTTTGAATTTTGAGACAGGGTCTTTGCAAAGTTGCTGAGGCTGTCCTCAAACTTGCAATCTTCCTTCCTGCCTCAGCCTCCCAAATTGCTGGACTATAGGCCTGAGCCATCATAGCTGGCTATTCCAAGAATTCTGTGGGACAGTTTGTCATTATAGTCAGGAGATGTGTGTTATCTGCCTATATTTCTTGTTTTTGCTTGCATCTCTTGGGTTTTGTTTCTTTACCCCCTTAAAACTGAAGACCTGTATTTCTAGGATATTTCAGTTAACAGGGTGATCTCTTTACGGTATGCTAAGCATTTTTTTAAAAGAAGAATACACTTTTTCAGAGTTGGGCCTGCTTCTTTGGGGGAAAAACAAAATTTTTTAGTTGTAGATGGACACAGTAACTTTATTTTATTTATTTATTTTTATGTGGTGCTGAGGATTGAACCCAGTGGCTCACACATGCTAGGCAAGCGCTCTACCACTGAGCCACAACCCCAGCCCAGGCCTGCTTCTTAAGGAGACCAAATAAGAAAGGCAGTAACAAAAAGCTATAACTGAAATTTTTAACTAAAATTTCATAATTAGAGTTCTAATTATGGTGGAGCCTTAATTCTCCAAATTAATAGCCTTTAATGTTAAGTTTCTATATACTGTCATTCAGGCTTATCAAGAATGAAAAAATTGTATCTAAGGACATAAAACTCAAACTGCCTCCTATTCCATACCCAGTGTTAATGTTTTAGCAGAGTCCTGAAAGGATGAATTTCAGATAATTCTCTGTCTTAAGTTTTCTCACTTTTTTTTTTTTTTAACTGTACTCATTTTATCCCCACTGCCTTGACATAAGTATATCTAGTTGCCTTTGGCACAGCTCTGGAGGTAGTGGATTTCGTTATACCCTAAGGAAAGAATAAGGAAAATGTCACTTGCAGAAAATACAAACAGCATCAAAACAGCTGCTGTACTTAACTCCAAAGAGTGGTCTTTCTTGGCCTGTTGGTCTTCAACTGCCATTATTTTGAAATTCTCAGGAGCTGGTCTAACCTACCTTTCTTACTCCATGCTAGCACCAAACAATATTACCAGCCAGGTGCAGTGGTGCACACATATATTCTCAGCTACTCAAGAGGCTGAAGCAGGAACACTCACCTAAGATGTGTGAGGCCCTTGGTTTGGGTAGGGATAGAATCTTTCTTTTAATTATTAAAGCCAACACATCTTAATTTGTACCTCTTAGACTTGCCAAGAACTGTACCACTGAGTTGCAGTTAAAGTGGCAGTGACACAGCAAATAGGTTCACCTTTCCAGACTTGGATTGTTGGCATGCTGTTTTATGACAATTAAGATAGAACCCTCTTAAGCCCTGAGGAGGAAGGAAATCATCCTGGTGACTAAACACACTTTTCCTAATTTTTTTTTCTTTTGATGGTACTGGGTATTGAACCCAGACCTTAAATATGCTAGACAAGCATGTTAACATTGGGCTACTTACCCTGCTCTTTTTAAATTTTAAGACAAGGTCACACTAAGTTGCCCAAGTCAGCCTTCAATTTGTGATCCTTTTTGCCTCAACCTCCCAGGTAGCTGGGATGAAAGGTATATAACATTATGCCTGGCTCCTTGACTCTTGATAAAGACCCATTATTAAGTTGATCCAGTTATCTTTCTCTACCCCAAATCAGTGACCAGATGCAGTGCTCCCATAGCTGGTGTAAGTCTTTATATAGCAGTCTACTGAGGGATCACCATCTTTGTGCCTGTACTTAAGGAGATGATGAGGTGATTCTCCTGATGATGACCCAGCTTTTGTACAGTATTCTGTGAAACCTGTTCAGATAAACCAGTAGTACAGTGGAAGTGGAAGGTGGGCAGAGATAATGGTGATCCAAGGTGACAGTTGATGTGAATCTTGACAGTAGTTAGAATTCTTAGTCTAAGATATATCATAGACAGAAGTAGTATTGATTATTATACAAGTTTAAGAAAAAGATTGGCTTAGGTATAATTTATATCAGTGTCGTTAAACAATTGGAAACATTATTTTTAATACCTTTCACTTTATAACCTCTTGCTTAGCATAATTGTCACAGAAACACACTTAGCTGAATTTTATACACGTAGCATGTGACTTGTGATCCTTTGCTTTTCGTTTCAGGAAACAGACCCAGACTTTGATCATTGTGCAGTCTGCATAGAGAGCTATAAGCAGAATGATGTTGTTCGGATCCTGCCCTGCAAGTATGTCAGCTTTGTATGTTTGAAAAGAATGATATTAATGTGTTTGTATGTCTCCCTTTTAGAATGAGTGTCCACTTGCTTCTGAGAACCTCCTAATCAACGGCTCTTCTAACCAGCCAAGACCCTGCTGCATATTGCTCATATTGGGAGGTTGTGGTCAACAAAGAGCAGTTTTGCCTCACAAAAACTGATTGCACATGTATTATAAAAGAAATACATATGGCACAACCTCCAGATTTTCAAACCTTAGAGTTTTTATTCTGTGATTTCTGTGGGTTTCAAAAACAGCCCCTTTTCCTCTCCATCTTCAATCACAATTCACTAGGCCCTACAGCGAGACCCAAAGAGTGTTCGTCTTCCTCTGGGATTTGGATTTCTTTTTCTTATTTTTTTTTCTTTCTTTCTTTATTTTTTTTCTGAACATAGATTATACACAGTGGAAGGACTGACTGATACTTGCTTTTTGCCTGCTGTGGGTCACATACTCTCCGCAGGTTACATTTACTGTCTCCTCTGATCTTCCCAATAATCCAAAAAGGATGTTGTTCTCCCATTTTTATTAGTCAACATTTTGTTACTAGAACCAAGTATCAGGCATGTTCTATCTATGAAGAAAGGGAGATTTATTTAGCTCACAGTTTTGGGGCTAAATAGAAAGCCCAAGATCAAAAGTCCATAAATGGGTAGATCCCATGAGTTTGGCCTCTGGTGTGGTAGCAGATGGCAGCACATCATAGTGAACCCACATACAAGCAAATGGTCACTTCTCAAAAAGGAGCAGAGATGGGCTGGGAATATATCTCAGTTGGTAGAGTGCTTGCTTCACATGCACAAGGCCCTGGTTCAATCCGCAGCACTACCAAAAAAAAAAGCAAAGAGAGAGAAGACACAGGACAAGTTTGCTTGTTTTGTAACACTCTTGTGGGAACTGCCAAGGGGGTTTCACAAGAAATACCTCTTACCCCTCGGTGACCTAAGAAGGATCTTTCACTGTGTCCCATTCCTCAAAGATTCCATTCTTCACCTTCACCACCCTGGGGACCAAGCCTTTAATCACAATGGAACGTTGTGGGTCACTCAAGCCACAGTACCCTTGTGCAGTGAAGGATAATGAAGCCAATAGAGTTTCTAAGATCACACAATTCAAAAAATGGTACAGCTGAGGTATACATCTACCTTTAATGCCAGCACTCCTCTCATAGTACCACATACCTCCCTCTAGAGCATTTACTGAAACTTTAATGCCTAAAAAGAGCTTTCTTTTTAAGCCTGTTGGTGTCTTCCATGATCTTATCCCAAATTAGGGAATGCAAACATTAAAAAATAGTATTCAAAGCATCATCTGGAAAAGAATAAAAGAACACTACTGATAAGCCTTACACCTAAGAAATTTCCTTTCTTCTCCCCTCTTTTCTTTAAAAGATATCCACATAGCTTGACCCAGCCTTCTAATAATACAAAATGTGAATGATTAAAATATTGGTGAATAGTTGTCTCCATAAGGCTACTGATCTTACTTTACTTAGTCACAAAGTAATCTCTTCTGAGCCTAGGATGATCTGGGTGAGGGTTTGTTGTTATTGTTGTTTTTTAATTGTAGTACTTAAGAATAATTCTGTATACTAAAACAGAAATCCAAGATTCTAAAAGTCAAATCATTCTACTTTATACATAAAAGAAAATCTATCAAACTAAACATAAGCTGTCCTATAGAAAATTAAATTATATCAAGACAGTTTTTTCTTATTTCTAATTATTTACAATCTAAAACATGAGGCTAAAGGAAATGTATATACAAATACAAATCAGGAAAAGGATCAGTAGGATAATTATAAAGCATAGTCAGAAAATGCCAACTTTGACCACAAAGAAGCCAAGACTTTACAAATTCTCTGTCATCTTATCCCAGGTTCCCCTGAAACCAAATGGTACCTAAAGAGTGGAGGAGCCATTTAGTTATTACTAAAATGAAATTGTCTTCCTCAGGAGAGTCTCAGCCTGAAATAGTTGATTCTGGGAAATTTGCTGTCATTCTCTCCATCCCTAAAGCCTGTTTTTAAAAATTTTATTCTGAGGATTTTTGTTTGTTTTTGTTTTTCATTTTCCTCAGCTTAACCCAGAGCTTTCCAAATCTGACCATACATTAGGATCAATAGGGGAGCTTTCAGAAATACCTTAAATGGAGCCTAGGCATATTTATTTTAATAAGACCACATTCTCCATTAAAGCTTAAAGCCTTGGTTGATATTAACTGTTTCTGTGACTGAAACTGGAAAACTGGTTCTCAACTTTCATATTTGTAGTCTTCTTTTGAAAATTAGAAATTTTGGCAAACTTAACAGAATTTCTTTGCACCCCTAGTAGTAGCACTGTTCACTTGTATGTCTTGGCCCTTATTTTTGATTATGCTTGCTGCCCTGACTGTGTGTCAAAAGTTCTCCATGTTGCTTTGGAGCCTGCTGTTATATGTTACTCTTACTCCTCAATTCTGGGCAAGTGGCCTCTTTCTCTAAACTATATTGTTGAACCTGCTCAGCAAAACATTTTACCTCACTGAAATGGTAACAACAGTATGATCCTCAGGTGTAATAAAAATTAAATTATTTCCTCATTATGCAATATTTTTAAAACTCTTTTTTTTTTTAATATTTATTTTTTAGGTGTAGATGGACACAACACAATGCCTTTATTTTTATGTAGTGCTAGGCGAGCGCTCTACCACTGAGCCACAAACCCAGCCCTCCACATTATGCAATATTTTGTGACAACCTTTGACCTACAAGAGGTTTTCTCAGCTTTGACATTTGGGATCACATAATGCTTTGTGTGGAGGAGGGGTCTGGAAAGGTGATTTTGTGCACGACAATATTTAGCATATTTTTGGCCATTAACTACTAGAGGACAAAAGCATCCACACCATACATCTGTGACAATGAAAAATGTCTCCAGATGTGGACCACTGATGCAGAGGATATCTTCACACAAATGTTCTTTACCGCAAATCTTCTCCAAGCTTCTTTTTTCCAGTGGATGTATCTCAAGTTACTTTGTATAATCTCTTACCTCATGCTTCAGCTTATCCTCCTTTTACCTCCAGTACCCTCCCTTTCTCTTTTGTCTCTATGGTCTTTGAACCCAAGCCTGCCATGCTTCCTTTATTATGCATCTCTGTCCCTCTCTGTCTTCCCAAAGTTCTCTGAACATATTGAACAGGCAGGGCTCTACTCCACAGCTATGCCTCAGTTACTGCCCACAGCCCTCCTCCTGCCTTATTTGTCCTCCCTGTTCATCACAGCAGCACTTCCAGGTGTTTTCATTCTCCTTAAACACCTTAACTTATCCCATTACTCCTCGATTTGAGAGAGTAAACTTCACCTAGAGAAATAGTGGTTGGATTCCCTCACTTCCAGTGTGCCTGCCCCACACTGCCATCCACACTTATACCTCCTGTCAGAATGGAGGAGGCAGCCCCTTTCTGGTTTGGTGTTGCTCTTTCTACATGGGCCTCTGTCTGCAGCTCTTTGCCTTCTGCCTGAGACCTTGCTGTATTGATTCTCTGACTATCTGCTCCCTCCAGTTTTGTTCTTTCTGTCTCTGCTCATCAGCTTTAATCATGGTCAAGCATTTTCTATTCCAGTTTCAAAAACTCTCAAATTCATCACCTTCCATGTACTTGCCTATAGCGACTCCCCTTCATAGCCGTCTTTGGAAGGATTTGCCCTTGCTGCCTCTCTACCTCAGTAAGGGATGAAGTCAACCAGATTCATTGTGTCTTTCTGTCCTTCATTTTTAATAAGAAAGGCTTTCTGGAAACTGAACTAAGCCTTTCTATCTATAGATATCAGACCTCTCATGGATTGCTGGGTTTTTTAGTCGCATGACCTTTACTTTTCATTCTCTGTTGCACTAATTTACTGTGGACAGATGGCAGTTGGCTATGCTTTGGGGACCTCCTGTTTGTATCAGTTGATTACAGTTGATCATCCTTTGGACGTTAGCCAGCATGTCTTAGAAACAAACAGTCATCTTATTTAAAGGTTAGCCACAAAATTTTTAGTGAGTAAAAATACTCTTTTTAGAAGTAGAGTGCTGCAGCCTGGAGAAATACACATTTAAGATGTTAGCTTGGGAGCTAAAATGGGTCAGTCAACTGGCTGCTGACTGTTGAGGAGTTGCTCTGTCACCCCCACCTTGGAGGGAGGGCCTGCTTCTATGTATCTACTGTCAGTCCTGGCTAGGGGAAGGAAATCTTGTTTCTGACTTTTAATAATCTTGGATCCTTTTGTTTGCCAGGTCCTTAACACGGCACCCAGAGGCTGCAGAGCTGTGAAACAACTCACCTTCAATGTAGACTCCTCACCCCAGCCCTGCTGTTTTTCTGACCTCTCTAGTTTATGGCTATGTGAGAAATAGGAAAGGGGAAGGGCATTGTATTTCAGTATTACAGGTTTTGTTTCTTTCATGTTCTATATATTTTACATTCTGTATCCCAAAGTATTTCTTATAGGAATAAAGAACTTTTTTGGTTGAAGCTCTGATTGAAGCTCCTTTTCACGTTTCATTACTCCTCAGCACATCACCTGCTTCCCATTGCAGTACAAGACTCAGCCCTAAATGTGCTAGGGCCTTTTCTGCTTTTATGTATTTTTTTGTTGTTGTTGAAGTCTTTCATTTTAACAATGGAAGTGGTTTCCTTTTTAACTTGCCTCAGGTGCCACCTTCTGAAATCTCTAAATGTCCACGATCTACCCTCTGGCTAGGGAAAAGGCGCTCACCACCAGATGTTCTGGGGCCCAGGGTGTGCCATAAGAGCATTCTACCATTTACTGGAATGCCATGTAAAATATTTACATTGCTTTGCCTGTTTAATTAATGTACCTTTCATTCACACAGCCCTTGATATACTTCTCTCAGTATTCCATATATAGTTTTTCATTTATTGTTCCAGATAACCTCATGAGTTAGACCAAGTCCACCTTTCCCATTACTGACCACACAGCTTTCAGGTGAGGCAGTGGGGAGGCAGAAAGTGTAGTCGATCAAGGGTCTGATGGTTATAGCAGCAGAGAGGGAAAGGCCATATTTGGTTTGATGAAACAATAAAGCAGAGTATACAAAAGCAAGAAGATGAAGAGAGTAGGTGCTGAAGAAGAGAAGGCATCAAGCTCTGGGTACTTGTTCATAAAGACGATGGTAGGAAGGCGGGGGGCTATGTCAGAGGACTGATGACTACAAAGAACAAATGCTGAGTTTTGTCTCCAAAAAGCAAGAAATGTGCTGAAGGAGTTGATACTGAAGATCTGGGTTGAGATGCACAGGAGCTGAGCTGGTAGGGAATCTAAAAAGAAAAGTTCTAGGTCAGAGGAAGCAGAGTTAGGGGGTGATTATTTGACTTGAGGTGTGGGGATGTGCAAATAGCTAAAAGGAGCTTTTTTTAAATGAATCTTTCAGAATCTTTCAGATTCTGAGCTAGCTAAGGAAGGTTTTCTTAATTTGTCCCTAGAGAACCCATTAGCCTGTTGTCTTTCGTTACAGTGCCTCATAACATAGAAGAGAGATTGTAATTGTCTAATAAAACAGAGAGTGGGCACTTTTTCTTTCAGATCTGCAAACCTGCAAGGAAAGATTTACTCAAGAACCACAACATAAGAAAGATTCATTTAATGAGTTCACTTAAAGGAACAAATAGGTAGAGAACACTCAATTCATGCAGAGTTAGAAATTAAATTTAGGAGTCACACCATTTTGTTCTCTATGAATAACCAGTAATAGAAATGCAGCCAGAGCAGGGAGTGCTAGAGCCAAACCATTGTTTACCCCATGTAGCTGCTACTTGCTTAAAATAGGGTTTTCATCCACAGTTGGCCATATTAGCTGCCTCCACCCATTTGCATACCTCCCACTTCGGCACCAAAGTGGCCCTGGTCAGAGTCCCATAACCTTATCTCTTCTACCACCTATCAGCCAGCCAAATCCCATTGTCCACCCTATGCAGAACTGACTTGGAACATATTCCCAGCCACTCCACTCCCTCCTGTTTATTAGCCAAACCTTCAGAGGTCTATAAGCCCCCCCAAAGTACATGTAAGATATTAGGCACCCTTGTGACTTTATGAGGAGGTTCTATAATTTATATCAGATCTAAAGGGATCTATCCTCCAAAAGTATTAAAGCCTTGTTCTAGTCTTAAGTTAGTTTGGATTGCAGCCAACCTTGACTGCTGAAAAATGAGAATGCCCCCTGGGGTTGAGCCCTGCAGTAAGGAACTCTTCATCTCACTCTAAAATACTCCCCATACATGGATACAAGTAATAAGAAGCAGGCACAACACCTTATATGTATTAAACTAATTTAGGTCTTCCTTACAGATTACTGGCACTCAAACTCTTAAGTAAAAACCTTAAGGTTAAAATAAAAGCCCTCGGGCTGGGGATGTGGCTCAGGCAGTAGCGTGCTCGCCTGGCATGCGTGCGGCCCAGGTTCAATCCTCAGCGCCACATACAGACGGAGATGTTGTGTCCGCCGAGAACTAAGAAATAAATAATAAGGTGTTTCTCTCTCTCTCTCTCTCTCTCTCTCTCTCTCTCTCTCTCTCTCTCTTTAAAAAAAATAAGTAAAAGCCCTCAAGTATGATGAGTTTCTGGATAAATGCATTTTCTGCGAGTTTCAGACTACATGGATAAATTCAGACTTCACAGTCTTTATTTTTGTCCTTAAATGATACAAAGTCATCAAGTGTTGATGGAAGAGCAGTATATATTGTTGACTGAAGTTTTATTATGCATGAATATTTACTCCAAATCCCCAAAAAAAAGACCCCATTTTAAACCAAAGCTGCATTTTTCAAAACAGCAATCATAACGTTTAAGTTATAAATTAACAATCAGGGTTTTAAAGACATACCATGGTCTAATTTAGTATCATTCTCAAAATTTCCCTTACTCTAAACTTAAGACTTTAGTGTGTCTTCCAAAAGTGTCCTGAAAGTCTGCATTGGTGTCTACTCCTTTCCCAATTTGTCAAGGACCCCAAGCTTCTTTCAGTCTCAATTACAGCTTCTCAGAGCTCTCAGCCAGGGGTTCTTGAGCTTGCAGAATAATCTCTGTAGCTCCCTCAAAGTCATTTCTCCCTCTGAAGGGCACAAATTCCTCTTCTAAGAATTCAAACCCTTCTGTGGCTGACTTATTTCTTGTCCCGAGGATGTAATTTTCTGTTCTGAATGTGAGAGGAAATCACCCATGTCTACCCACCGCCCCCGCCCCCCCACACACACACACACACAAAAGTTTCAGCTGAAATTTGCCAAGTGTTATTTGATTCTTAGGCACAGTTCACTCCTTAAAATAGTTCCAGCTGCCCTGTGACTTCTACAAATATTTAACATAGATTGAGTTCCATGAAACTAATTAATAATTTACACAGAAAACTCTTGATTTTTAACCCTGGCTTAATATGTTTTCAAAATTCCATTTTTCTATTTAAGCTATTATTATAAGAAGAATAACTGATTTACAAAGTATGAATACCATTATTCTTAATAAATTTGCTAGGTTTCCTCAAGTCTTTTTTGGAATTTGGTAGGATAAAAAGTCCAAATTGTGTACAGTGGTATGAGCCTGTAGTCTCAGCTACATAGGAGGCTAAGGCATGAGGATGGCTTGAACCCAGGAGTTTGGTGCCAGCCTGGACAACATAATGAGACCCTGTCTCTTTTTTATTTATAAATAAATAAATAGAATCAGTATGTAGTTCAGTTGTGGAGTGCTTGCCTAGCTAGTATGCACAAGGGCCTGGGTTCTATCCCCACGACTGCAAAATAAAAACGTCCAAACAATGATCTCCTACTCATTAGTTCTCATCACATAGTACTATTCATACATGAGATTGGGTTTAGATTTTCTGTAAAGGGTGTGTGTGTGTGTTTTAGTTGTTGATGGGCCTTTAATTGATTATTTATTTATTTATATGTGGTGCTGAGAATCAAACCCAGTGCCTCACACATACTAGTCAAGTGCTCCATCACTGAGCTACAGCCCCAGCCCTAGAAGTTATGTTTTTATAAACCTCCAGTATTTGTCTTTGGGGTATTGTAAATGTGTTAAAAGGAGGAAAAACAAACTAACTTAAAATTTCATTGTTTTCATTTTGACCTAACAGTTTTTCAGTATATAATTTATAACATAATTCTCCATTATTTTATAGGCATGTTTTTCACAAATCATGCGTGGATCCATGGCTTAGTGAACATTGTACCTGTCCTATGTGCAAACTTAATATTTTGAAGGCTCTGGGAATTGTGGTATGTTTCCAATTTTGTCATTGCTTTTGCATAGTATCTTATCTAATTGTAATACAACATAACATATTTGTTATAATAGGAGACATGACAGTCTCACAAGAATACACTGGCTTTTTTTTTGCCAGATAACCTAGTTAGTCCAACAACTACCTTTCTTATAGATTACAAAAGATTCAGAAGAACTTTTAACAACCTGGCAAAGAGTTTTGACAGAACTATTGGCATAGAGATTGGCTCTGACAGTGCAAAGACCAACACTGACTTACCAAGAACTTTAGAGACTTCCTTTATTTCCTTAAAAGAAGTATATATCCAGGATTGTGCTTTTTTAGAGGAAAATAAAATACTTTCTGGTTGCAAAAATATAATAAATGAGGGTTGGGATTGTAGCTCAGTGGTTGAGCGCTTGCCTCACATGTGAGGCACTAGATTCGATTCTCAGCACCACATAAATCTAGAACTTAAAAAAATATTTTAAAAATACATATATAATAAATGAATATTCTCAACAGCTGAGTTTGATTGAACAGATGAACTCCTCATTTTAGCTTTGCAATCCAAAGAAATTTAAATAGTCCTGTTTTAAATATACTATCAAATCACAGTTTAAGTGCTATACATTTGGACAGTAATGCCCCATTTATCCTCAGTCCCCAGAGATCCTGTCAGAGATAATATAGCTTAGCTATATAAAAGATTATAGCATGCCTGTAATCCCAGCAGCTCAGGAAGCTGAGGCAGGAGGATCTTGAGTTCAAAGCCAGTATCAGCAACTTAGCAAGGCCCTAAGCAACTTGGGAATATCATGTCTCTAAATATAAAAAAGGACTGAGGATGTGGCTCAGTGATCTCTGAGCTCAATCCCTGGTACAAAAAAGAAGAATTTTATACTTACTTTTTAAATGGTAGACTTTGGCCCCAAGTACTTGTGTACCTCTCCTTCAGGATTAGTTGCTTAGATTTTGAAATAGATCATTTTCTTTCAGTTTGAACTTTGATCTACTTTAAGATGAGAGGGACATTTTATATTCCAGCTGTTCCTTAACATTAACATTTAACATTAATCAAAGTAATATAGTAATTGTTTTTTAAACTCAATATTAGAGGGTTGGGTTGTAACTCAACCATATATTGCCCAGCATATATGAGCCATTGGGTTTAAACCTCGGCACCACATAAAAATAAATAAAGGTGTTAATTTGAATATTAATTAGTCAGCCTTATAATAATGATTATGATTCCCTGTGCATACAAGTCATGTCCAAAAAGGGTTATCTTAAAAAAAAAAAATTCACTGGCCAGTTTTCTCAGTTTCTACAGTGGATTTTGGTTTCCCTTTGTGACATTTTTGGGAAATGAACTGGTCCTTTTGAAGAAAATCTTTTAGGTGAGAGTAGAAACCATAGATAGGCAGTAAATGAGAAGAAATTGCATGGAAAGAACTTGGTGAAGTCCTTGCAATAGAGTATCAGACATTCAGGGTTTTATGAAAGAACTTGTTTTTTTACAATTATTTTTAACCTGGAAATATTTTGCAGCCAAATCTGCCATGTACTGATAATGTAGCATTTGATATGGAAAGGCTCACCAGAACCCAAGCAGTTAACCGAAGATCAGCCCTAGGTGACCTCGCCAATGACACCTCCCTTGGCCTTGAGCCACTTCGAACTTCGGGGATATCACCTCTTCCTCAGGATGGGGAGCTCACTCCTAGAACAGGAGAAATCAACATTGCAGTAACAAGTAAGTGGGGACCCTTTACCCAGGCACACAGGGTGAGTTGCTGCTTGGTTTGGGCATGCAGTAACTGCCAAGGGGAGAGATGAGTCCACCTGGGCCAGCAACTTTGTAACTGAGAAGGTAATTACTTTTGTTAAAATAGATGTTTGGAATAATGGAACTTTATAATAAGATGCTTGTGTATTGGTGTTTGATTAATAGAAATAGCTGTACTAGACGAACAGTTGTTCAGAGGTTTGTCTTAGTAGCTGCTTCATAAACCTTGTTTTGAAATCTTTGCATTGCAAACAGACAGTTAAGGAGACATTGGAATGTGACGTAGGCCAGCAGCATCAATGCTGGTATGTTAGGTAGCTGAGCACTGGTGCTCTTGATCTCCTATGCTGCAGGCCACTTAGTAAAAACCTAATTTAGAATTTAAACCTAAAATTTCAAGGCTTCAGGAACAATTGAGATGGCATGTCATTGTTTATTTTATATTTTTTTTTTCAGAAGTTTGGTCTCTTGGCACTTAACCCTTTGCTATAATTGTACATGAGAAGGAAGAAAAGCCAAAGGGTAACCTCCCTCAAAAGAAATGTTCTGAGCTCATTATAAGCATCTTGATTGTTGAACTGTTGACAAAAAATAAATGTACAAAGTGTTTTAAGGGAATGCCTATATATGGTATGAGTGGGCCAATGGTGTGTGTATGGACTTTGTAGACATTCACCCAGTAACAAGCCAACTCTTTTCTTCAATTTCATTCTTTACGCGCAATTTCCATCTAACAACCTGTCACCCATCTCTCGTCGCTGCTCTGGTGCTACCTTTTCCAATTTATGCTGTTGCCTTGCCTAGAGCTTCAATCCCTGAAGCTGATGGGGCTGCACTTGCAACTGGGAGTCAGTAAAATGGGGGGAAATAGTTACAGAATAAGTCTTCTTTATGTATTAAGACTCATGTGGTTTATGGAACCAACCAGAGATAATTATTAGAAAATTATTTCTCAGGTTTTATTTGATCAGTTATCTGAACTCCCAAATCCTTCATGCAATTTGAAATAAGTAAAACTGTTCTTTGATATGGTTTGGCTCATTTCTTGCCATTTCCCAGTGATTTGTTTTAATAGCATTTCATGGTTTTCCTACTTTGATATTGAAGTTTTGTGATCTAGATTTTATTTTATTTATTTTTTATGATTTTTTAAATTTTAAAAATTGGATCTAATAATAATAAAGGAGTTGAAGGTTATTTGTTTATTGAGTTTTTTGTAAGTCCTTCATTGATTAGACATTTATTGAGCACCTACTACTACATAAAGTACAGACCTTCTAATATTGTATGCAGAAATGTCCTCAAAATCTTATGCTTTTGATGATAAAATATTACTTCATGTACCAAATTAATTGCCTTTAGCAAAATTTACGCATGATGCCAATAAGTAAAGTTTGTATGATTAAGCTAGATCCAAATTACCTCTGCTTTTCCCTCCAAATCCCTGTAGCACCATACCAACTACAGTACATTCACCCAGTACCCACTGTGTGCAAGGCACTGTGCTAAATAAGTAGTAAGGAGAACAGAGGCTACCAAGGTTCTGGCTGCAGTAGATCATTGCTAAGTACTCCTGAGCCTGCTGGGTATTATTATGAATGTTTACTTCCTCCTTCCTTTAACTAGTTTTTGTAAGTGAACTCATAGCAAGCAAAAAAAAAAAAAAGACATAAATATATAGCTGAAGTTATAAATAATGTACAAGAGTCTCTAAGAATATGAGCTAAGGATGTATCTCAGTGGTAGAGAGCATGCTTAACACATGCAAGGCCCTGGGTTTGATCCCCAGCTCTTTCAAAAGGCAAAAAAAAAAAAAGTTTTAAATATGACAAAAAGAATGCTGTGTTAAGCTCCTTGATGTTGATAACCTTTCATCTCTTGATTTTTTAAAAGTTCAGTATACATATCTCTAACCTAAAATATATAGTTTAAAGTGGTGGATTTTACATGAATTCTCAGAGGTTCATTTTGATATAAATAAAAAACTTGAATCTGATGATGAAGAAAACTAATCCAAAAGGCAGTGGCTGCACTAAGAGTTTACTAAGCATTTTAATAATATAAATTTAGATGAGGACAAAGATATGCATGTAGAACAAATTCAGCGTCCTGGAATCATGAAGAGCAATCTGTCTTAACCATTTAAGGTCATTACCTTAAAAGCCAGAATCCTTTTTCTAGAAAAGTGTCAATGCATACACAATTTTGCATACAGTTTTAGGATTTTCAAAACTCAGATAAAGAAACACCATATTACACACAACTTTTGCACATGAAGATTTGGCGTTCCAAGTGTAAATGTTTCTTCTCGCTTTACTACAGACATCAAGGGGATTTTACTGAGTAATACCAGCCTTAGTTAGTGCATACTAAGAAATATTTTCTACTTAAGACTTTTAGAAGCAGGCATGGTGGCACATGCCTACAATCCCAGGAGCTCAAGAGGCTGAGGCAGGAGAATTGCAAGTTCAAAGCCAGCCTCAGCAATTTAGCAAGGCCCTAAGCAACTCATCAAGACCCTGTCTCAAAAAAATAAAAAGGACTAGAGATATAACTCAGTGGTTAAATGCCCCTGTTTCAATCCCTAGTACCACCAAAAAAAAAAAAAAAAGACTTTAGGAAGTCATAATGATTCTCAGGTTGATTTTGAGGTCCCAAATAAATGTTTTCTGAATATTAAAGTTAAGGAGAAATAGTAACTGACTTCCTGGATGGAGAGAGGAAGAAGCAGAGAGAGAGACTGACTGACTGACCATAGAGAGAACTATAGATAGCCTTAGATCTCTGTATACCAGAGGTTTTCAACCATTTGGTGGGCTCAGTACCTTGTCAGTCACTTACCCTTCTTACTTCACTTCAACACCAGAAAAACAAGTGTTGCTTCCCGCAGTGGACTCATAAAGGGTGGTACTCATTTTCTTTATACCCAGTGATATATCCTTTTAATGTCCTGTGGAAACCTGCACATAAGAGAAAAAATTGTAGATGTGGTATTTTGGAAGGCAAACTTGGAGACTGCTTAGAGTGCCCACAAGACCTTTGAGAGCCACTATGCCATATTTCTGAGCGTTTAGCTAGCTAGGAATGAGTGAATCAACCATGCAGAAATGACAAAGTGAAATTTGAAAGATGGTTATAAGTATGGTTACTCTCTCGTCATTTCAGTTAACAATGAAAATAAATATGTCCATGTGCAATTTTATATACATATTTGTCCTGCACAATTTTTGGTGGCCATACTTCTCATGTACCTCAGAACCTAAACTGGAAGAAATGGTTGGGCCATGCTTTCCTCTCTCCCTTGCAGCTTTTACCAGTACTTCCACTAACCTTCTCCAGTTAGTAGCTCTCTGGCAAACCTCCTCCTGCTTCACTTCCTTGAGCCAGTCTTGGCTTACACCTCCGTTGACGTCTGCTTCGTTGCATTTGAGGGAAATGTTGACATCAATTTGACTTAACCTTCTCCCCAGAGTGATTTCCTCCCTTTCCTTTGTCAACAGAAGAATGGTTTATTATTGCCAGTTTTGGCCTCCTCAGTGCTCTCACACTCTGCTACATGATCATCAGAGCCACAGCTAGCTTGAATGCTAATGAGTAAGTAACAAATTGTTTTTTGGATTGCATGTGCCAGATGATCCCAGAAAATATGTAGAGTAATTTTCATAAAGGTGGTGAGAATTGGATTCCCACCAATTCCATACTGATACCAGTGGGATCATAGCTAGCAAAATAAATTATTCTATGAACATATCTTTATAGTCATTTACACAGATTGGGAGTTCACACCCTTGTTCAACAACAGCTCACTTGAGAAAAAAATCTAAAAGTTTTCATGTACCATCAAGCTTAAAATTAATCATCCATGTTACAAATGCTGAGGGAACCAGCATAGTCTTGTATGTAAAGAATGTCAGTGTCCACACCATCAATAAGAATAGCTCCCACTTTTGGGAGCTCATCAGACTTTATCTGGAGACTTAAATATTCAGCTTTTGGGGGAACACTGGCACCCTTGCCTAAGATTAAGGACAGTAACTTAGATGTTTAGCTTATAAGAAACCATCAGGAAGAGGACCTGGTGTTTCCAAATGTTTAGGGAAGACTGTCAGGAAAAAAAAAAATCGATATAAACTATACTTTCAAGGGGCAGAAACTATATTTTCAAGAGGGCCAAAAGGAAGTTTATAGGAAGGCAGATTTCAACTAAATAAGGAAAGAACATACGTTGGCTACTTAATAGTGGGATGGTTTGCCTCAGGGGAGCCCAGGGCTATGAATGCAGACAGAAAGTAGATACTGCTTGTAGAGACTGCTATAGGTAAGATGAAGGATAGAAAATTGAGCTAGATGACTGCTAAGGTCCATTTTGGTCCAGTGATTTTTCCAAAAGTAACTTTCTATAGTGATAAAATATGGGAAAGGTGTTTTGGTTTTTTTGTTTGTTTTTTAAATTTTGAGCATTTTCAATTAAGTCCTTTCTTTTACCAGTATTCATGAAAAGTAATCAGAGATGGAAGCAACCCTGGGACCTGTCCAAATTTGAACCTAAATTGATACTAGTAGACTTCATGTGCTCTCTATTCAGTTATATCCTGTTTTTTAAGTGATTAATAATACCAAAAGACTCATGTTATTGATTTAATTAATATTATCCAGTTTTAGAAACAATGGGCAAGTAACCTCCTCTTCCAGTGACATCTTATTACCTCTAACTTGATCTTTTGGCTGAGTACATACAAGTACTTTTTGGCATCCATGCCATTACATATTGGCAGGATGTTATGGTCATAGGCACTCTTCAGCCTTGAGATGAGTAGTCTCTACCTCAGCCATTAGGTCAACAGCCAGCTGTTTATATTTGGGGGACTTCTGATTCTGTTCTTCAGAGCACCTTGTTAATTCCTTCAACTCTAGAGTCATACACTCCTGGATTTCACTCTCAGCTCCTCCATTTTTTATTTGTAAGACCTAGACAATTAAGTTTATCTTAAGTGTATTTTAGTCCATAAAATGGAGATAACTGTAAGACTACATCACAGGGTCATTAATGAGAATTAGCATATTAAAGTGCTTAGCACAGTGCCTAGTACATAATAAGTGCTCAATAAATGTTAACCAAACCAATTCTGCTGAAATTCTTTCAAAGTTCTGTGAATAAGGTGGCCATCTGCCTTTATTACTTGGCAAATAAATTTGATTTCTTCCATAAAAAAGGATACAAAAACATAGGAGCTCCATGAGTGCCTATGATTCAAACCTCAGTTCAAAAGGAAATATTTATTTTTACTGCAACCACCTCTTTTGCTTGCTTTCATGCTGACCCATCAGGCAAGATAGTAATAGAAGCCTACTTCTTAAAATTTTTCCTAATGAGTCATAATCAGAACAAGCAAACAGTGACACTCTGGGTACTTTTAGAGAATCATTAAGCAATTTAATGGCCACCTGACTGCCACTCAGAATCTGCCAGATGCTCACTTCATGCATGAGATATTTTCAAAAATGCTCAATTAAATATGGCACCTATTATAAATCTAAGTACCAGGGTCATATTATTTCAGTTCCATGCATAAATGCTTGCATGACTCAGAATCTAAGTCATGGATCTTTTAGATCCATGTCTTAGCCCAACCTTTGTAGAGAGTTGATACTGCAGTTCTTCATTTGACTATTTTTTCTGTGCCTTCAGTCAAAACCACTCTGAAGAACAATATTCATGATCTCATTTAGAGAAATTGAGTGTGTGTGTGTGTGTGTGTGTGTGTGTGTGTGTGTACACTTATATGTATATGCATACATGTCATTGTATGAGAGGGTGCTTACCAAAATATTAAAAGTGATTAACTTAAGTTAGAATTTGGGGTGATGTTTTCCTCTCCATTTTGTGCTTTTATGCATTTGCTTTTTTGTTTTTACAGTAATTGAGTTGATTTGGGGTTTTTGTTTTGTTTTGTTTTGTTTGCAGTGCTAGGGATTGAACCCAAGACCTCATGCATGATAAACAAGCCTTCTACCACTTTTCTATTTTATTGTGAGACAAGATCTCACCAAGTTGCCCACACTGGCCTCCAGTAGGGATCTTCCTACCTTGGCCTCCCAAGTAGCTGGGATCACAGGTCTGGGCCATAACACCCAGCTAAATTTACTTTTTTTTTTTGGTACTAAAGATTGAACCCAGGAGCACTCTACCACTAAAGTCCTTTTTATTTATTTGTTTTTTATTTTGAGACAGGATCTCACTGAGTTGCTGAAGCTGGCCTTGAACATTATAATTCTCGTACCTCAGCCTCCTGTGCTACCATGTGCCACCATGCCCAGCTGAATTAATTTTTTAAAGTCCATTTTTATTGTGGGAGACAATAGAAAGCATAACAAATAGTCATTCTTTCCCATTGTCTCAAAGATGTTGATGAAAAATCCCTGTGATTTTATTCCAGAGAAGAGATTTATTTGGCAAATAAATTAAAATTGTGATTCATTTGTAAATTCTTTGAAATATGTCTTCTCTTTTTGATTTATCCACCAAAAAAGTAAAAAGCCAAAGTGAGAACCCTTTTTTAATCACCCTGATTTAATTTTCTGGGTAAATTTATAAGATAGAGATATATAAACATATTTAAAGATAGTTAAGTATGCTACTGTGACTAATTGTGCCTTAAATTTTGTCTTTTAACACTGCAAACAAATGTAGTGAATTTGGGGACTTTGCAAACATAAACAGGATGGTAGTCAAAGAAGCAAATAAATGCAAGGTAAATATGTGTGTGTGTGTGTGTGTGTGTGTGTGTGTGTATGTGTGTGTGTTCGCCTCCTCATACCTCTATTTCTTGTACCTAGGTAAGGAAGATTATTAAACTTCAGCTCCTCCATTTTTTACTTGTAAGACCTAGACAATTAAGTTTATCTTAAGTGTATTTTAGTCCATAAAATGGGAAGTGCTTTTTTGTTCTGCTTCTGTCATTCAGATAAACCCTGTGAAATCTCAACATCCACTAGCTTATATTTGTGCTCCTATTATTTTTTATTTTTCTCTCACTATAGGAAAGATACATATTTTCATTATTGCTTTTGAGGAACAAGTATGTCAACAGTATAGGGTAGATTTTAAGTTGACTAGGTATCCTCTAGAGCCTTTTTCCATTTCCTAGAATTGTGATTGATAGAGATCACATCCTAACCATTCAAAACTGTCTCCACAGGAGGAAATGAATCTGATGTGGTTAATGTGATGAAATAACTGGAACAAATGTTCCCCTATCATAACTTGAGATCAGGAAGCCCTAGCTTGAGCTGGGGTTATAGCTCAGTGATAGAGTGCTTGTTTAGTATGGTCATGGTCCTGGGTTCAATACCCAGCACTGCAAAAAAGAAAAAAAAAAACTGGTTTCTAGCTTTCTGATATTCCTAGCAAGCTGTCTGCCTTTTAGATTTGGTAGTTAAAAAAAAAAAAAAAAAAAAAAAAATTATCGACCAGATAAAAGGAATTGACGTTTCTGTTTTGCTCAGTACTGATTATTTCTGAATTATTCTGCTCAGGACTGTAAGAGGAAAATTGACAGATTAGCACATCTCAATATAAAAGAATCTGAAAAATTAATCATTTACTGTCTTGAGGCTGATTGGTTTAGTAAAGAGGGAACAGAGATGATGCAAGAGGTCTTTCCAGATATTCAAAGAACTCCTAAAGATGAAAATAGCTACTGTTCATTGAGTGCCCCATCCCCAAGGTATTACTCCTATATTGGTAAACCTTTGTACCCTCATTTAATACTCCTTAAATGAGCACCCTCATATTGACTAGCCATCACATGCAGAGGGAGATGCTCACTCTGCAGTTCTGGAGCTCTGGAGATATCACAGAGAAGCAGATTTCTATTAAATATAAGAAAGAACTTTCTGCCATTCAGAGTTGTCTAAGACATGGGTACTTTGAATGCTAGTGAGCTCAACTATCAAGGTTAGAGATAGATTTCTCTCTTGAATTGTCTCCTAGGAAGAATCAGAGCCCAAGAATAGGGTTTGGGTTGCCTTCCTGGCCCCTTTCAAAGGAATCTTAAGTTTCAAAAATGGTATTTGTCAGACTTTTTTCTTTCACTCTTTTCTAAGATACATTTTGCATCATGACACAGTACTCCCATGTAGATAAGTAAAACAGAAATTTTACTAACAGACATGATTTTTTAGTGTAATCTGTCTTATACTTGGTTTTTGTTAATGCTTGTCATGGACTTCTAAATTGATTTTATAAGCTAATAGGTGGTATCCTTCAGTTTAACACTGGCTAAAGAATTTTAAATTTTTAGTTCTCAGCCAAATACTTTTTGCTCATTCTAGTAACTGTCTTCATTTTTATTTTAATGAGAATGCTTGTAGCAATTCCAGCAAAGATTTAAATTCGCCCTGTGTTTGAGATGTATTGCTGCATATTGGGTCCCCTTGTTTCTCTTGGTAATTATTTCTCCTTTTAGCCACTCTGAGTATAAGACATTTAGATATAAAAGAATAAACCGAGGCTCAGAAGGATTAAATAACCCCTGAGAGGTGCTATAGGAAGAAGAACACTGAATTCAAACCCATTTGTTCTGGTTCCAACTCTGCTTTACACTGCTTGTCTCCAACCACTCCAGAGAGTCATTTGAGGGCTCCAAATAATGTGGTTGAAGAAGACAAATTTAGTTTCTTGAAATATGATTACAAAAAAAAAAAGAGTATTAAAGGCAGCCAGAACCTTTGATTAGATGTCTGTTTTTGGCAGTGGTCTTTTTATTTTTCTTTTTTTCCCCAATGGTTCTTTACATGTTTTGGCTACATTAGGAATATTATGACTACATTACTTTATAATTCTTAAAAGAGTAGCAGGGCTGGGGATATAGCTCAGTTGGTAGAGTGCTTGCCTTGTACGCACAAGGCCCTGGATTCAATCCCCAGTACCAAAAAAAAAAAAAAAAAAAGAGTAGCAAAATAAAGTGTATTTAAAGATCTTGATTCACCTCTATAAAGTCCTTTTATCTAATAGCCAGTTTTTCTGAGGAAATATTATAAATAGTAATATTATAATAAGTAATAAGGCATAGGGCTTTTTGTAAAGTTGGGAACATCCTTTCAAAAACTTGAATGACTGCTGGACATGGTGGCATACACTGTAATCCCAGAGGCTGAGGCAAGAGGCTTGTGAATTCAAAGCCAGCCTCAACAATTTAGCTAGGCCCTGAGCAACTCAATGAGACCATTTTCTCTAAATAAAATACAAAAGAGGGCTAGGATATGGCTCAGTGGTTAAGTGAAATTGGGTTCAATCCCCAGTACCAAAAAAAAAAAAAAAAAGTTGAATGCCTCCTTCTCATTCATTTTTATAGCCATTTTCCCACTGCACACTAGGCACCAGGCTCATCTATGGAGCTAGCAGAGGCCTGGCATTCCCTTGCAGGAGTTTGAAGTGATGAAAGAAAAGGAGTGGAGAACTGCTGCTTTGGCACTGAGAGTATTAAGAAAAATGGGGGTGGGGGTGGCTTCATGCATTAAGTAACTTAGGAACCAGGAAGAGCATAATTAGGGCACAAAATGAGGAAAAACAGCAGGCTCAGGGAGGCTGTGGTTGATGTATCTGTTGTAGGTACTAGCTTGTGGCAGTGACAGCATGCGGGCTACAAAATTTGGACTTCAGTCTTATAAATAATAGGTAGCATCTAAGACTTTTCAGCAGAAAGATAATTCCTGGTGATTGAGAAGTTTCTTTGAAGTGGTAGAGAATGGAGGCAAGAAGATAGGTTAGGATAAAAATATGGAATTGAAGGAAGATGTCAGGATGGTGGGGAGGAGATGAAATCAAGAGATCCTTGAAAAGTGTTTGATAGTCAAAGATTATAGCAGTTTGAAGTATAGGTCTCAAACTGAGCTAAAGACTTGATTTGGGAACCTTCAAAATGAAAGACTGTGCAGGGGGGCCTAATGAAATTAGCCAGAATACAAGGGGCTAGGAAGTGAGGGCAGCTGCAGCAGTGCCAGGGTCTGTGAAGAAGGCAGCATGAGCCTGAGAGACAGATGGAAAACTTTAGAAGACTTTAGGTACATTTTATTTGGGGATAGAAACACACAGACTTACATGCAAAATCTGGCAAACTCCTGGAAGAAAGAGCCACGTCCTGCATCCCTACAAGTCTGGACTCTTCAACTCTAACTTCATTATAAGTAATGACATTCTTGTTTGATGAGTAAAAGAGGAGCACATTTTAAAGGAAGGAACATATTTTAATGACCCAGCACACTCAACATTTAGCAACTATTTAATCCAAGAGAAGTTGTAAATTGTGTGATAATTGTCCCTAAATATTAAACAAGATAGTGTCAGCCTGATACTTTTTCCTGCATTTCTTTCGAGAATATTAAAACACTTTTAAGATGACAAACCACTTGACTACAGATATGAAACTGCTGATTTCAAGCAAATTAATGGCCTTACTGGCTTTACCAGAAGGGATTAGGAAACATTTGGGGACAGTCCTAGGCCACGCTTTAGTTAGAATCGTTTTTCTGTTTGTTTTATTTTAAACATTGACATCTACCCTTTAACTAATTTATGACATCTCTTTTCCTTTTATTCCATAGGGTAGAGTGGTTTTGAAGAAGAAAAAAAAAAACTGCTTTCTGACTGATTGCCTTGAAGGAAAAAAAGAAACTATTTTTGTGCATCATTTACCAATCATGCCACACAAGCATTTATTTTTAGTACATTTTATTTTTTCATAAAATTGCTAATGCCAAAGCTTTGTATTAAAAGAAATAAATAATAAAAAAGACTGTGCTGTTGAGTATTATTTACTGATTTGTGTTTCAAAGGCTGATTTGGAGATGACATATCTGAATTTCATTTGTATGGATTTCAGAAACTGTGTATGACTCCCAATGAAATAACGATAACACTATTTTTTGGTATCTTAACATAGGCTCCCACTGTGCCCAAGTAGAAAGCAGAGTAGAGTTGTCCTGCATGGTAATACTCCCTCAGGCGCTCAAATTGAATTATTCCATTTTATTTTCTTCAAAAGTGCTATGCACCCTTTTATAACTTTTCCTTTGTTTGGAGATGATCTGCCTCCTCCAGGATTTTAGCTCCATCTCTGGGGTAGCAAGGATTTTGAACCATTTTGCTCCCTTTGGTATTTCCCATACATAGTAGAATGCTTTGCATGTAGTAAGTGCTCAATAAATATTTGTGGGTGAAGAAATGAGTATAAAAGTTTACAAAATGCACACTGATTAGTAATATATTTGTTGTAGATGTTCTTTTATAGTTTACCTAGTATTCATTTTTTAAAAAGAAAATTTGAAAGAGTTGGATGAGAGCAATTTTGTATGTGTGAATGAAATGTTTTTGCTTTATTGAGGAAAACATTGAAATATTTTGTTATATTAAATTGTATGCTTGAGCAATAAGACCAGCATATTTGTGAATTTTCCAAGTCTCCTTTTATATAGGTTTCTGAATTCACTCTAACATCATTCATTGGTTGGAGAACATAGTTGGCCTGATTTTCAATCATGTCAAATTTATTGGAGCTTATTTTATGACCTATCATATAGTCTATCCTGGAGAATATTCCATGCACAGTTTCAGAAGAACGTATATTTACTACTGTTATGTAGAGTGTTCTGTAGATGTCTATTAAGTCTGGTTGCTTAATTGTATTCTTCAAATCTTCTCTTTTCCTTCTTTATCTTCTCTCTAGTTGCTCTACTAAGCAAAGTGGGTATTGATGTCTTTAGCTGCTATTGTTGAATTGTGTATTTTCCCCTTCTATTCTGTCAGGGTTTTTTAAAATATTTTTTAATTGTCAATGGACCTTTATTTTTATTTATTTACTTATTTGTTTGTTTATATGCAGTGCTAAGGATCGAACCCAGGGCCTCACACATGCCAGGCAACTGCTCTACCACTGAACCACAACCCCAGCCCCAATTCTGTTAGTTTTTGCTTCATGTATTTTAGGGCTCTGTTGTTAGGTGCACAAAAGGTTAAAGTATTTTTTAAAACTCATAGAAACATTCATTACATTTCAGTCCATTGAAATTCATTGGTTCAGTGGCCCTCCTGATGATACCAGTCATCTTAGAATGCTGGAGAAGTCATCCAAGTATTTTAACAGTATTCTCTAGGGAGCCTTGTTGCATTAACGTCTTTCTCAATACAATTTTTCCTTCCATCAGTATTTTCCTAAGTTAATAATATAGTTCCTCTTTTGCCTAGTTTTATTCTAGTGAAAATCAAAATGGCTCTTCCTTTTCCTTTTCTTCCTATTTATGATGAGTCATCATTTTCTTTCAGCAGTCATCAGGAGATGTAGGACTTTTGATGACATTGTTACTATTTATAATTAATATAGTTTAATGTACTTTTCCTCTTTTCACATGTTTCAAGTCTTAGCATCAAGACTTTTTTTAAAAAACAACAGGTGCTGTTCAGGATACACAGAATTTTTGCAAGATCTAAAAAGTGCAATGAATATATTAATAGGGTGAGGCTATCTGTCAATCCTGGAGAAAATTTGTCATCAGCTGTTCATATTGGAATCTACTGCTGTGTGGTGTTGAGATTTAACTTACATCAAGTTTTCATGTGTTAATTAATCATGGTCTCAGTAACCAAGAAAGTGGTGCATTTCATATTCATGTGTGCATGCATGCCTGTGCATCTTGAAAGTATGGATTTTTATTCCTTAGGACCAGAGACAGTTGGCATCAAAATGCAGTTGTTATATTTCTTAATAGGCATGCTATGAATAGAAACAATGTATGATGTTAAAAATGTGTTTACTAATTTAAAAATTAGAAAGTGACCAAATATAGGCTGCAATAGATATGATATTTCAGTTTTAAACCTTTATTGGATAAACTTTTATATATATATTTTTTTTAATTTATTTATGTTTTAGCTTTAGGTGGATACAATATTTTTATTTTTATGTGGTGCGAGGATCAAACCCAGTGCCTCACACATGCTAGGTGAGCATTCTACCACTTGAGCCACAACCCCAGCCCCTTGGACAAACTTTTATAATAAATAAGGCAAAGGTTGTTTAGGTTTTACCCCAAAATATTTTTCAAGGATATTTTATTTCAAGGAAACTTTCATGTTTACATAGACCAAAAGTTGATAAGATTATAGTCTGAAGAATCTCCACAGAAAAGCAGTTCACCTGATCCTACCTGTGGCTTAATGTAGCCATTAAAGCCTGATGAAATTAAGCCTCACTTTCAGTTTGACCAGCTGGACTATAACTTTTTGAAAAAGTTGAAAAAAGATCCTGAATATTCCTTCACTTTTTACCTTTCCAATTATTTGTTAATACTAAACAAATTACAGTACAATATAAACAAATAATTCCTCTTGTCACTCTAACAACAGGATAGGTGCTCACTGTGTGGAGAAACAGGCAGAATCAGCCCCACTATTTTATTATTCTCTCTCCTTCTCTCCCCTGCCATCTCTCCTTCCCCCTTTCTCTCAAGATACTACTTACTGTTGGTGAGGTATAAATGTGTTGCAGCTCAGGTTCCCATGCTCTCAGCTAGGTATGTTCTTCAACCTGAAAATATGCAAGAGCAACCCAGAGTATGTATATTAGTTCACAGGAGCAGCATGTACAATGTAAATTTTGTCCAGCATAGGCACTGTTAAGCTTTGGCAAAGAAAATTTAATTTCTATTGTCCCTCTTAAGTATTTCATTTATATCACCAGCCAAAGAAAACAACATTCCTTTATGTTAATTTGATCTGGACTTTAGGTTGTTCAGTAAAGCAGTGGGTATGAGTCCGGGTCTAGCCCTTCCCTCACTGGGTTGGTTATTTAACTTCTTCTAGGCTCTTTCTCTCAATGATGAAATGAAAGTTAATATTAACAGCAATATAGAGCTGTAAAAACTAGATAATGTTTGGGAAAGTGCTTGGCTTATAGTATTACTCAATAGTGTTTTTCTTTTTCCCCTTTCTTATGTGAAAAGGACCCAGCAAAATCCTTCCTAGTGATGAGAGTTTTGCTCAGGTGTGGTTCAGCCCAGAAAAGGTCCTGTACTACTTAGATCTTTCAGCTGGCCTTCTATTCAATGCCTTCCCCCACCCACATGTTCACCTAGTGCACAGGCAGGACTGATGCATGCTCATCATCATGGAAGAACAAGGTCCAGATGAGAATACATGCAACCCATAGAAAGGAGTATGGGAAAGGCTCAGTTTCACCTCTGGTTACCATCCCTTTGTTATTGAGGATTGCTTTTTGTGAAAATTCTAGTCATTTATCACTCATAGTGATAAAACTTGTCCACTTGTATGGAAAAGTTTTCCATACTTTTCGACTTCTAGCCTAACCACAGGCCCTATTTACAGATCAGATGTATATATTATTGACCAGCTAGACTGTAACTTTAGCAAATATATACATCTGATCTGTAAATAGGGCCTGTGGTTAGGCTAGAAATAATACCAAGAAAAAAGAATTCTTGATGACCAGAATAGAGAAGACTTGAGCATTATTTAATTTCTTTAAGAAGACACAAAATTTGGGCTGGAGTTGTGACCCAATGGTAGAGTGCTTGCCTAGCACACGTGAGGCACTGGGTTCAATCCTCAGCACAACATAAAAATAAAGATACTGTCCACCTACAACTAAAAGACAATTTAAAAAATTTTTTTTAAAAAAGACAATTTAAAAAAAAAGTTATGGACTTGTAGATTATATTGTTATATTGCAAAAACACAATGAAGTTTGCATAGTGAAAATAGTTGTTAAAATTGGAGAGCCAAGGTCCTAGAGAAAAGAAGTACAGAATATGAATCCAGTGTTCAACACATCTTTTGAAGCATTTACCAATTTATAAGCAGAGGCTGAAAAGTGACCAGAAAGTAATGGTTGAAAGATTGAGATGAGGAAAGCTCAAGCAGTCTTACTGAGCTTGTGAAACAAAACTTGGAATTCAGAATCCTCCAAGAGAATGGAGCCCTGTTAAACACCCCTAGACTTTCTATTGGGATCCCAGAAGGGAGACACATTGGAACTATAGGCTAAACCAGAATTTGACTAACCTTCTCAAAGACTAAAGCCCAAGTTCAAAATCTACTAAATCTCTACTTAGGTTAAAGTGAGATATTTATAGTATGAAAGTGATATATTGTAAGGAGACAGTAGGAAATTCTCTAGAAAAAGATAGTAGCAGCAACAGCCTTGGATTATCTCTACATTTTTCATAAAACTGTCTAGTGTCCTATTTAAAAAAAAAAAATAGGCATATCAGACTACAAGGCCAAATGATCAAGACAGGAGTGGAAAAAAGAAAAAAGTTCTGTAAGAAATCTAAATATTAAAACATCAAAGACTTTAAAATAACTGAGTTTATATAGAAAACAATAACAAGGTGGATAATTTCAGCCAGTAACTGGAAACAACAAAGAATCAAATGGAAATGTGAGAACTGGAAATACATTTTGAAAATATATATTGGGAATAAGAACTCAGTAGAAGGTTTAATAAATTTAAACATAGCTGAAGAGAGGATTCTTGAACTGGAATACAAATCAGGAGAAAATATCTGGTTGAAGAACAAAAAGAGTCTTCTGACAATGATGGGAAAAAAAATCTACTGTACTTATAATTCAAGACATAGAATGAAAGGAGACAGAATGAGGCAGAAGCAGTATTTGAAGAGACAAATAGCTGATAAGTTTTCAAAATTGGCAAATGACTGCAAACTACAGACTCAAGAGGTATTATAAACACTAAGCATAATAAATAAGAAGGAAACTATACCAAGATGCTATAGTTAAAAAAAATTAAGGCAAAGAAAAACTTAAAAGAAGTCAAAAGAAGCATCATTTGTATCTCAATTTTTAAAATTAAGGTGAAAGCCACATAAAGTTACCTATTTTAAAGTGGCATTTAGTATAAAGACAATCCTCAAATTATGATGGTTCAATTTATAGTTTTTCAACTTTACAATGATATGAAAGCAATTTTTACTCAATAGAAACTGTGCTTTGAATCTTAATCTTTTTCCATAGTAGCAATATGCACACTCTCAAGTTGCTGAGCAGTGACAGTGAGCCACAGTAACAGCTAGCCACAGAATCACAAGATGAACAACCAATACTCTACAGTGTACTGTATAAGTTAGAGTATATGATACTCTCAGTACTTTATTTTAAAGTAGACTTTATGAGCTGGGTGCAGTGACACTCACCTAAGACAGGAGGATCCCAAGTTCAAGGCCAGCCTCAGCAATTTAGCCAGACCCTGTCTCAAAATAAAATTTAAAAAGTTCTGGGGATGTTGTTTAATGATAAAGCACTTATCTAATATGTATGAGGCTCTCGGATCAAGCCCTAGTACAGCCTACTCAATCGATAAAGTGAGCTCAGATGGTTTTGCCCAACTATAGGCTAATGTAGATGTTCTGAACACATTTAAGGTAAGCTAGACTAAGCTATGATTTTGGTTGGCTATGAGAATTAAGTACATTTTCAACTTATAGTAATTTAAACTTAACAATAACAATCCAGACATAACCCTACTATAAGTCAAGGAGCATCTGTATCACAGTGGAATGTAAACATACCTCTACTCCAAAATGTTTTCATCTCCACAAAGGAAACCCCTGTTTCCATTAAGCACTTGCTCAAAATTCCACCTTCCCACCAGCCCCTGGAAATTACCAATCTTTGCTGTGTCCATATTTACACTTACTTGGACCATTTCATATAGAGAAAATTATATAAAATATGTAATTTTTTGTGCCTGGCTTCTTTCACTTAGCATAATATTTTAAAGATTCATCTACATTGTAGCATATATCAGTACTTCATTCCTTTTTGTGACTGAATAATTGTCCTATGTATGTGCGCGCTACAGTTTGTTCATCCACTATTCATTGATGGGACGTCTGGGGTGGAAACAACCCAAATGAATAATAGTGTTACTGTGAACTTCAGTGTAGAGGAATCTGTTTGCAATTTTTTTTTCGAGAGAGAGAATTTTTTTTAATATTTATTTTTTAGTTTTCAGCAGACACAACATCTTTGTTTGTATGTGGTGCTGAGGATCCAACCCAGGACGCAGGCGAGCGCACTACCGCTTGAGCCACATCCCCAGCCCATCTGTTTGCAATTCTTTGGGGTATATACTTAGAATTCGTGGGTCATTTGGTTCTATGTTTGAAAAACTCTTTGAAAAACCGCCAGACTCTTTTCCATGCTAGCTGTGAAACATTTTACATTCCTACCAGTGATGTTCTAATTTCTCCACATCTTCACCAGTGCTTATTATTCCTCCCACTTTTTCTGAATAGTACCCTTTTCTGGTGGGTATAGCAATACCTCATAGTTTTGATTGCATTTCCCTAATGCATCTTTTTCTTTTTATATTGGCCACTTCTGTGTCTTCTTTGGAGAAATATATATTCAGTGCTTTGTCTAATTTTAAAACTTGTCTAGGTTTTGTTCTTGTTGTTGAGTTCTTTGTTCCAGATATTAGACCCCTATCATATACACAATTTGCAAATATTTTCTACCATTATATAAACATTTGGTTCAGTTCCTTGATAGTGACTTTCAAGAACTTGTTTTTATTTTGAAGAAGTCTAACTTAACCTTTTTTTTTTTCCCTTTTGGTTGCTTGTGCTTTAGGTGTCATTTCTAAGAATGACATTTCTAAATGACAGCTAATTTAAAATCTATTTCAAATTACAAAAACTTCTAAGATTTTTATAGTTTTGCAGTTTTAGGACTTAAGTGTTTGATCAAGTTGGAGTTAATATTTATATATGCTATGAGGTAGGAATCCAGTTTCATTGCATTCCCCTAATGACTAATGATGTTGAGCATCTGTTCATAACAAATCGCACTTTCCCAAGTATTCTTTGCCTCATTAAATGAGGCAAAGAATTAATTTAGCTGGATGCTGTGGCACACACCTATAATCCTAGCAACATCAGAGGCTGAGGCAGGAGGATCGTGTGTTCAAAGTCAGCCTCAGCAAAAGTGAGGCCCTGAGCAACTCAGTGAGACTCTGTCTCTAAATAAAATACAAAATAGGGTTGGGAGTGTGGCTCAAAGAATGAATTGATCATAGATGTATTATTTTATTTCTAGGCTCTCAATTTTATTCCATTAATCTCTATCCTATCTTTATATGAGTACCACATTGTCTTGATTACTGTAGTTTTGTGGTATTCTTGGAATTAAGAAATGAGTCCTCCAGCTTTGCCTTTCTTCTCCAACATAAGATAAATTACTTCTGGGGTTGTGGTTGTGGCTCAGTGGTAGAGCACTTGCCTAGCATGTGTGAGAAACTGGGTTTGATCCTCAGACCACATTAAAAGATAAAGTTATTTTTTAAAAAAGATACATTACTTCTAAATTAACAACAGGATACTTAGAGTTGGTGTCTTTCAAAAATAATGGGAACTATGTGGGAAACTGAAGTAGGAAAATCACATAGGTTCAAGGTTACCCTGGGCAACTTAGTGAGACCCTGTTTCAAAATAAAAAGGACTGGAGATGTAGCCCAGTGGTAGAGTGGCAAGTGTGTATGAGCCCTGGATTCAATCCCCAGTATGGGGAGAGAGGGAAAGAAAGAAGGGAGTCAGAAAACAGTGAATTGCATGTTAAAGGGAGAAAAAAAATGCTAGCCTAAATACCTAGGGAAAAAATTACCACAATTAAATATGAAATTGAACATTTTCCAACAAATACTAAGAGGGAAATGTTGAGGCTAAAGGAAGAAGATTCCAGGTGAAAATATGGAAATGCTAGAAGGTTAAAGAGCAGCAGAAAAGGTAAATACGTAGGTGAATCTAAATTGTGATTGATGTATACAGTACTAATAATAATACCTTACAGAAATTACTTGACATCAAATGCACAAAAGGTAGTAGGGAATAAATAAAATAAAAGTGTTCTGAGGGGCAGGGGTTGTGGCTCAGTGCTAGAGTGCTTGCCTAGCATGTGTGACGCACTAGGTTCGATTCTCAGCACCACATATAAATAAATAAAATAAATATCCATTGATAACTAAAAAGTATTTTTTTATAAAGTGTTCTGAGAGACTTACATTGTCCAGGAATAAGTAAAAGTACTAATTTATACTAGACTTTAATAAATCAAGGATGCATGTCATAACAACCAAAAAATTAATAAAATAACTTTTAGACTAGTGTAGCCACTAAAAAATAATAAAATACATAATAAACTAATAGCAGGAAAATATTACAAAGTTATACGAAAGGAGAGAAAATGGGCTGGGGTTGTGGCTCAATGGTAGAGCACTTGCCCAGCACTTGTGAAGCACTGGGTTCAATCTTCATCACCACATAAAAGCATAACTAAATAAAATCAAGTTGTATTATCTACAACTAAAAAGTAAAAAAAAGTTTTTAAAAAGGAGGGGAAAATGTTAAGAGGAAAATAGCATAGAGCAGGTTGGACAAATGAAATAACCAATAAAATTACAGATTTAAATACTAATATGTTAATAGTGAATATAAATGAATGGCTAAATACATAAAGATACACTAGTTTTAAATTTATATACATACATGTATATGTGATATGTCCTTGCTATAAGGAGACAAAAATGTGAAAGTAAAATGGTAGGAAAAATACCATGTAAATGATAATAAAAATAAAATTGTTCTAAATATCTGCTGCTCTTTTAAGATAAAAGACATTTCATAATAATTAAAAGGTTAATTCATCTTGAGGAAAACAGTTTTAAATAGATGTACTTAATGTATCCTCCAATATAAGGAACAAAATTTAATGGATAAAAGGAGAAATAGACAATTCCACTATTATTTAAATGTATCTCTTGATAATGAACAAATACTCATGTTTGAACATCACAATTAACAGACCAAGACATTTTAAATACATATTATATATAGTATATAAAAACTCATCAAGCAAAGGATATTTGCTATTTTTAGATACACCTCTGCTGAGTCATAAAACATATTTCAACAAAAATATATGGGTTGAAATCATGCAGACTTGATTTCCTACCAGTATAAACCAGTATCAAAAAGATAATTAGCAAGGGGTGGGCGATAGGGAAAGTAATGGGAAATGCTGTGGAGTGATATTGGCCAAATTATATTGTCATATTGTGTGCATGTTTGAATATGTAAAAACAGATTTCATCAATATGTACAAGTATAAAGCACCAATTTAAAAATGGGGGGAAAGTAATTAGAATGATCCTCAGATGTTTGAACTTAATAAGTGTGGTGCTGGGGACACATATCTAAATGGTAGAGCACTTGCTTGACATGTAAGAGACACCAGGTTCAATCCCTAGTACCAAAGGAAGGAAGGGAGGGAGGGAGAGAGGGAGGGTGGAAGTTTGCTTCTAAAAAAGAACTCATGAGTCAAAGAAGAAATTGCAGTGGAAAATATAATAAGTGTTTGATTGAATGTTGATAAAATATGACATATTAAAATTTGTCTGAAGCAACTGAGCCATGTTGTAGGGAAATTTGTGACCATAAATGCAGAAAATAGGGGCTGGGGATGTGGCTCAAGCGGTAGCACGCTCACCTGGCATGCATGGGGTGCTGGGTTCAATCCTCAGCACCACAAAAAAAAAATAAAGATGTTGTGTCCACCGAAAACTAAAAAAAAATAAAATATTTTTTAAAATTCTCTCTCTCTCTTAAAAAAATGCAGAAAATATAGAAATTAATGTTCTAAGCATTTCTTTCAAATAACAAGCTAAATCCAGTGAAACAAATACAGATCATAAGTGAGTTCCTTGGAAAACACACAATTGAAAAAAAAGAACAAATCACAGAGTTGTTTCTTTAATAAGACTAATTGAATTAACTTGATCTGCTGATAAGAAGAAATATTCAATATTAGGAATGAAAAAGAAGAAATATCACTAAAAAGCATATACACATTAAAAATAATAAATACAAAGAAACAGAAAGTAGAATAGTGCTTACCAAAGGTTGTCGGGAGGAGAAAAGGATAGTTGTTTAATGTGTGTAGAGTTTTGAGATTTGTAAGTTGAAAAAGTTCTGGAGATTTATTTTATAACAATGTGAATGTACTTACCGTTACTGAACGGTACACTTAAAAATGGTCAAGATGGCAAATTTTATGTTATGTACTTTTTGCCACAAGGAAAAATAATAATAATGAAAGAATGTTATGAGACCTTGACTGTAAAGTATAAAAATTAGCTGAAGTTCACAAATTCCTTGAAAAAACACAAATATCAAAATTTATATAAGAAGAAATAGGAAATCTGAATTATCCCACATCTAGGCAATAAATTAGACCCATCATTTAAAATACTTACTCAAAGAAGAACTTTAGGCCTGCATGGTTTCACTGGAGAATTCTTTCTAACATTTAAGAAAGAAATAACATTACTCTTACACAAATTTTTCTGGACAGAAGAAAGTTACCCAAATCCTTCTATGAAATTAGCATAGCATTAACACCAAATCATTACAAGGACATTCCAAAAAAGGAAAATTGTAAGTTAATTTAGCTTATGAAATAGATGGAAATGTTTTAAACAAAAGATTGCCTGAATAAAACTGATGATATGTGGGGAAGGAAAACATTACAACCAAATTGAAACTTACTAAAAAAGGCAAGGTTAATGACTTTTCTCTCCAAGAGGACCAAACTCTCTCGGTTGAGAGTTTCTTTTCCCTTCTAATGAACTTTGTTATACTTAAAAAAAAAATGTAAGGTTGAAAATCTGTGTGATTCACTGATTCACTTTTAATGACAGATTAACAGGAAAGTCATATAGATATAGAAAAATCACTTGCAAAAATTCAACACCTGTTCCTGGTTTTTAAAAAAGAACTTTTAGGTAGAAGTGCAGTGGATATCTGTAATCCACCTACTCAGGAGGCTAAGGCAGGAGGATCACAAGTTTGAGTCTAAAATGACATCTTAACAAGACCTTGTCCCAAAATAAAAAATAAAAAAAAAGGGGTGGAATGTAGTTCAGTGGTAAAGTACCCATGGATTCAATTGTCAGTACCAAAAACTAAACAAAACAAAAAAACTTTTTAACAACCTAGGAAAAACAAGACTTTTTTTTAAGATGTTAATGGATCTTTATTTTATTCATTTATTTATATGTGGGACTGAGAATCGAACCCAGTGCCTCACACATGCTAGGCAAGTGCTCTACCACTGAGCTACAACCCCAGCCCAAGACTTTTCTTAATAATGGGCATTTTTCAAAATCAGAGCAGACATCATACTTAATGGGTCAAGTATTAGAAACATTTTCCCTGAGATTGTAAATGAGAATACCTGCTGTGTGACTGAAAGTTGTATTTCCATATACCAAAATAAGCAATTAAAAGTGAAATATTGGGCTGGGGATGTGGCTCAAGCGGTAGCGCACTCGCCTGGCATGCGTGCGGCCCGGGTTCGATCCTCAGCACCACATACAAACAAAGATGTTGTGTCCGCCGAGAACTAAAAAATAAATATTAAAAAATTCTCTCTCTCTTTCTCCCTCCCCCACTCTCTCTCTCTCCCACTCTCTCTTAAAAAAAAAAAGTGAAATATTTAGGGACTGGGGTTGTGGCTCAGTGGTAGAGTGCTCACCTAGCATGTGTGAGGCTTTGGGTTTGATCCTCAGCACCACATAAAAATAAATAAATAAAACAAAGGTATTGTGTCCAACTACAACTAAAAAATAAATATTTTTTAAAAGTGAAATATTCAAAAAGTTAGCATTTTGAAAAAGCATCAAATGAATACTGTGTGAGGAATATATCTAAGAGAAGATATATAAGACTTCTGTAAGAAAACTAGTATACATTATTGGGAAAAATTAAAGATCACCTAAATAAGTTTATATAATAGGTTAACAAATTGGAAGATCTATTGTAAATATGTTATTTTACCCTAGATTCCCAGTAAATTCCCTGCAGATTCAGTCGTATCACAGTAGAGAAGTATATGTTAACTTCTCAAACTGATTCTAGAATTAATATAGAAAAAGGTCAAGAATAACAAAACAATGTCAACCACCACCCCCACACTGCCCGTGGTACTGGGGATTGAACTCAGTATCTCACACATGCTGGGTAAGCAAAGCACTGAGCTATATCCCTAGCCCTGTTTTATTTTATCTTATTTTATTTTGAGACAAAGTCTTAGTAAATTGCTCAGGTGGGCCTCCAACTTGCAATCCTCCTTCCTCAGCCTTCTGTGTAGCTGGGATAAGACAATCTTGAAGAATAATAAAGCAGAAGGACTCAAAGAACTATAAATCAATATTATTTATAAAGCTACAGTAATAAAGATGGGTATTGATCTGAGGATGAACAGATAATAATCTGTCTTAATAGAACAGATTATAGTTCAAAAAACCACACATAAGTATGTACACCTAACTGATGAAGCACTCATGTAGCACTACATGGCAATGGGGATAAGGATAGTTTTTTTGTTGTTTTTCATTTTTTATTGTTATTATTTTTTACTAGAAATTGAATCTGGGGCACTTTACCTCTGAGCTATATCCCCAGTCCTTTTTATTTATTTATTTATTTATTATTATTTTTTTTTTTTTTTGGTTGTAGATGGGCAAAATACCTTTATTCTATTTGTTTATTCTATTTGTTTATGTGATACTAGGGATCAAACCCAGTGCTTCATGCATGCTGGGCAAGCACTTTACCACTGAGCCACAACCTCAGCATCCCCAGTCCTTTTTTATTTTTATTTTTTATTTTGAGACAGGGCTTCACTAAGTTACTGCTAAGGGTCTTACTAAGTTGCCAAGTCTGTAATCCTCCTGCCTCAGCCTTGCAAGTAGCTGGGATTACAGGCATAGCCTAGCTAAGGACAGACTTTTAAAGATGTTTCTGGGTCATCTTAATTTCTATACCAAAAAAAAAAAAGTTAGTTTTAATTCCTACTTTAGACTCTATTCACAAATTAACTTGAAATGGACAATATATTTAATGTGAAAGGTAGCTGAGCACAGTGGTATGTGCCTGTAATCCCAGTGACTTGGGAGGCTAAGACAAAAGGATCACAAAATGTTGGGGATGTTGCTCAGTGGTTAAGTGCCCTTGGGCTCAATTTCTGATATCAAATAAAAAATGAGGCTTCTAAAAGGTAAAATAGGTATCTTCAAACCATTTACTTTTTGGTAAAGAGATAGGCAGAGAGTTTTTTAAATAGGACTCAGAAGTACATGAACCATAAGATAGTTAAGTTGGTCTACACTAAAATTAAGAAATTCAAGATCACTGCAATATTTGTAATTCACCAAGAATTCATTCAGAATAAAGATTTTAGGAAAAAACACAACCTGATAGGAAGATGAGGAAAAGAAATAAGTAGACATTTCAGGATGAACCATATACACAAATAGCCTAAAACCATATGAAAAGTGTTCTTTCTATTTACTTATCAAGGAAAGGTGAATTAAAACCACAATGAAATATCATTACATACCCACAAGAAGTGCTAAAATGAATAACAAAACATCAGATATTAGAACCAATATAGAATGAATGAAACTCTAACTTATTGGTGGCAGTAAAAAAAATTGATAACTTTGGAAAACTGCCAGTGTGATAAAACTGTATATATACATACCCTGAAACCCAACCATTCGACACTTAGGCATAACCCAAGAAAGCTGCATTCCCATGAATGCAGAAGATACACACAAGTCTGGTGTAATGATTCATACCTGTAATCCAAGCAGACTCTGGAGGTTGAGGCAGGAGGATCACAAATTTGAGGTCAGCCTCAGCATCTTAGCCAGGCCCTGTCTCAAAATTATATATAAAGAGTTGGGGATGTAGCCCAATGACAAAGTGCTCCTAGGTTCAACCCCCAGTAACTTAAGGGGGAAAAAGGATACAAGAATATTTCCAGCAGCAATGTTCAAAGTAGCTCCCTGACAGATTACATACCATGAATGTCACAACATAGCATTGTCTCAAAGAATTTAGGCAGAAGAGTATATGATGTGTTTCCAATTATGTAAAATTTAAAATAGACAAAGCCAAACTGTGTGTGAGTAGTCTGGTTCTGGTTTCTCCAGGGGAGGGGAGAGGGCACAATGTGATCGGGGGTCACCTGAGGGACTCACGGAGTGCTATTAATGTTCTTTTTCTTGATCCAGCTATGATTTCATGAGTGTGCACTCTGTGGAGCTTACAGTCTGTACACTTCTCTGTATATTGGTCATACCTCTCTTACAAATTTACTTAAAAGCTCTGTGTCACCAATAACAATAACTTTTTAAAAATCATTTGGTCAGGAAACGGTATTTTTCCAGGTATCAAACAATATCTTGTCCTTCCTTGGCAAGCCAGCATTTTGCCTTTCTCTGAAATTCAGCTGCTTGAATGTTTTTCTCTTGGTGTTATATTTTTCACAAGAAAACTAGTTAACAGCTCTCAGTTACTGGTTTAGGTTCTGACCCTTTTTAAAAATGTTTTTACTTTTATATTTTGGTACTGGGGTTTGAACCCAGGGCCTCATGCATGCTAAGCACACACTCTACCATTGAGCTATAGCCCCAAACTCCATTCTGACTGTGTTTGAAGGGTTTGTTTTGGGGGTGGGGGGGTAAGAGGTGGTGGCACTTGACAAAGATTTGCTGTCATCTGATCACTACCCTACCAGAAAAATGTCATTTCTACTTCTGATGGCTTTAATTCTTCCTGTGTAGCAGAAATCCTCCTTATCATTAGCATTTTTTTTTTAATAATTCCCTCTTTGGTACTGTTGGATCATGCAAATCCATCTGAGGGCAGAGACTTAGTTGTCAAGAGGTAAAACATCTGTATTTTACTTGGGGCCTTCCCCTTCAAGGGCTGCTTTGTACAGACAGCACACATCTTCGAATTCACCCTAGTTTTTTGTTTGTTTGGTTGGTTGGTTGGTTGGTTTTTTTTTTTTTACAAGCAGAAGATTTTAAACATAATAAAGTTGAACAAGAAAATAGTGGTCCTACAAATTCATTTGTTAGTATGAACCTACAACCTTCCTTTCCTCCCTGCCCATCACACCATTTGTAAAATAAGAACAAGGTTGAAGAACTTAAAATACCCAATGTCAAGACATAAGGCTCCATTAGTATAGTTTTTCGTGTGGTGGTAAAGCACTTTACTTGCATGAATTCCATATTTTAAAAATCATTTAAAAAATGAATGCATGGACTTAATTAACTAAATAATATAATTAAAAACGCTCAAATCTATTATCAGAGCCTCAAAATCACCACATAAATCACTAAGTCAGCCCATCTGATGAAGGGGCTCTGCTTACCCACACCCCCATAGTCAGCTGAGAACAATTGCTTAGAGAGGAAAGGTTAGGTAGGCAGGGTAGGGTACGAATTCTCCATAGGAAGAAGTATTCAAATGTGTAAGAGAAATCTTCAAGAGCCCCAGGAAGCTTTTATTTTGAAGAGCTACAGCAATAAATTACTGGGGGACCCAAACATGGGAACATACATATTTAAAGTGTGCTTACAGGGCTGGGGATATAGCTCAGTGGTAGAGCACTTGTCTAACATCCTCAAGGTCCTGGATTCAATCCCAACACCACAAAAAATGAACTTACATGAAGTACTCTTACATTGAAGAATACATGCATTCTTTTTCTTTCTGTAATAATAAGAGGTCAATATGAAGGAGACATTTGAGAAAGTGAAGGATTTCAAAGATAATCCACATTCTTTCCTCCGAAGCTGGGTGAGAAATGGAAGCTGATGACCTGTACTAAGTCTGTTTTTATTGTTCCTTTTTCAGGTGGTCACTTCTTTCACCGAAATTCCTTGTCCCCTCGAAGCCTGGTGTATGAAAGCGAATTCTCCACAATTGAACCTTCTTTGGACATGTATGATGAGAACAAAACCTGATTTTTTAAAAATGGGCTATTAAGGGTCACTTCTTTTGTGATTTGATTTATGATCACCTTTCTTATTTTGTATTCTTCTCAGTGTCCATTTTGGAAGAATGATAGTGCTTCCAAGCACAGTTTGGGGTTCAGGGTTAAATTGCAAAGTTCCCCAAAGTGAGGCTTTGAGAACAGCATTATTGCCCAGGTGAGCCTTGTGGTATTGAATGCCTGCCCAAAGTTGGCCACTGAACATGGGCACCCAACAGGCCTGGCCATTTCCAGAGAAGAGGCAGGAGTCAGGGGTTACGGTTGCATTGCAAACATGTCCCTGAATAATCACATGCTATTCTGTGTTGGGTGGCATTGTTTTTGTGTGAGTGTGTGTGTGGGTTTTTTTTTTTTAATATTTTTTGTGATCCTCACTTACAATGCATACTAAAGCCTGCAAGTGAAGCTTCCTACCAATGCAGAGCACGAGTCACAGCTCCTTGACATACTCTATTTTGTCCTCTGTTTCTATTCTACTTCCTGTTAAAGGGCCTCTTTCTTTAGGGAATTGAGAGAAAGCCTTGTGTTTTGTACCTCACCTAAGACTCTGACCAACCCATTTCCCAACAGAGCTCTGCCGCAGGAGATACAGGCCATGGGGCCAGGGTCTCTTCGTGGTGGTGACAGTCAGTCATCTGCTTGGTCATTTTCCAGCATCTGTGTTGAGCATGACATAAGGTGACAAGTGTTTATGTAGCTACTAAACATTGAAGCCCCCCTAGTCTCAACAGCCTATGGACTTTCCACTTGCCAACCCTGAGGTGTGGGGAAGTAGCACAAGAGAGCCTGGCAGTCCTCCCAGGCACACTGACCTCAAGAGGCACAGCCAGTGGTTGTCAACATCCGAACGATTTTGAATGTTTTACTAAGAAGATAAAACAACCTTCCTGCTGCTAGATCTCAGATGAGGACTCTTCTTCAGTCTTCATTGGTCCAGCCCAAACCCTTCCCTCCAGCTTCAGAGCCAGCATGAGGAAGACACTGGAGCATCAGCAGCCGGGCATACAGAAAAGGATGTGGCAGCCAGCATGGTGGGCATCATGAACACACATGCTCTTCCTACACACACAGGATGACATCAAGTTAACATGATGAGAAAGTTGTATCCTATGAGTAATCCCAGCACGGAACCAAAATAAGCAAATTTATAAAACAAATCTACACCTCCTTTTTGCAAAAGGTCACGCCATAGTTCAGTCTGCTGCTTCTTATTCATATGAGCATTCAGATCCTTGTTATGAGACTGGCAACTTTCATTTCCAGATTCCTTGGATTTGACAGCAAACCAAGCCAGCACACAAATCCCTGCCCTGTTATTTGTATTTGCTCTTATGTAGAACACAAGTTTGAAATGAACACTTGCCATCTTTGCACATGTGGCTTCTCTTTAACAGCGTCTTTCTTGTAACATGTCACTAAGACACTTAAGACATAGGTGTACCCAAAACAAAAGAGAACTTCAGAGAACCAGGATGGTGACAGCTTTTAGGAATGCTATGGCAGGGTGAGCAGCAGCATTTTGTTTTAATAATTTGAGACTGCAACAGGGCAGATCTTTAAGGTCTAAACTAATTTTGCTTTTTACTGCTTACCAAGGGCTTTAGTTTGTTTTCCTTTTTATAGTCTTTGTACTATAAAAATATTTTTGATAAACAGTTTCAAGAGAGTGTCTTTCAGAAGACAGGTTTGCCTCACTGATTCTCAGTGAGAACGTGTCTCAGTCTGCCAGAGCTCCAGATGTGCACCTGTATTTGTGTTTGGTTTGGCTCACTGTACAGATAAGATAACTCGGTTCTGATTATTGCCATGTTATCTGTACCATGACTTTGGTTTCCCCAAATCAAAACTCAGATCCTGACATAGCATTTTCTTCTCATCTGTGCCATCTTATAAAGACATGTATGCTAAACTCTGCTCAAAACAGTTTCTTTACTAAAAAGGAATGAAATTGCTTGAGGAGAAATTTTTAAATTGTGTCCTTTAAAATCTATTGATTAAATATTTGAATTTCTGAGAAATCTGGAGCACATGTTCACTATAGAATAGCCAAGGAAGCATTTCTTACAAGGGTATTTACTCAGAATGGTGCTCCAGATCCCAACTTGACACCCTTTTCTGAAAATCCAGGCCACCTTCCAGCTCAGCTATAGAATGGCCTGTCTTTGTCAGGAGGTACACCGACTTCTTCATCAAGGACATGTACTTCGGGAATAGAGAATGGCATTTTTTATCTCAGATAACAGTCTCCCTTCCAGCGGCTGTGCTGCCAGGACTCCTTGCTGAGCCACTCCCGGGACCTTGACAGGGAGCCAAGACCGCTGTGTTTGCTTGCTGTGCCAGCTTGGTGAGGGCACTCTTGTCAGCTGGTGCCTCTGATTCTGAGCAGCTCAGGAAGCAGAGAGCAGCTTCTTCTATGACAGGTGAGTATCTTGGTTGCTACAAGTCTTACCACCAGTTGTCAGGAAATATGTCAGGAATTAGTCAGGAAATATGATTTCTCATTTTCTCTGGTGGTGGTGGAGAAGCTATTTGAAGAAGGGAAAGAGCCAAAGAGTGAGCTATTTACACTACAAACCTTCCATACCTCCAATGGACTGTTTTGAGCTAGGCCTGTTGCCAGCCTCTTCTCCTGGACCACTTGCACCCTGATCCACAGGCAGAGCAGAAACTTTGGCATGTGGAGTAGGGCTGGGAGCAGTCAGAGTGTCATCAGCTAGGAATCAGGTTATGATAGTAAAAATGCAAAGGCATAAGCTTTTTGGATCTTTACTGTCCTTAGGGAGGAACTTCTCAAAGCCCTCCTTTCCTCCTATTTCAGAATCAGAAGAGAAGGGGCTGATGTGGAAGGCCAGGTTTGAGATTTAGTGGAGCATATCCATCCAGGGCCCCACATCTGCTCCCCTCTCAGGGAGACAAGATCCACAATCAGGCAATTAAAACTCCTCACAAGATCTTGTGAGCTTTTCTTTTAAAGCTAGACTTCATCTCTTCACTGCTTTGCTCCATCAACTAGTTCCTCTGGTGGTTTTCAGGCCTGGTCAGGAGAGTCGTCCATGAGGCACTTCTGTGAACACTGGACTAACCCTGTGGCTAAAGCTGCACTCACCAACTTCCTTTATGCCACAATAGTCCCAGCTGCCAAAATATGGAGTGGGGAAGGTATTAAAATAAGATTACTGAGTTTTACTAACTTGACTAATGTCCTGTGGGCTTTATAACCCCTCACATCCAATGCTTTCATTGATCTACATGCCAAACAACACTGGTTTTAACTGAAGAAAAACCAGCATGTTCTCTTGCTATTAACCTTTACTTACTTGGGCAGTGTTCTGCTGTAGGAAAGCAAGGAGGCATGTTTGAGTCAGGAGCTGCTCTCACAAGTGATTGTTGCTTATAGATGTCATTGAACAAAAATGCTGATTTTAAGAATGTAGCATTTAGAAGAAAAAAGGTAAGACTACAAAGGTTCACAGACCTTTACTAAATTCTCACTGTGTGCCTAACACATATACTTTGAATTAAAGTGGACTCAGTGATCATGAAGATTCAGAGGGTTTGGGGTATAGCTAAGTGGTAAAGCATGTGATTAGCATGCACAAGTCCCTAGGTTCAATCCCCAACACCAGAACAAAAACAAAAAAGTAAAGTTTTGGTTGTTTCAGAAAACTGGCACATCAACAAACAACTAAGATGAAAGAGCAAGTGAAATGAGGCTCAGTGTTTTGAAGAGGAACTGCCTTGAAAACCCTGAACAGAAGGGCCAGGTGAAGGCTGAGAAGCTGAGGCAGTGGCTAGGAAGATGGGATTGCATATCCTGGGCCCCCAAATCTTTGCTTGGTGAGGGCTTGACTCCAGTCTCTGGAAAGAGAATGAGCTGTTTGTGGGGAGGAAAGTATATGGGCAGTAGAGTGGCCTGGAGTACTAAGGCCTGCCTCTAAGAGGCCATGTCCAAGTAAAGGACTTTCCCAATTAACCCACAGACCTGGGATTAACTGAAAGTAGGAATCAAAGGAAGGAGCCATAGGAAGAAGTGGAAGCCTGAGTTTCCAATCTCAGTGAGTCACTTTAGGGCAGGGTGCCTAGAGGGAGGTATGGAGATACTGGGCTAATCTCAGGCAGAGGTTTGCTGAGGGAATAGTGATCAGGTTTGGCTCCTCCTGCATCAGAATTCCTGTGAAGCCATGTTTTAAATACACATGCCACCTAGCCCTACCGAAGTTGTCTCTGTGTAATCACAATCTCTTGGGTGCCCCCTATCTTCCCTCACCCCTGCCCCATGCAGAGGTTTGTACACTAGACACATGCACACACAGACACCCTCACTAGAGGGTACACTCAGTTCAGATGATGGTGGCAGCCAAATGGGCTGGAATTACCCTGTGACACAAAAACCAGGCTTGCGATAAAAACCCTGGGGACACTGACATTCAAGATATGGACAGAAGGTGCTACTGAAGTCAACCAGTTTAGAAACCCCTTTGAATGTAATTTCCCTCTCCAAAAAAGGCAGAATGACTGGCTCTAATTCTCATCTTCAGTGTCACCCAAAGCCAAAGTGTAATGTGGTTAAACTCAATCTTTGCTCCCATTCTCAGGCAGCACAGGGAGATAATTGAAAGGGATCAGTATCACAGTGTATCCTGACACCACAGCTGAAAATAAGTGCCTTCCCTCAGCAGATCCTGATAAGGGCAATTGTTACAAGTTAGATGTATGGAGTTTTGTCCTTTATTTTGACCTTGTGGGTACATCATTCCAAAGATTTGACACACCATCATGTTATCCCTTTGGGGAAAGAATAATCTGGGATGTGGTTAAGATCCTTACAAAAGACTGGGAAACGCCATATGGATTTTAAACATAGTAACATCAGAGAAAAGACAGGAGGAAATTGGTGGGGGTAAGATGCCTGCATTTTTCTGTCTGTATGGAATTGTGTTTTCCTAACTACTCTGTGAAACTTCAGGGAAAGCAAATCATGATGGAGCCCCTAAGCTGATGAGTTGGGGAAAGTTTTACCAGCCTCCTGGAGCCTGTCTGAAGGGGGCTGAAGTTGGGGGATCAGGAGGCTCCCTGTAGTCCTGGAGCTCCTCCAAGGCATTGATGGAGTTGAGAAGTTTTCCTCTCTTTTATGGGTGTCCAGGGTTATCCCAGCAAACTGAACCTCAAAAAAGAGGGGCCGAGCGGGCCTCCAGCAGGTGTGGAATAAAAGCAGTCCCCTACATTTTCCAGAACTCTGACCCTACCAGCCCAAAGTGACTGTCGAGTGGGAGGGAGCCATCAGCTTCAACCACTGAAAGAACAACCCTTTTACATCTAAGACATGTATGGAAGACCCCCTTAGGGACCACCTGGCCCATCACATGGGTTTTCCCTCCTACAGTTCACCTTAGGCTGCAGTCATTTTTCTGTTTTCTTCACTCAAACTTGGGGAAGAAGGGAAATGCTTTAATACGAAAAGGTAAAAGTCTTTGAACCTCATACAACTTGATTATTTAACCTTCAGGAAGGTTCATTGCTGCTGAAGTTGCTCAGGCCTCTACCCTGGGCTCTCTGAGCTCTGCCTGCTAACTCCTCCATATGCACACATTACAAAGGATTGGGACTGGAGGTGTCATAGACCCCAGAGCCAAGGATGTGGCTGGGCACTTCTGTAAGCCACACACATCCTCCTGTGGAAAAGCCCGGAGCAGGAAGCCATCATCAGCACACTTCTCTCAGCTCTGATGTCCATCCCCTGGGACACTTAACCAACTCATTTCTTACCAGTCCACTTACCTCCACTCGTGAGGTAGTCACATGCATAGGGAACATACATGTTGGTCACCTGGCAAGTCTGACTTGGCTTTCATCAGTTCCTCATTCCTGTCATCTTTTCTACCCTCTCTTTCCAGGTACTAGCAACTGTCAAGAATTACAGATGAGGGGCTGGGATTGTGACTCAGAGGTAGAGCGCTTGCCTAGCACATGTGAGGCACTGGGTTTGATCCTCAACACCACATAACAATAAGTAAAATAAAGGTATTGTGTCCATCAATAGCTTTAAAAAAATAGAATTACAGATGATTGTTCTGAGATATTGTTTTCAAAATTAACACAACTTAATGTGAATTTAAATTTGCTTTTGGAATTACCCTTCCTCCACATTAAGTCCAAGTATATTTGTACTGTGTGATATTAAAGGACTTTTCTAATGACTAGGAAGAACTGAACCAAGAAATTTATTTAAAAGGTGGAGAGGATCTAGGTAGAATATATTATCCCAAGCCATTTGTTTTCCTTCAGGTGATCAAGCTCTTCCAAAATAGGAAGGCTGCTGATTGCTAAATGTGTTCTGTGGATCCAGTCACTAGATGTGACCTGGTTCCACAGCCCAGCACCTTTGTGGGGGGCCTAGCTTGTGACGATACATGCCAACCTGGAAAGAGGCAGAGAGGGCACTGTCTCCCTTCATCCTTCCAGCAGCCCAGGCCTGTCTTGCTGACCCAGCTGGAGGAGGGGCTCCCTTGGTTGGTGCTTAGGCCAGAATCTGGTGTCTTGAGCCAAGAATGGGAAGCAGGATGGACTCCAGAGTGGCAGTAGCTCTGTCCAAGAAAACTGGACAAGCATGCTTACCAACACAAGAAAAGACTCCCAGCTAGGAGGTAACATTGACAGTGTGGAGAACATCATTGCCTAATAGAAATATCCTGTTCCCACACAAGAGAAGGACTACTTCCAATCCCAGACTACATATGTCACAATTGGTTTTGACCCTCAGTAGCTTTTATACTCAGAAAATACTAAAGTCACTCCTTTCATATTTGGGTCATTTGAAGAGCCCCTCTTACTCCAGGTTCCTGCTAACTATGCACAACATCTCAAGACGATGGCATACAAAACTATTTTTCTAACTATAGCACAGGTAATTTGGGATGGGGGAAGCTTGGAATATATGTAAGTGTGGCAAATGACTTATCTTCTACCTTGAGAGATAAAAGGGAAACTATGCACTTGACTTTTAATTCACCATTGGATAGCTTGTGTCAGGAACAACACATATCATGTATTCAAGAAGAGAAAAATTGATCATTAGCTTAATTGGGGGGTTCACTGTGGGGGATTTAGCCTGTCTAGAACACAGATACCTTCAAATACAATGTGAACTGAGTTATTGACAATCAGATTTTATCAACCCTTGGAAATGTTCTGGGCAGCACAACTCTTATGTCCACATGGTTATAATTAAATAGTGAAATTGTATGGTATATAACTAAATGCCAATAGTGTATACCTGTATGTGCGAAATTTGCTAATATAACCATTTCAATAAAAGCCTAATGAAAAAAACTCTTGGCCACATGGAGTACTGTTGGTGGTAATATGTATCAGTGAGGACTCTTGGTCGCAGGTGAAAGAAAATTCAACCCACACTGGCTAAAGTAAAATGGGAATGTAGTGGTTTCCAAAAGCTAAAGCCTGTGGCAGATGTGATATGATTTGACCCTCAAACATTGATACCAGGATACATCTTCCAGCTTTGCTTCCTCTAGGAAATCTCCATCTTGTGGTAACAAGTACTTCCAAATTTTTGAGGGCAGATTTCTCTATAGAATACAATGACACATATGTTCAGTGTGCCAGTAGTGTCATCAGCACTCCACTGAAGTGTTCCAGACCAGAATGGCATTGCCTGGGCCCTGTTTGAAGGCACATGTCCATCACCAATCCAGCCACTGTGATCCCAGAGATGGGTTTCACTGATTGCCTCAGCCAGCGTGGGTTCCACTTCTGCAGCCCAGTGGTGCATTTAGCTTCACCTGCAAGACAGGAGCTGAAGGCTGAGATGTAACTCAATGGAGAGCACTTGTGCAGCATGTACAAGGCCCTGGATTCAATCCCCAGCTCCACAAAGAAAAAGAAAAAAGATGGGAGTTAAGGTCTAAGGAAAGGCTCCCAAAACAAAAATAATTGTGCTGCCCAGAAAGGAGAAGTGGCTGTTGGGGACCAAAAGCAGCAAGTTTCCAGTATATATTTTAAAAAAGTTGGAACCAGAAAGGTCTGTATATCAGTGCTATCTCTGCCAATTACTAGTTTGAACTTGGCAAGTCATTTCACCTGCCTGGATTTCAGTTTTATCATCCCTAATTTAAGAATCATAAATACCTACCCAATAGGATTGATGTGGGAGGAATTAGATTTAAAATTATGTCAGAAGTAGGTTTCAGGGCTGGGGATGTGGCTCAAGCGGTAGCGCGCTCGCCTGGCATGCGTGCTGCCCGGGTTCGATCCTCAGCACCACATACAAACAAAGATGTTGTGCCTGCCGAAAAACTAAAAAAAAATAAATATTAAAAAATTCTCTCTCTCGCTCTCTCTCTCCACTCTCTCTTTAAAAAAAAAAAAAAAGATAGGAATAGGCATTTCTCCCCCACCCCCCCAAAAAAAAACAAGAAGCACATTAAAAAATTTTCAACATCATTAATCATTAGAACTGGATATTACTGGGACAATAACACTGATGAGATAATGAAAATTAGAACTCCCATAATTATTGGTGGGAGTGTGAGATGGCACCATTGCTTTGGAAAACAGTTTGGTGGTTACTCAAAAAAATCAATTTATTTTTAGTTTTGTTTTTTGGTACCAGGGATTAAATCCAGGAGCGCTTAACCACTGAGCCACATCCCTAGCCCTTTTTTGTATTCAGTTTAGAGACAGGGTCTCACTGAATTGCTCAAAATCTTGTTAAATTGCTGAGGCTGGCTTTGAACTCACAATCCTCCTGTCTCAGCCTCCTGAGTCACTGGGATTACAGGTGTGCACCACTGCACTGGGCAATCAAACATATCTTTAACACATGTTCCAATAATATGGCATAAATATATAGTATATCCAAGAGAATTTAAAACAAACATACACAAAAATTTATACAGCATTATTCACAGTCAAAAGCAGAAAACAAATGTTTATCAACTGATGAGTGAATAAACAAATGTGACATATTCATGCCATGAAATAATATATTCAGTCCTAAGAAAGAAACGAAGCACTGCCACATGCCACAATATCAATGAATCTTGAACCCATTATAGTAAGTGAAAGAAACCAGACACAAAAGGTCACATATTGTATGATCCACATGAAATGTCCAGAATAGACAAATCCATAGACAAAGCAGATTAGTGTTTGCCAGGGGCTAGGAGAAGGGAGAGATTGGAATGACTGATTGCTAATGAGTACAGGGTTTCTCTTTGGAATGATGAAAACATTCTGGGATTAGATAGTGGTAGTGGTTTCCAACCTTGTGAAAATACTAAAAGCCCACTAAATTGTGCACCTTAAAAGGTGAATTATATGAAATGTGAATTTTATCTTAGAAAATAAATTTAAAAGTAGGTTTAGCACATACTAAGTGCTCAATGATCATTTGATCTTCCCTTCTTATAAAGAGTATTTCAGGGCTGGGGATGTGGCTCAGTGGTAGAGTGCTCGCCTGGCATGCATGGGGCACTGGGTTTGATCCTCAGCACCACATAAAAATAAAATAAAGTTGTGTCCACCGAAAACTAAAAGGTAAATATTTAAAAATTCTCTCTCTCTCTCTCAAAAAAAAAAAAAAAAAAAAGTATTTCAAAGGGTGGTCTCTAGGCCAGCAGCACAGCATCAATTAGGAACTCATTAGGTATGCAGATACTCTGGAATGGGGTCCCAAAGTATTCAGTAGGCCATGCAGGTGATCCCAGGGCATGCTCAAGTTTAATCCCTCCAGTGAAGAAACAAAATAACCCTTTACCTCCTCTCAGGGTAGTTAAAAGTACTTCCAAAATCTCCAAGGCAGATTTCTCTACAGAGTAAAACAACATTATGAGTTTTCCTAAGAAAACTAGTCTCTACTTTTTTGGGGGCAAGAGGGGTGACTTGGTGCATAATAATTAAATAGAAGAGTAGGTTTCCTTGTGTCATATTCCTACATACACATAACATAATTTTATCAATTTCATTTCCAGTACCTTCCTTTATGCCCCTTTCTCCCTCTCCCAATCTCCCCCATCTACCCTACTGGACTCCCTTCTTTTTTCATGAGATCCAGTTTGTTTCCTTTTTTTTTCCCTTGTTGTTTCCACATATGAGGGGAAATATACAACCTGTGATTCTCTGGTCTGACTTATTTCACTCAACATAATTCTCTGGAGCATTCCATCCATTTTCCTGCAAATGACATGATTTGTTCTTAATGGCTGATTAAAACTCCATTCTGTATATATACCACATTTTCTTTATCCATTCATCTGCTTAAGGACACTTAGACTAATCCTCAACTGGGCTGTTGTGAATGGTGCTGCTATAAACATTGGTACACATGTATCTCTAGAGTATACAGACTTTAATTCTACTGAATAAATAACAGTATCTCTACATATTGAAAATTGATTTAGAGTCACAAGCAATATTTCAAAATTCTATGGATTATGGGTGAGAAACCAGCCTCTACCTCAGAGCAAAGCCTGTCCAAGGAAGGGGGCGTGACCCTTGTCCTTGGAAAGACCCACAGAGCACTCCTAGGCACACATCCACCCTGCTGAGTTGTTTATCTACAAATAACAGGAGAGATCTGCGGAGCCAGGTGTCCCTGACTCAGTCAGGCTAGGTGAGGACCCATATCAACCCTCTAGCAACCACCAATCGACATGAGACAGGGAAAATACTTGGGATGTCAGATGACCCTCCCAGTAGTTTATGGTGGTTGATAACGTTGGGAAACCGTGTAGTTCAGCACTACTCCCCTCATGGCTTACTTAAACCATTTAGTTCAAGCGAATCCCCCACTGGTACTAACCAATCACCCTTACCCAACTTGTTCCCGCCAGTGAATGTGCTAATCAATGTTAAGAGTTGTTTTTATGATTTTCCCTCAGTGTGTGATGATTTGCTAAGAGATGCTATGATTAATGTGGGGTCCCTGCCTTCCCCAAAGAGTGTATACAACTGCTACAAACCCTGGGCTCTGGGCCTCTCAGGTCACCAGTTGCTGTGTGCGCAGGGAGGACCTAACTAGCTCGCAATAAACACCTCTTTGCTGCTTACATCGATCTTGGTCTCTGGTGGTCTTTTGGGGGTCCCGAATTCGAGCATAACATGGGGAGGTGGGGGGGGGTGCACAGCCTGTAATCCTAGCAGCTCCAGAGGCTGAGGTAGGAGAATCTCAAGTTCAAAGTCAGCCTCAGCAACTTAGTGAGGCCCTAAACAACCTGGTGAGAACCTACCTCAAAATAAAAAAGGACTGAGGATGTGGCTTAGTGGGTAAGCGCCCCTGAGTTCAATACCTGGTACAAAAAAAAAAAAAAAAAAAAAAGAGAGAGAAAGAAAGAAAAAGAAAAGGACTATGGATTACTCTGGCTGACAGTCATGTACACCTACATCTGTTATACTAAGATCCCTGAATGCCAGTGACAGAGATCCAACTCTGTTCACATCTCCCAGGGTGATTCTAATATGCCCCCTTCCCAATACCCTCTTGACCTCAACCCTTTATCCAGCTAGGTGACCAGAAATCCCAATTGGCCCGTCAAAAGTTGCCCCTGACAGAGTTAGCAGCCCCTTTTGACTCTGAAGGACACAGGCTTACTCCCCAGTCCCTGGTACGCAGACTTCTCAGTGTTGAAGTTAACCGTGGTCAATTTAATTTGCTTCATGGTATGTTAAGAGCTCATGTTTGGACTGTGAGTGGTTCTGCCAGCTGTCGGTTCAGGGGGAGTAGGGATCTGCAATACCGACTGGAAATGCTGGCCACCCTATACCTTTGCAAAAACCCCCACTGATCCCAGGGCCAGCCCTGATCCAGACCCCAAGACCACACAGAGTTCCATCTGTCAGGTGAGGGTAGAACACTGACTTCTAATGATATACGTGCCTCAGGGGCTTCCTGGCCACCTGTCCATTGGACCTTGAAGATTAATCTTAGGCTCAACTGTCAGAATTCTGAAAATCATTACAAACTGCTAACCCTTTTCCAAACCACCTTTGCAACATTAATGCGCACTCTATCGCACAATTGACTAAAAGTATATCAACAAACGCTAATTCTTTACATTTGCTCCCCAAACTCTGAACAAGTGTTCACAAAATGCCAGAAGTTCTGATCTCTGCACAACCAGTCCCCTTTCCCTGCGCTGTAGACTGGGCGATTCCAGAGAGGCCCGAGGCCCCGGGGCTGGAGCGAGAGGAGACCAGGCTGCAGCGCTGCGGCCTCGGGCGAGAAGAAGTGGACACGGCCGAGTCCCAGCCCGCGATGGTCCGAGGCCATAGCCAGGGCGAGGCGGGGTCCGCGAGGACGGAGAGGGGCGAGGCTGGGCGGGGAGAGGCCGCGCGGCGGGCGGGCCCAGGACCGGCGTCCTGTCAACGCCGGGCGCCCACCAGGGGGCGCCGCCCTCCGGGCCCGTTCCCCCCGCCCCGCCCCGCCCGCTCTGCTCCGGCGCGGCGACAGCGGCGGGCGCTTCCGCCTCGCGGGCCCAGGCCGGGTGCGAGCGGCCCCGCGATGTGGCTGGGTCCCGAGGAGGTGCTGGTGGCCAACGCGCTGTGGGTGACGGAGCGGGCCAATCCCTTCTTCGTGCTGCAGCGGCGCCGGGGCCACGGCAAGGGCGGCGGCCTCACCGGTGAGAGGCGCGCGGGCGGCCTGGCCTGCAGGCGCCGCGCTGGGCCGGGCGGGGAGGGCGCGCCGGCGGCGGGGGCCGGGGACCGACGCGCCCAGGACAGGCCCAGCCTCGGCGTCGCCGCGGACAAGCACGTCAGCTCGCGGCGAGGCGCGGGGCGCGAGACCAGGAGAGGCCTAGGGGGCGAAGTGACCCGCAAGCGAGGCCAGGAAGGGTCGAGAGGCGTCAGGTGCAGACAGGGCGGGGGCGTCGGGGGCTCGAGGTGGGGAGCTAGCGGGAGGTCGTGATGGGGACTGGGGGCTCGAGCAAGGCAGATGCGCTCTGGCTAGGTGGTCGCTCCGGAGACTTCGAGGCCGACCCAGGGCGACCGAATGAAGACTGGCAGTGGCCTCTGCTGAGATTCCATGCCTGAGAGCCTCCCGGTGCTTTGCCAAGGCGTGTGCGGCTCTCTCGAGTGGGATTTAGCAGCTGAAAATCAGAGAGACCTCCCAATACTCTGCCTCTGCGTCAGCCTCAGTTTCCTTAAGTGCTGCTGAGGGCCAAGTGACACAAGCACACATTTTCTTTTGCCTCTGTCGATATTACCAATTCACTAAAAAATTGCCTATTTTTTTTATAAAGATCAGAGATCCCTGCTGTTGGCCTCAGCCCCCCTTCTCTCCTTCTATCCTTGACCTACCTTTCGTGCTCCTTGGTGACATCAGAGCTACTGACCCATGGCTTTACCTAATTACCAGTACAGGGTGTTCCTATGAGCTAGCCAAGGTGCCCTTTGTGGGTCTGGGGACCACCATTCACACAGGAGACTGAGCTGGGAGCCTCTGGAGTTGTGTGGTATATGGAACTTGGAGGAAGTCCACTGGGCATTCCTTCAGCAGATGTTGTCCAAAGCCCCTCATGCTTTCAGTACCTGCAACCTGGCACTGCTGGAACTGAGCTGGGTATCCAGGGGTGGCCTTATGGGAGACCCCAGTGCTAGTACTCCAGGTGCTGAGTGTTGCCCTGCAGGAATGCAGGCCCACTGTTTCTAGATCCTCCAATTTATCAAGAGAATTTTCTGTAAAATGTTCTGATATTCAGTGTCTCAGCTGATACATTCCTGGCAGATGCAGATGGAGGCTTCCAATAGAAGACCTCTGTGGTCATCCTCTCCTGGGCCACACCTCTTCATGTGTGAGAGACTGTACTGTTTCCAAGAAAACTCAATGTTCTTCCTTTAGTACTTCAGGCTGCCTTCAAAAGGGCCTGGAGAATCACAGGGATCCATACTGGGCCTGCCTCCTGAACCAGGCTGTTCAGTGGGAGTTAAGCTGTTCAGTGGGAGTTAACCTCAGAAGCTACTACAAGCCCAGTGAGGAAAGGGAGACAGTGGATGACAAACACCCTTTGTTACATCATTCATCTCTCTGTGTCCTCCAAGACTGAATTCCCAGACCATCCTTCAAGGAACCATTCCTTGAGTTCCCCCTCCCGTCGTCACCCAGCTGGGTTTGGTACATCCTGCCATGGCCTTCTTATGCCATTATAGATATTGTGGCCTCCCTAGCTCTGTCCTCTCAGGAGATAAACCATCGGTGATCCAATTTTATTTAAGTCATCTTTTAAAACCCTACCACCCTGAACTTTTCTTTAAAGAGTCTAGTGTGACAAATGATCGGTCTGTTTTTAAAAAGCTTTCAGATCTTTTTATGTGGATATGCCAACAGTTTAGAGACTCTAAAATAAAATTTCCGAGATCAGAAGAGAAGCACCAACATGAACAACAACAAAAAAAGGTTTATTCCAAACTGTTAAAGTTTAAATATGCCCTTTTGCAACTTACACATTTCAGAATATTTCAGGGGGAAAAAAAAGTGTAATTGTTTATTGTGTTTTTTAAAGATTAGATCTTAAAATGAATATGTCAGGGACAAAATTGTAAAACTTGAGTAATAAAATCAAAAGAAATTGTTTCTAGCATCAACAGGAAGATGGCAACAATGTATTTTCAGATCATACCAAAAGTAGCACTTCATTAAAAGGAAGAAATACTTTTCAAATAGGAATAGTGAATAGGGTTTTAGATTGGTTGATTGTTGAATTTATAAAGAGAAATGAATCAGACAAACAGTGTTAGAAAATATATATATTCCCTGCTGATTTGTCAGGAAATAGTGACCTTGGCAGAGATAGCACTACTACAAACCGGGTATGTGTATGTGACAAGAAAGAAAACTTGTCCTAAAATGCCTTGGTTCAGAGATAAAGAAAACAGAATCAGTGTTTTCCCAAATTTAGCAATTCTAAAAATTTACATGTCTTTTCTAGCCCCGTGGCTTTTGAGGTTGGAAGAAACTTCCCTAACCTTTCAGAAATAAAAATTTGTAATCCCATGCCAGAAAAAAAGACAATATTGTCCTCCTGTTCTTGATATGGAAGGTGATGTTACAAAATCATTGTCCTGTAAGAAGCAACCAGAGTTCTATGACAGAAATGTTGGAGGGAAGGGGATATATTAGGAGATGTGTCTTGCAATTAATAAAATACATTGTTATTTTTCTGAACTTTGTGATATTGTTCTTTATATTTTAATTTGCAATTTGTATTTTCTTATTCTAAGGAATACTTGGGGCTGGGAATATAGCTCAGTGGTAGAATGCTTGCCTAACATGCCCTGGGACCCTGGGTTCCCCAGTACCACACAAAGATAAAAGAAATATGGGGCTGGGGTTGTGGCTCAGTAGTAGTGTGCTCACCTAGAATGCACCAGGCACTGGGTTTGATCCTCAGCACCATATAAATGTAAAATAAAGATACTGTGTCAACCTAAAACTTAAAAAATAAATATTAAAAAAAGAAGAAAAAAGATAAAAGAAATACTTGATTTCAAACCTAATTTTATGTTTTTTCTGAAAGAGGACCTCTCAGGATCGTTTAACTTTGGGTTCTGTCAAACCTACATGTGTGCCAGGTACACACACCTGTAATCCAATGACTTAGAAGGCTGCGGCAAGGAGGATCATAAGTTAGAGGCCAGTCTCAGCAATTTAATGGAATCCTGTCTCAAAAGGGCTGGGAATGTAGCTCAGTGGTAAAGCACCCCTGGATTCAATCCCAAGTACAAAAAAGTAGAAAGAAAACTTGATTGTTCTCCTGCCTGCAAGTGTTTCTGAAGCAAGAGAATAAACAGATGCTTCCAGGACAAAGTAGGAAGGGATTTTTTTTTTTTTAAGACATTAGACTCTGGCCAAAGATCTTTAAAAGAGAAGCTGTTTGCCCATGGGGGTGATGATTCAGAATGTGTCTATTTCCTTGTACTGGGGCTGCCATCCTGATGACCTCTGGCTAGGCTCAGCTCCCAGGGACCTTTCAGCATGGCTGACCTCTCACCCTCCACATCTCTCTGCCCTGCTCCCAGGTCTTCTCGTGGGCACCCTAGATGTGGTGCTGGACTCCAGCGCCCGTGTGGCCCCTTACCGCATCCTGCACCAGACCCAGGACTCGCAGGTCTACTGGACAGTGGCATGTGGTAGGTGCCCTGAGTCATGAGGTCACATGTGGGAGGGAAAGGACATACAGCTGGTATTTCTGGGCAGGGTGGTGCCTACTAAGAATCCCATACTGCCTCTCACTGAGATAATAGCCAGGCCACCAAGAGGGAAGTAGAGGAGCCATTGCATCTAGTGTATGAAGGCAACTTCACTGTTCATAGAGAGCAGGGTCAGTAGAGGACAGCCCCATGGAGCCCCATGCCCCTCCCAACCCCCCGCCAAGGACTCAGGCTCAGGATTTAGCAGTGTCCACATTCTTATATTCACCTTTTCTCAAGAAAAGTTGTCCCTACATGTGTATGTGCAAAGTGGTAAAAATTTTTGAGTCACATAGTGTGCACGTCCCCAGCTGAGGTGGATTAAGGTGTTCCTCTACCCTCTTTTTTCAGCTCTCATATTGTATACAGGTAGCATTTTCACAGTCTATGTAACATGTTTCGACATTTTTATGCTTTTTGTGATTATTTACTGATTAAAATGACTCCCAAGCAGGCCAGGCATGGTGACATATGCCTGTAATTCCAGCTCCTTGGTAAGACGAGGCAGAAGGCTCACAAGTTTGAGATCAGCCTGGGCAACTTAGCAAGATCCTGTCTGAAAATAAAATTTTAAAAAATGATTGGAGATGTAGCTCAATGGTAGAGCACTTGCTTAGTGTGCACAAGGCCTTGGATTCCATCCCTAGTACTGCATATATACACATAAAAGGCTCCCAAGCAAACACCGGAGTGCAAGACTATGATGTGTTTTACAGAAAAAAAAAATGTGTGTTAGAGAAGTTTAGGAACGTCTACACATTCCTTAGGAATGAGTTGCAGTGCTGCCGATCATGAGCTCAATGCTAATGAATCAACAATAAATACTAAATAAAGTGTCTTTAAACAGAAACACATAAAACAAATATATGTATTGCTTGGTTGATGAAAACATGATCAGAGGCTGGTAAGAGCCTACCCTTGCATTTCCCTTGGCGTAATAGTCCAGTATTAATTCAGTGTTCAGGGAACTACAGACTTTAAAAACTACCATGAATAATGAGAATCCACTGGAGTTGTACTAGGAGGAAGTGAACCCACCCTTCCCAAGAATGTTGGGGGAACTTCCCTTTCAGTGGGCACTGACTAGGCCAGAGTTGTTCTGATAAAATGACAGTTATAAGGTTGCTCTGATAAAATGACACTTGTAGCCGGTGCTCAAACAGCACTTCCAGTGTGGCTAGTCCCTTACCTTACTCCCTCACAAGAACATTGGCCCTGTTTTGAAGATGAGGAAACTGTGGTACAGAGGGGTTAAGAAAAATGTCTGAAGTCACACAGAGCTGCAGTTCAGACCCAGATTGCCTGCCCCTATAACCACTGTGCTGAACCACCCTTTGGGATAGAAGTGACAGTATCCAGGTCCTCCAAGATAATGGTGTTCCTTAGAGGCCTGGAAAAGATAATGAGACTAGCAAGTTTGTGGACCTTATAACTGGAACCGCGCTTCAGAAGGTGGGTGGAGGAGATAAGTACCCAAGGAAGATGGCAACCCAGAAGCAGCTGCTTCTTACCAGGTGGGCACTTTGCCCTGGGTGGTCTTTCTTCTTCATCATCACCCTGAACAACAGTGACCTATTGTCTCCTCTGTCTGATTAAATAGACTTAAGGGTTAGAAAGAAGAGTTTGCTCTGGCTGGGGATACAGCTCAGTTGGTAGAGTGCTTGCCTTGCATGCAGGAGTCCCTGGGTTCTAATCCTCAGCACCACTAAAAAAAGGAGAGTTTGCTCAACACCAAAGTTACAAAGCCTAACAGTACCCTAGATATGCTGGCTCAAGAGCCAGAGTAGGGTTCTGGGAGGCAGTGAGGATTTGCCTGCAGGAAAAAGGGGGTTCCTATACGGTGGGGACCACCCTAGAGCAAGAACTTGTTGGTGTGTGCCAGGCAGGGCTACAAGGAGACCGGATACTTTTAAATGGGTGCTGAAGATGGTCGTCTCAGTCTCAATAATGCCCCTCCTTGGGGTGTAGATGGGGAGGGGACTGTAACTGCAAGAGCAGCCCCAAGGACAGGAAGAAAAGAGCATGATGCTGCAGCATGGGAGTCCCTTTGGTAACAGCAGGGCTTCATTCTAGGGAGAGACTGGCCATGCTGCAGAGTCCCAGTCCTTAGCTTCATACCACACCCTGACTTCCCCAACATCAGACCACAAGCTGACCTGGTTTCTGCCTGGGCCTCCCTCCTCGCGTCTGGGCTGGGTCTCAGAAGCAGTCCACCCAATCAGACATGATTCTGTAGGTAGGGGTCCACCTACCCCATTTCCCTCCTTCCCTCCCTCCCTCCCTCCCTCCCTCCCTCCAGTTCTAGGGATCAAACCCAGGGCCTCATGCATGCTAGGTAAGTGCTCTACCAATGAGCTACATTCCCACCCCCCTGACCTCCTTTTCCCAGCTCACGGCTGACTTTCACACAGGCCACATACTTGCAGGGCTTGCAGTTCCTAACCACACCTCTCCTGGCTACTATGCACAGTGCCTCCCACATCCACCAAACCTTCCCTCTGCTCTGTTGACACTCACAGTTGTCACCTCCTAGAAGATCTTCCCAGATTCCCCACACCCATGTAAGCTATCCTTCCTTCTTACTCTTTTGGAATTGATAAGTCTCCACTAGCACTTTTATATGTAAGTCTCTCCTGTTAGACTGGGAGCTCCCCAGGGTAAGGGCAGGCTCTACAGCCAGGCAACTAGTCCTGGGATTCTGGTTTACTTACTTCCCTGCTGTGTGACTTTGTATAACTTACTTAACCCTCTGCTTCAGCTTCATCTTTTAATCCTTTAAAATGAAAATAATAGGACTGAGGATGTGGCTTAGTGATAGAGTGCTTGCCTCACATGCATGAAGCCCTGGGTTCAATCCCTAGCACCACAAAAAAATAAACAAAATAAAATGAAAATAATAATACTTGTCTTCAAGATGTTCTAAAAATGAAAAAAAGATAATCCACAGGAAGCTCTGAAAACACAAATAGTACTTAATAATCCAACTAGCTATTCCATTCCTTTTATTCCCAATGCCTCACAGAGACGGCACCGTTTAAGTGTTTCTTTAGTATTAGAAGAAATTTGAGTTACTTTTAACTAATAATCCTTTTAAATGCACATTCAGGCCTGGGAATATAGTCAATGGTAGAGCATATAAGGCCACCTCTAACACTTTCACATGTGTAAAACCCCAAGTTTCATCCTCAGCACTGCAAAACAAACAAACATAAACATTTATGATTAAAATGCAGACAGCAAGGAAAAGATTGCTTCTGTTTAAGACTGCCAGAAATGTATGTGTAAATTAAAATGATACATTAAAGTTTGCATCATATGTAAACTTAACTTCAAAATTCACTGAGAGAGAAAAAGAAAGAAATCCTCCCCCTACCAACTAGACTGTGGCCTTTGTACATCAGGTCAAGGAGGTCAAATTGAATCCAAAGAAAAATGGGGGGAGAAAGTCAAGATAGTTTGGGATGATTTAAGGGACTTCCAGGGGAATTCTGTTTGCCTGGTGTGACTCATTGTACATTGTGTAATGCTGGAGCAGTTGTTTTCATGTGGTCATCCTACTCTACTTGAGAACGATATTTCCTGTGGAATTGCTTGTTATATGGACCACTTGAGCAGATGCCAAAAAACAGACAAATCAACCCTAACCTAGATAGGCCAAGCTGTGACAGAGCAATGAGCAGGTGCAATGGCTTGGAGGAGGTGGTGAGGACCAACCTAGTCTGGCCAGAATGGGATCAGGGCCACATGCTCAGCTGGTGAAATAATGTTGCCAGGTAGGGAAGGATGGGGTAACCAAGGATAGGTGCTCTAGCAAAAATATCTGATTCAGGATTAGGATGTAGCACAAGGGTAGAGCACTTGCCTAGCAAACACAAGACCCTGGGTTCAATTCCCACCATTAAAAAAAAAGTCTGATTTACAGTCAAACTGGACTTGCTTCCTAGCTAAGACTCCCTGCATACCAATTTTGTGGACCTTGCTGTAGGCCACATGATTAACCTGACCTGCTTGGGGGTCCAAGCAGGACACCTAAGAAGGGTCCAGGGTGTTCATTTCTCTTCTTATCCTTGTGTTCATTTATTCATAAAACAATTTTTGACTGCAAACCCCATGCCAAAAGTGGAGTGGCAAGGGTAGGGGGAGCAGGCCAAGTAGAGACCTTTTCTCAGCCCATTGTATCTCCTCTTGGGGCTGCTCTTCTAGGTCCTTGATGGGAGCAAACAGTCTTCCCATCCTTTAGGAATGGCATTGTGCTGCCTTCTCTGAATTTTTTCACTGGGTCTGCTAGGTCTCCAGGGCCCCTCTCTGCAGAAGACAGGGATGCCTCCTGGGATGGAGGGGCAGACACTAGGGGAGAAGATCAGCCAGGAAAAGCTGAAAAGGGTTGGTAACTACTTCCCTTCCCAGCAAAGCCCAGCTGGCCAGGGGCTTCACACCCTTTGGAAGTTCCAGTTGGCATCTGTGGATGCCTGAATTTTCAGGAGAGTGCTAAATCCACTTCTAAAAAGTCTGATTGTGTCAGATTAATCATATCCATATCAAAGAGCACATTAAATTCTTTCAACTGGAAGTTAAACCATGATCACTTAGGAAGCTTTTAGATGCATAGCTATTTCTAGGGTGACACATACAAGCCAGTGATGATCACCACTATTGGAGGGAGGGAGGGAAAGCTTTGTCTCCCACATGGCTCTCTACTAAGTTGCCTGGTGCTTTATTTTTGTTTGTTTGTTTGGGTGGTTGGTTGGGTTTTTTGTTTTTTGTTTTGTTTTGTTTTTGTGTGTATGTGTGTGTGTGTTACCAGCACTGTTTATTACTTATACATACAAAGTTTAAGAAAGAAAAGATCAACAAGCATCTTGAAGATTGTAGTCATTTAAATAGTAAACTAGGTCACTCATTTTTTATCTCTTCTTTGAATTTATGTTTAAGACCTTGTGATTTTATGAGTTTTCTTTTCTTCACCAAACCCCTCCTCCTAGGTTCTTCCCGTAAAGAGATCACAAAACACTGGGAATGGCTGGAAAACAACTTGCTTCAGACACTATCCATCTTTGACAATGAGGAAGATATCACCACCTTCGTTAAGGGCAAGATACATGTAAGGTTTACATTTCTTTAGCAATTTTTGCTCCCCTTCTCTGGCTGTAGCATTCATACACGGTCAGCCTCTCTGTCCTCTGGTTCTACTTCCATAGATTCAACCGACCACAATTTGAAGATATTTGGGGGGAAAATGCATCTATACTAAGCATGTAGACTTTTTTCATGATATTGTTCCTTAAAAAAAAAAAAGTAGCATAGCAACATAGCACTTATATTGCATTAGATATGATAAAACATCTAGAGATAGTTTAAAGTATTCAGGAGGTGTGCATAGATTATATGGAAATTCTGTGATATTTTATGTAAGGGACTTGCACATGTGAGGAGTTGGGTATTTGTTGGAAGTCCTGGAATTAATCCCCTGTCTGTACAACTGTTTATCTTATTTCATCTTCAGACAGCATAGATTTTTTTTTAAGAGAGAGAGAGAGAATTTTTAATATTTATTTTTCAGTTTTCGGTGGGCACAACATCTTTATTTTATTTTATGTGGTGCTGAGGATTGAACCCAGCGCCCCGCGCATGCCAGGCGAGCGCGTTACTGCTTGAGCCACATCCCCAGCCCCAAACAGCATAGATTTTATTCCCATTTTACAGAGATGGAAATTAAAGTGACTGCTCTCATTCTCCTAGATTTGTTAGATGCAGTTGAACACATTGCCCCTTGTTATAGTTTGGATCTTGTGTTGAAGGCTTGGTTGCCAACCTGTAATGCTATTAGGACGTGGTGGAATCTTTTGTGGGAGGAAGTTGGGTTATTTGCAGTGTGCCCTTGAAAGGGGATATTGAGAACATGGCCCCTCTTCTCTTTTTGCTTCCTGGCCACCACAAAGCCTCCTCCACTGCATGCTCCCCACTGTGAAGCACTGGGCCACCATATGCCCAGAGCAACATGATGAAGGAACCATAGACTGAAATCATGAGCCAAAATAAACCTTTCCTCCTTATAAATTGATTATTTCAAGTATTTGTCATGGTAACAGAAAGCTGATTAATGTACCCATAAAGCCCCTTCTTATCCTGAATAGCCATTGCAGTCAGGCGAAAGCTTAGCTTAAAGTTTCTATTTCCTGTAAAATGCCTTAGAACAAATATGCAGCTATACAACTGTGTTTGCCAGTACCTTGACTAACAGGAAGAAATTGGAAATGAAATAACTAACTTTATTTTTAAAGGCACATATCCTTTACCCGGAAATCTATTCCTTTGAGTTTACCCTATAGTTTATTCATATATGCAGAATGATACATATATCAGGATAGTCCCTGCAATGCTGAATTAGCAAAAACACTGAAAAAATACCTTCCATGCCAATGATAAGAGAGAGAAACAGCTGTTCTCTCCTCTGAAAAATGAGAGTAATAGGGCTGAGGTTGTGGCTCAGTGGTAGAGCTCTTGCCTTGCATGTGTGAGACATTGGGTTCAATCCTCAGTACCACATAAAAATAAAAAAGATATTCTCTCCATCTTCAACTAAAAAATATTTTTTTTAAAATGAGAGTAGTAATACGTGCTAGGATTTACTGAGTACTTTTTATATGCTTGGTTAGCTAAGTGCTTTATTTTCAGGGAACTTATTAAGGCATACATGGTATACATACTGGAATATTTTGCATCCATAAAAATAATAATTACAAAAATTGTGACATTGATAAACTGATAGGTAATATTAGGTTATTTCCTCTTTGGGGAAGATTAATCCTATCATGGACATTTATCTGAATGTCTTCTTCTTTCTATTAGATTATTGCCTTACATTAGATTTCCTGGAGGCTCTTACTAGATCACAGTTTATGGTGCCAAGTCACTTTAGGCAGCCCTTATAAATCTTTGATACTAGACCTTTGTAGACCTGGGGAGACAGGTCTAATTTCTCAGCTCTTCTTCTCTGTGCAATTTGGAGTTCAAGACCATATTGCCTTCTATTCTAGGAAAACAGGCCAAAAACAGGCAAAGAAGTCAGAGGCAAGCCTTTACTATCCCAACAAGAAAGTTGAGCAATGATAATAACAGAAACATACCTGATGCCTCCTATAAACAAACTCATCAGCAAAACAAAAGTTCTTAATGACATAAGGTTAAAGAACAAATGGTCTGTTAGTCATCTTTCTGTTACTGTAAGTAAATATCTAAGATAGTCAACTTGTAAAGAGAAAAGGTTTATTTTGGCTCAGAGTTTTGGAGGTTTCAGCCCATGACCCAGTTGCTTTGGGATAGTGGCAGCACATCCTGGTTGGAAGGCATGGCAGAGCAAAGCTGTTTGCCTCAAGCAAAAGAAAAGAAAAAGAAGCCAGGGGTCCCAATATTCCCTTCAAGTATGCACCCCCAAAGACCAGAAGATCTCCTACTAGGCCCCACCTCTTAAATGTTCCACCACCTTCCTGTAGTGCCACACTCCCTGTAATGCCTTTAACATATGGGCCTTTGGGGGACATTTAAGATCCAAACTATAGCAAATAGAAATTAGGAAATTTAGAGCTGAATGATCATAGAAATACTACTATATACATCAGAATTTATGGGATGCACCAAAAGCAGTACATAGAAGGAAATTTAAAGTCTTTAATCTCATGAAAGAAGAACGAATGAAAGTTAATGAGCCGGATGTCCAATTCAGAAGGTTAGAAAAGAATTCCAGGAAATGAGACAGAAGGAAGTGAGAAGGGGTCAAAGTTAATTCCTTAGAAAACAAGGGAATAAGAGAAGAGCAACCAAAAATAGAAAAAAGCCTGTGGCAAAGTGACTCAGGACTCAAGAGTGTACCCTCCAGTAAGCAATGTTGGAAATTGAATATGAAGAGCACTTACACAGAAGCAGAGCATTTATTTGTTTGTTTTAGATACTAGAATTGAACCCAGGGGCATTGAGCTATATGTATCCCCAGTCTTTTTTATTTTTTGAGATAGGGTCTTACTAAGTCACTAAGTATCTGAGTTGCTGAGACTGACCTGAAACTCATGATCCTCTTGTCTCAGCCTCCCAAGTCTTCTGGGATTACAGATGGGATCTCCATACCTAGTGAAGCAGTTGTTTAAAAAATAAGGAGCCAGTGCTGTTGATATAGGTCAGTGGGAGAGCACTTGCTCAGTATGTGTGAAACCCTGGGTTCAATTCCCAGTATCAGAGAAAGAGAGAGAGAGAGAGAGAGAGAGAGAGAGAGAGAGAGAGAGAGAAACAATACCAATACCATAAATAGCTTTAAACCAATAAACTTAAGAATTTTGACAAAATGGATGCTTTTTAAAAATAATACATATTCATTTCCAATTGCTACTATAACAAGTTACCATGAATCTGATGGTTTAAAACAACACAAATTAGGCTGGCTTAGCTCAGTGGTGGAGCACTTGCCTGGGTTTGATCCCCAGCACTGCAAAAATAAATAAATAAACTCAAAAATTTATTATCTGAAGGTCAGAAGTTTAAAGTGATCTTTCTGGGCTGAAGTCAAGGTGTTGGTAGGACTGTGTTCCTTCTGGAAGCTCTAAGGGAATCTGTATCCTTTCCTTTTCCAGCCTGTAGAAGCCACTTGTATTCCTTGCTTCTTGGCCCTGTCCTTCATCTTCAATGCCAGCAGCTAACATCCTCAGAGGAATCAATCTTCCCCTCTCTCTTCTCCTCTCTTTCTATTGTCATCTCCTTGTGGCTCCTTCATTCTTGCCTGTCTCTTTATGAGGACCCTTGTGATCATATTGTGTTCTCTCAAATGATCTAGGATCATCTCCCCATCTCAAACTCCTTAATCATGCCTGCAACTTCCCTGTGAGCCAGGCTGGTTAATCCCTATTGGCAGAGACTCCCGAGTAGAGGCTGGAAAGCCACCCAAAGGCTCAGAGTGTGGCTCTCCAGTGGGGAATGCAGAGGAAAATGCAGAGTAGGTCACTGCTAGCCCCACTGCTTCCTGCCTGGGCATCTCCCAGGAGCAGCTGAAGGGAGTGAGGGAGCGGCAACTGCCAACAGAGATCTAGAAAGGTGGCCCAGGGGGCAGGACAGCCAGTGATGACCACCTGGCCAGGACCTGTTAGCAATGGCTGGCCCACCAAGGCTGTCTGGGGCTGCCTTGTGCTTTCTACCAGTGGGCACTGTGTTAGTCAACTTTCCATGACTGCAGTGAAAAATACGAGGTGATTGGCTTATAGAAAGCGATTTATTTTGGCCCACGGTTTTGTAATTTCCAGAGTCCACGGTCAATAGCCCCATGACTTTGGGCCTGTGGAGAGGCAGCACATCATGACAGGATTGTGTGGCAGAGCAAAACCCTTACACCATCAGCCAGGAAGCAAAAGGGAAAGAAGAGGCCAGGGTCCCATAATCCCCTGTGAAGATACCCCCTGCATAACCTAAGAACCTCCCTCTAGGCCCCACCTCCTGAAGGTTCTACCAGCTCCCAATAGGACCAAATCTTTAACACTTGGGGAACACTTTCCTAAACCATAGCAGGCACTTTCCCAATCTTCTAATGGGATGGAACTGAGGGCAAGAGAAAAAAAAGGCAGGCCTTAGAAATAAGAAGGGAGCTGTATTCCCAGAGGGAGAGCTACTTCCTACAGGAGCATTCTGGGAGGCACCACAGACAGATTGAGAGAGTGGAAATGTTTTAATAGCAGCTATGGTGGTGCTGGTTTGAGAGGGAAAAAAATGTTTCTTCTGCTTTTTTTAGGTTCTTATCTGGGGATCTATAACAAAAGACAGGTTTAACAAAAGAAAAATAAACTGAAGTTTATCATCATGTATATCTCATGAACACAAGGGAAAAACTCAGGGAGGAACAGCTGGATGGTTTAGTTAGAACTTGGGTTTATGAAACACCCTCATAAATAAACAGTACATTTAAAGAGAAACAATAGGACAAAGGAACCAGATTTTAGGCTTCCAAGGGTAAAAAGTGAGGGTAATGTTGGGGGGTGGGTAGGAACCACAGAAAGGAGGTTTGTTAACAGATGCCTCTGGTGTGCTCTGGTGTCATTTCAGCTGGTAAGTTGAGTTGTCTCTAGTAAAGGAGAATTTATATTCTGTTTTAGACAGAGAAGAGAAGGCAGAAAGCTTTTCCTAGGTTTGCATATTCTGATTTCCTTTCTAGTTAAATCAAGTGCCATATTCTACTTTCTGATGCTATAACAAAATACCTGAAAGTAGGAGAATTATAAATAAAAAGGGTTTATTCAGTTCACAGTTCTGGAGGCTCAAAGTTAAGGGGCCACATTTGATGAGGGCCTTCTTGCTGCTTTATAACATGGTGGGGGGTATTACATGGAGAGACAGAGCAAATATCTTTCCTCTTCCTACAAAACCACTAATACCCTCATGGGGCCCCACACTCATCACCTCATCTAAACCTCTCAAAGGCTGCACCTCCAAATACAACTAACATATGACTTTGTGGATTAAGTTTCCAACACATGATTTCTGGGGAACATTTTCAAACAATAGTACTGAGAAATGGAAGGAATCAAAGTAGACCTCATGTTGGGATCTTTGCCTGGGCTCATGGCTATCTTCCCTGCCTATGGAAAGAGGGACATAAGGCAACCAAGAAACCCAGAAAAGCACCAGGCGGGCCTATAAATGCTTTTGTAAATCCAGGAATTGTCCTAGGAAATCAGCATGTACATTTGGAACCAGTTGGCTGAGGACCTGTCCCAGGAGGTTTGGGGCTGGCCTATGGCCCAGGGTGATGCCTGTGGGCACCCAAGCACAGTGAAGGGATCATGGGTCAACTCACTGATCTGGGGTGGGGACAGATCAGTGACCCCTGGAGTACAGGGAGTCAATGCAAAAATGTTCTCGAGGGTGTGAGAAAGCAAAGCACTTCAAAGAAAGTGCCACAGAGGATCCCATTTGGGCAAAGAAAGGAGAAAAGAGAAAAACAATGGATGCATGTATGTGGCATGTCTGGAGGAAACCAGGAAGGTGGCTAGAGGGCGAAGGAGACTCCTCTTTCACTAAACACACTTTTCTACCATAGGTTGAACATCTCTTATCCAGAATGCTTGGAACCAGAAGTGTTTCAGATTTTGGATATTTTAAGATTTGGGCTTATTTACATATGCATAATGAGTGTCTTGGGAAGGGGACCCAATCATGTATACAAAATTCATTTATGTTTCCTATATACCTTATGTACACAGACTGGAGGTGATTTCACACAGTATTTTTAGGGTGTCTGTGATTTGACTGCAACCTATTATATGAAATCAGGTGTAAAATTTTCTACTCGTGGCATCATGCTGGCACCCAGGAAGTTTAGGATTTGGGAGCATTTCAGATTGCAGATTTTCAGATTAAGGATGCTCAACATGTATTTGCATTTTTAAACCATGTTTATGGATGATATATTTTAACAAGTTTACATTAAACTAAAATGGGTTTATTTTAAAAGTCACTGCTCAGAGCCAATGATGACGGTAATCCAGGAAGTTCTGGAAACTTGCTCAGAGCTCACAGGTGGCTTCTGTCATCCATGTCCCTTGATGGCAAACAAGCCAGAGCACAGCTGCCTCCTTCCCTGAGAGCTACCAACTGTCATCTACCTGTGCCTGTTGCCCTTAAACAAAAGTCCTAGAGTCCTGAGTTCCCCGGGCCTCTCTGCTCCTCCCTTTGATTTGGCCAGAAGTATGTGTGGGTGAGCCCAATTCCCACTATCTCCCTCCAGGGTATCATTGCAGAAGAGAACAAGAACCTGCAGCCCCAGGGAGATGAGGACCCTGGGAAATTCAAGGAGGCCGAGCTGAAGATGCGGAAGCAATTTGGGATGCCTGAGGGGGAGAAGCTAGTCAACTACTATTCATGCAGCTACTGGAAAGGCCGAGTGCCCCGGCAGGGCTGGCTCTACCTGACTGTCAACCACCTGTGCTTCTACTCCTTCCTGCTGGGGAAGGAAGGTGAGCACCAGCTGAGGCAAGTGGGTGCAACCAGGGGGTGCCATCCTCTTGCATCATGGCAAAGTTTTCACCCTCAACTCTGTTCATCCCAGCCCCTCCTCATCCTCAGCTCCTCTGTACCCTGGCTATTCTGACCTTGCCTCTGGGCAGTTTCCTGCCTCTGCAGACTGCCAGCATCCCTGGTGGGTTTCCCTCCTCTCAACCCAGGATATTCTGTTCACACATGACCATCCAAGGGTCTCCCTGAAACCCAGATGCCACCTTAGTAATTCTTGACAAGAACACTCAGACTTGAGCCAGGCACACACCTGCTTTGAGCAGGCACATATCATGTTTACAACCCACTAGTCGGATTCTTACATGCTGACTTTACAGGCCTTCTACATTTTGTTTGAGTCAGCCCATTGAAGGGCACACATCTTCCCTGAGTACTTCCAGGTTATGTAATACCTTGGGCATGTGTCACTGCTGTCACCTGCTGCAGGTCCCTCCCTGCTGGATACAGTGGCTTCAGCATGCCAACAATAGTCCCTGGCTTAGCAGTCAGCTCCTTCTGCTGTAGTTGCCACCCCCAGAAATAGCTCCTAGGCCATGAACTGTTCACAGTTGTCAGGAGTCATTGCTGTTTCCTTCCATGCCTCCCTTCCACAGCCACCCTTTGCCTTCCTGCCCTTACTGCTTACCTGTCAGGACTATGATGATCAGTCACCTCCTTGTGAGGCAGGGGCCAGTGTCCTTCTCCGTGTTTGGCCGTACCATGTGGTGACTTGGTTCACACATCACTGTAGTCCCAGTCAGTGGAGCTCCTCAGGGCCAGAGACTCAGCTAGTTCACCTCTGCACATTTCTTCCTTTCACTCTTCAGTCATTCATGGAGCAAATATTCATCAAGTGTGTTTGGTCTGGGAAGCAGTGGAGATCCCTGTGGCCCAGTCATTCCACATGGAGCATGTGTCCCAGCACAGCAGGCTCAGGCACTGAGGAGTAAATGATATCCTCAAGGAGCAGTTCCCTCTGGGGGGTTCTAGGTACAAGTGAGAATCAGGAAACTTCATCTTGTTCAGTTGTAATCAGTGGTGCATCTGCATTGTTGGTGTCCAGTGAGTCTTGTGGTACAGTGGGTGGACGTCACACGCCTGGAGAAGAATGCCACGCTGCTCTTCCCTGAGAGCATCCGTGTGGACACACGGGACCAGGAGCTCTTCTTCTCCATGTTCCTTAACATCAGTGAGACCTTCAAGCTCATGGAGCAGCTGGCCAACCTGGCGATGCGGCAGCTGCTGGACAACAAGGGCTTTCTGGAGGATAAGGCCCTTCCCAGGCCCATCCGGCCACACAGAAACATCTCAGCTCTGAAGCGGTAGGTACTTTGCCCTCCCAGGGGACAGGAGGGTCCCACAGCAAGTAAGAGTGGGCACACCTAATCCAGATCCACTGACCCTGCCTGTTGCTTGGCACTTGACTGAATATGCAGACCTAGAAAGAATCTCTGCATTCAGCCCTCACAAGTTCCCCATTTGAGAAGGAGGCCAGGTAAACAGGTCATTGCAGTATCGCATTTGGGGGGATATTGGCCTCCAAATACCAGTATCTCTAGGAGATATGACAGATACCACTAACGTGGAAGCTTCCTCCCACTTTCCTTCTCACAGCTCTATAAGGAGAAGGTACTCTTACCATCCCTAGGTCTCAGACCAGGACACTAAGTTGCAGAGAGTTCTGTCAGCGGGTGAATGGTCAAGCCAAGATGTGAACCATCTCAGGGTGCTCTGAGGACCCTGAGGAGGCTATGTCTTGGAAGCTTTAGTGAATTAGGGTATATAGCCTCTATCCCATCAAGATGGGCAGTTCTCTTCCAGACCCTTGGCCAGACAGCCCCTCATAGCCATGGGCCCTGGAGTCTGAAGCCAGCAGGGGAAATGGACCATGTGCAGGTCTAGTGTCATTGCAGTCAGAGCACCAATGTCCTCTGAGGATTGATAGAGAGAGAGATCATGGTGGCTGGCCTCTACAGATCACTTTCGTTTGAGTCCCAAAATTGTAGCCTCATGAGAAACCTGCAAGACTGGCCAAGGTCTCAGAAGTTTCCAAGTACCACAGCTATGGTGGGCATACCCAGATTCACACTGGTGTATTCAGAGACCTCATCCCAGCCACCCTGTTTCCTAGGTTCCATTCACAGATCATGGTATAGGCCCACAGTGCACCTTCCAGATCAGAATGTTTTGCAAGATGTCACTCTCTTGATACAAGTGATGGAAGAGCCTTTAGGACCTTCTAGAAAGAAAACAAGCAGGGCTGGAACTTGGCAGTTTCCAGCACTCTCAGCTAGGGTTCTTGGTCAGACTCTTTTGTCAGTCTGCCATAAGCCCAAGGCAAGTGGGAGGCTCTCCTGGGACTGAAGAGAGATGTTTATGTGGACAGAGTCACAAAAGGGATGAGGGCCAGGATGCCAGACCACTTCCCATAGCCATCAAACTTACAAATAAGATTCTATTAAGCACAGCTATCACATGGTTTAGTTTTAATTCCTCTTCTCCCCATTAGGAGAACTTGTCTAGGTTTCAAGGCATGTGAAGTCTTCCCAGGCTAAAGACATTGCCTCAGGCCTAGTAATATGCTGGGTATGAGTCAGGCAGGGTGCAGTGATCTCTGAGCACTGCCGCCCGTCAATACTGAGTGACACACTGCCCAGGTCAGCCTCCAGATGTCCTTTGAAAGGACATGTTATGTGCTACCATTTCTTGTCTGGTCATATGAGTGTTCCATATTTTACTTGGTCATTTAACATGCATCTTTTTTTTTAACGTATCAAGGATTGAATGCAGGATCGCTTAATCCTTGAACCACAACCCCAACCCTTTTTTTATTTAGAGATACGGTCTTACTAGGTTGCTTATGGCCTTGCTAAATTGCTGAGGCTATCTTTGAACTTGGGATCCTCCTGCCTCAGCCTCCTGAGCCACTGGTATTAAGGTGTGCACCGCCATTCCTGGCTTAACATGCATCTTTAATTGAATTCTAAAATCTCCAGGCATGATTTGTTTACTGTAGAATCCCAAGGATCCTGAATTCCACATGGAAAACTGTGGCCTCCTGTTGGCCTTGACTCTTGTCCCATTTTTTCCTACCTTGTTTCCTTAGAGACCTAGATGCCCGAGCCAAGAATGAGTGTTACCGGGCCACATTCCGGCTGCCCAGGGATGAGCGTCTGGATGGCCACACAAGCTGCACCCTGTGGACACCATTCAACAAGCTGCACATCCCAGGCCAGATGTTTATCTCCAATAACTATATCTGCTTTGCCAGCAAGGAGGAGGATGCGTGCCACCTCATCATACCCCTAAGGGAGGTAAGCATTATCTGGTCAAGGATCAAAGGCCCTTCAGGCCCCATAGGATCAAATAGACTGAGACCAGATCCATGCTCTTGGATCAGAGCTCTGTGGATGGTCATGGAGGAGATTGGTCTGGCCAGCACTGACCATCCTGAATACCTGCTTCATGATGCCCCAACAAGGGGGCTCCCAGGGGACCCTTGGCTTAGGCCAAGTCTTATGCATGTCTGATGGGCTCTTGGATTTCACTCCAATTGTGCTCTTCATGCACTCCCCTCAGGAAGTGGGAGTTATCCTTGAATTCTGACCTCTTCCACCTTCCTGCATCCTGACGAGATATCCTGACAGACATCCTGTCAGCCCTCTCTCTAGAGCCCATTCCTTCCTCTCCATGGCCACCACCTGGGACATCATCTGCACAGACCACATCAGGGAGGTTCTAACCCCATGTAACCCCTTTGTGACACATCCTCCCACATTAGCCAACAAATTTTGAAATGTCAGTCAGAGGATAGTGGCATCCACCTAGGATCCTCCAATGTTTCCTTATGGTCAGAAGAATCCCCAACTGCCTCTTGTGACCTGTGAGGCCTTCAGTGAGCCATCATGGCTTTCAGACCCACTCATGCATGCCCACCCCATGCACACATACCCAATCATACATACCACATGTACCACATACACATACTACACATAGACATGCTCCCACACATATATGACATACACATACACACACATGCACATGCATACAGTTATGTCACACACTGACCTGGTCAGTGTGTGACATGTCACTCAGTATGGAAGGGCATCAGTGCCCAGGGATCTCTGCACTCACTGGGCTCTCACTGCCTCTCTGGAGGTGCCTTTAGTGCATAGCAGTCCAGTAGCCTTTCATTTGTCTGTTGCCAGCACTTACTCCTAGTGCTTAGGCTTAGCTTCTGTGTCCCTTTTCTGTCCCATGCCTTTTACCCCTATGTAGCTCTCTTCACACCTCAAAGGGAGTCAGAACCAGGCTCCAGACAAGTTGTCAAAACATGTTCCTTAGGACAGACTTGCAGGGAGGAGCTGCTTGCTCTGCTTTAGAGAGAAGTAACTGGTAGTCTTTTGAGAAGCCAGTAGGGGGCAGCAGCTGGGCTGAGTCCTTAACATTTTATATCATCATCCTTGTAAGGTCCTGCGGGACCAGAATACTCACCCCTGTCAACAGACAAAAAAGAGAGAGTTAGATTTGCAAATGCCTTTCTCAGGGTCACATGCAGGAAGCGCCAGAGTTGGGGGTCTGAATCCATTTGGGCCACTTATGGCTTTGTGCCCTGGAGGATAGCCCTAGGACCACTATGCTTTTCTCACTGTGCTTTTCTCACAAAGCACACCCCTCCTTACAGGCTAAGATAAAAATGCCCAAGACTGATTTTGCCTTCTTAGGTGACCATTGTCGAAAAAGCTGACAGTTCCAGCGTCCTGCCCAGCCCTCTGTCTATCAGCACCAAGAGTAAAATGACCTTCCTGTTTGCCAACCTAAAAGACCGCGATTTCTTGGTTCAAAGGATCTCTGACTTCCTCCAGAAAACACCATCCAAGCAGCCAGGTGGAAGAAAAGCCAGTGTTGCAGACCCAGCTCCAGAGGTGAGGGAGGTCCCTTGGAAGCAGCCAGTTTTGAATTAGGACTTGGGGAAGGGCCAGGGTAGCCATGGCCTCCTCACTAAGCCTGACCCCTATGGTGCCTGCTGTGGGCCTCAAGCTGGAGGGCACCATACACAATGCTGCCTGGTGACATCACGCCTCTCTGTACCCTGGTCTACACGCTCCAGACCTCCTCACTCTTGCCCAGCCCACATCAAGGCCAAGTCCCAGTGAGAAACCTCTGACTGGATCAGTCACCCTCATCTCCATCCCTTATGAACTTCTGCTATACTGAGAGCAAGGGCCATATTGTTAAGGCCTATCCTCCTTGGGTTTATTCACATGATATTTGTTTCATTCATCATTCAGTCTAAGGCTCTTATAGAGAAAGACTCCTCTATTATTTGTGTTGCTGAGGATCAGACTCAGGCCCTCAAGCATGCTAGGCAAACATTCTACTACTGAGCTACATCCCCAGCCCAAAATTCCTTTTTAAAGGCCTAACTACATTATCATTATTATACCAACAGACTTAATAATAATTCCTTAATATCATCAAGTACTTTTATAGCTGTGCCTTAGTAACCATGGGAAATTGGATCCAGGACCCCGCTCAAATACCAACATGATGGATGCTCACGCCCCTTATATAAGATGGCATTGTATTTGCATATAACCTATACACATTCTACAATATGCTTTAAATCATCTCAATGATTTACAAGGTAAATTCTATGTAAATAGTTGTTCCACTATATTGTTTAGGGAATAATGACAAGGAAAAAAAGTCTGTACATGTTCAGTATAGATGCAATTTTTTTCCTCTGAATATTTTCCATCAGTATTTGATTGATTCCACAGATGAAGAATCCATGGATACAAAGGGGTGACTGTTCACATTTCTCCAAGTGCAGGTGTACTTTTTACAGTTTGATTATTTGAATTGAGGTACACCAAAGTCATATATATATATTATAATTGGTTCATGTGTGTCTTAAAATACCCCCCCTTTTTTTGGTACTGGTGATTAAACCCAGAGGTGCTTAACCACTGAGCCACATTCCCACCCCTTTTTTATATTTTATTTATAGATAGATTCTCACTGAGTTGCTTAGGACCCACTAAGATGCTGAGGCTGGCTTTGAACTCGTGATCCTCCTGCCTTAGCCTCCCAATTCTCTGGGATTACAGACAGGCACCACCACGCCCAACTTTAAATCTCTTTCACTTTAAGTTTCTGCCTCTCTCTCTCTCTCTCTCTCTCTCTCTCTCTCTCTCTTTCCTCTCTTGCAGCATTTTGTTGAGAATTTGGGCTCTTTATGCTATAGAGACTCTCACAGTCTGCTTTTTTGTTTTGTTTTGCAGTACTGGGAAATAAACCCAGGCCTCACATATACTAGGTCCATGCTCTACAACTGAGCTATACCCCTAGCCCCACCATCTGAATTTTGTTGATTGTATCCACTGCAGGTTCTTAACAAGTTCCTTCATCCCTTATGTACTGTAAGTATGTTGAGCAGTGAGATCCAGAGCCTCCATCAAATTTAAGATAAATGGATTTTTGTTTTGTGCAGGTCTACCTATAGGCAGTATTGAGGCAGTATGTACCTCCAACAAGAAGCATACCACACCTGATTACCTTTTTATGTGCTGATAGCACATTGATGAGCATTGCTCAGATTCATCCATTCATTAGAAATTGCAAAATGGTAGCACCCTATTCTACCATTTTTTCCCCCATTCTTGGGAATACTCCTATGAATAGAAAATTTCTCTTGTTAACTATTTGGTTACCCCAAAGCACAGTTCATATAAGAAAGACAGAATACATCTTTTAGTCTTTCCTTTTATTCACCAGTTGCCAAAATGATTATCAGTTGGTTTTCTAGTGTCCTCCAAATATGACCAATTAGTTTTTCATGTTTATTTCTTAATGTAATTATGACCCTATGAATTTAAGCAACTTGATTTGTATTTATTATTCTTACTTATTTGTATTCATTATTCTTACTCCATCTGTGATCAGAGGGGGCTTATTCAGATTGGCACAGATTGGTTATCTGTGCCAATCTGATTGGTTCCTTTGACATAATCCTGGTAGTTTTTGATGGGTTCCTTGTTTTCTGGACTAACAAAGATGGGTATTCTGCTCTTGGTATTCAGTTTAAATTTGTGGAAAACCTTAACCACTGCAAGATTTTTTCAGAAATACAAAGATTTAGCATCTCTGGAAAAAAAAAAAATCAGCAGGGCTGTGGGTATAGCTCAGCGATGGAACTCTTGCCTAGCATGTGAAAGGCTCTGCTTCAATCCCCAACACTACAAAAAGCAAGCAAAATAGAAACAGCAGCCCTGCACTATAGGACCCATTCCCACTGGGGAGCATTGGAGCTCAGTGATGGCATATACTCTCCAGCTCTCTAGAGCCCATCTGGTCAGGTCTGTGTAATCTTTTAAATTTTCCACCCCTGTGGCAGATGCTCAGTAAATTCTTAAGTAGGTGAAGGATGGAAAAAGAATGGGCAGAATCAGGATTGATAGGAGACATTAAGAAATGTTCCTTAGAGGAGTTTGGGCTCAATCTGGGATTTCAAGAAAGGATAAAGTTGGATTGCATGAAAGGAACATGAGCAGGATGCTGGAAGTGCCTTCACTTTTATGATATAGTATAATAGCTATTTACATCACATTTACACTGAAGGACAAGGCCTTATAGTCCAGAGTAAGCACAGACTGTGTAGCAAGCACTCACCACTGGTTCATCCAGCATGTTTTTATTGTGTTCCTGTTGGGCGCCAGCTGCTCTTCGAGGCAGCAGGCATAGAACAGTGATCAAACCAAATAAAACTTGTGCTCTCTTAGAACTTACATTCTAGTGAGACAGACACTAAATAAACATATATGTCAGGCAGTGACAAGGGCAATGGATAAAAATAAAGACAGATCCCTTGAAGGTCCATGAGAATTTATGAATGGTTTCTTCTATTTCTGAAAAAAAAAATGTTATTGAGATTGTGTTAGGAAAATGCATTAGATTACTTTGGGTAGCACCAATACCTTAAAAATATTGAGTCTTCCAATCCATTAACATGAGATTTTTTTCCATTTATTTACATTTTTCTTTAATCTGTTTCAGCAACATTTTATAGTTTTCAGGGCCCAAGTCTTCCACCTCTATGGTTGAAGTTATTCCTAAATATGTTAGTAGGTTGGGGTTTTTTTATGCTATTATAAATCAAATTGTAGGCTTTCCTGGATTTCTTTCTTTGATTGTTCAAGAAAGAAATGGTTTGGGGAGATATTTCGAAGGTATATCTGTATTTGAAGGTATATCTGTGTAAATGTGATGTAAATAACTGTTATACTATATTGTTTAGGGGAAAAGGACAAGAATAAAAGTCTGTAAATGTTCAGTATAGAATTTTTTTTCCAGTTCTCAGAATTAAACCCAAGGCCTTGCACATGCTAGGCATATCCTCTTCCACTGGACTGTATCCCCAGTGGAATAGGTGGATTAGACATCGGGTATTGGAAGAAGGGAGGAGGGTTGAAGATGATACCAGGTCAGCTTCTTCAGGAACCTATTGGAGAACAAACTCCAGACAATCAGAAAAGAGGAAGCTTTGGCATAAGGACTGGTGGAAAATATTTAAGTGTGGGAATAAGGGTAGATAATGGGGATAAAGGGGACAGTATGTAAATTATATAGGCTCCATGATAGAACTATAGTATCATGAAAATATGAGCTAAGTTGGACAGAGTGGCACATGCCATAATCTCAGTGACTAGGAGGCTGAGGCAGGAGATTGTCAGTTTGAGGCCAGCCTCAGCAACTGGCCAAGACCCTGTCTCAAAATTTAAAAATATTTTAAAAGTGCTTGGTATGTAGCTTGGTGGTAAAGTGCCCCTGGGTTCAGTTTCCAGTACCAAAAAAAAAAAAAAAAAAAAAAAAATGGAGGGAGGGATAGATAATTAACACCCCTTGTAAAAAAAAAAAAAAAAAAAAAAAGTGACCCCTATTATTCTCTGTTGACCTTAATGCAGAATTTCTGATAAGAGGTTCCCAAACTCACTGTATCCTTTTCTCCTCTATCAAGTCTTTTTTCTATCAGAAAGTCTGCATTGATATTCTGTTAGGTTTGTGCTAATAGCTTTACATAGTTTCCTTATTCCCCACTTTTTAAGATAATGTCAGTTCCCTACTATGTATAATATTGAAAATATCTAATAATCTTCTTCTTTCTTCTTTCCTCCCTTTTCCTGCCAATATCTATTTTATAGGTTATATTTTTATTCTTAGTTAATAAAAGTAAGTCAATCAATGAGTTTATTTTCCAGGAACCTATTAACTTCTTAGCTTATATTTTCCTTCCTTTTTCCCTTCCTGCTTTCCTTCCAGCACAGTGACAAAATACATGAGTTAATCAATTTATTATAAAGAGGAAAGGTTTGTTTAGGCTCACAGTTTTAGAGTTTTCAGTCCATGGTCACTTGGCCCCATTGCTTTGGACCTATGATAAGGCAGAGAACATCATGGCAGGAATATGTGGGAGGGAGACCTGTTTATTTCATGACAGTCAGAAAGCAAAAATAGAGAAATCAGCAGGGCACAGTGGCACACCTGTAATCTTAGCAACTTGGGAGACTGAGGCAGGAGGATCACAAGTTCAAGGCCAGCCTGGGCAACTTAGCAGCACGCTATCTCAAAATAAAAAGGACTGGGGATACAGCCCAGTGGAAGAGCATTTGTCTAGCATGTGCAAGGCCTTGGGTTTAATTCTGAGAACTGGAAAAAAAAATCTATATTGAACATTTACAGACTTTTTTCCTTGTCCTTTTCCCCTAAACAACATAGTATAATAGCTATTTACATCGCATTTACACTGTATTAGGTATTATACGTCATCTAGGAAGATGTGTATAGGTTAAATGCAAATACTGCTAAAGGGATTTGAGCATCCTTTGAGTTGGGGTAGAGGTTGTGGAACCAATTCTCTGTGGATACCAAGGGTTGACTGTATGCACTAAAGTACATAGATCATAGTGTTCAGCTTGTTAAATTTTCACAAAATGAACACAATGTGTGAGCAACACCAGTTAAAGAAAAGAGTGGGATTTTAGAGGTGATTATTAGCAAGATTGTATACTGATAATAAGGAATCCAGTGGAAAGGGAAGAAAATGGTGTTGAGAACTAGGGTCAGTTGTTAAAGAAAGGTCCTGGAAGTGAGAGGAAAAGAGATCCTAGAAGGGGTAGAAGAAAACCCAGACCTGGCATGCATGGACCCAGAAGCAGATAGGTGGTCCTGTCATGAATCCAGCAACACTCAAAACCAGAGGTGGTTCAGAGAGCTCCACCCAGCATCCTGAGCAGTGAGCTTTTATAGGCCAACCCAGAAAGCGAAGTAGAGAAATCACCTGATTGGCTACAGCTTGGCACCTGCCTTATTTGGGTTTTGGTGTGATCGGTTGGCTGCTATGATTGACTGAAGCTCAGCTGCCTATGATTGGCTGAAACCTGGCTATTGGTTATAAAATGTTAGACCTAGATATAGATAGATGATACATACTCTCCTCAATTAGGTTTGGGTTTGATAATGTAGGTTGCAGTTTATTGCATATGAACTTAAAGTATTGAGACAGCCTCAGGCTAATGGCCTCCTGCTTTTTTAATATAATAGGACACTAGAGTTCAGGAAGAGGCTGGGCAGCACCAGGAGTAGTTTCCTCAGAAGGACCCAACTTCACTGAAGAAGAACCCATTTCCCCCAAAGAGGCCCCAACTGACCATTGTGGGTGGTTTTGGTTTTAGGGAGGACATATATAGATGTCCAGCCAACCAGAGAGGAAATGCATGGCAGGCTCTAGCCATAGCCTCCCCACAGCCAGGCCAAGTCCATCCTTTGGGCACCATGTACCCCCCATGACCCTTCCTCAGTGACATCTCTGTCCAGCTCTGTGGATAAGCATGCATCACAGGCCACATGGGGCGGCTCAGTTGTTAGGTGCTTTCCCTTCCCTGTTTTATTTTCTAGTCTCTCCCAGCTTCTCAGGAGGTTCCAGAACTGCCCACCAGCCCATCTTCTCCTCTCAGTGGCTACCAGAATTTCAGTGCTCAGGAGGTGCCAACTGCTTCCCAGGGCCTGCTCAAAGTCTTCCAGAGAAACTCTCCCATGGAGGATCTTGGAGCTAAGGGGGTAAGCTGTAAGTGCTGGCATCTCAGCTATGAATCAAAGCCAAGCCCTCAGGAGGAAGGCTGGAGCCGGCCTCTGGATTTGTGCCTTCATGACCAGCTCAGCCCCTCAGAGGTTCTCAGGCTGACCTATGGACAGTACCCTCCCAGGGCTACACTCAACACTGTGAGGTAGACAAGGCAGACTCTGGGAACAGCCACCCTTCCTAACCAGTGTGGCTACCTGCCACTGAGTAGCTCATCTTCTGACACCTTAGGATGGTGGTGTGATCCAGTCCAGCCTGGGCTTTGCCTGCATCTCTATCTGTAATCATTTTGAAATCTGAGTTTACTGGCAACACTTTCTAGATTATTTACATAGCAGGCATTCAGCCTTGCTCAAAGAAGGCATAGCGGACTTTGTTACCTAGGCCTTGGCACTCCAAGATGCTCTTCAGCCCCCAAACCTTCTGGTTTCCTTTCCCCTCAGGCTAAGGAGAAGATGAAGGAGGAGTCGTGGAACATCCACTTCTTTGAGTATGGACGTGGTATGTGCATGTACCGCACAGCCAAAACACGGGAGCTGGTCCTGAAGGGCATCCCTGAGAGTCTCCGAGGAGAGCTCTGGCTCCTCTTCTCTGGTGAGTCAGGTCTAGCTGCCCCCGTCCTGGCTCAGCCACTCTCAATGCCCAAATTTCTCTGCACGTGATGGGCTAAGAGTACAGCTCTATGGTAGAACATGTGCCTAGCATGCACAAGGTCCTGGGTTCTATCCCCAGCACCAAAGAAAGTTCTCTCATGAGCTGATCTGGTTCTTGGGCAGGTCTCCTGAGGTCAGTCAGGAAAGGCAAGAGCTACCAGCTGTTTCTCAAAGGGGAAACAGAGTGTGCAGGGATCCAAGTCCTGAGGAGCAGAGGCCAGGGGCAGGGGATATTTTGGTGTGTGCATTCCTACTGGTGTCCGAGGCAGCCTCCTTTCTTTGGAACAGCTTCCAACAGCATTCACCTTGTGACCAGTCGGAGCATTTTAAGAGGGCAAGTCAACCACTTTTTAGCTAGACTGCCCTCCCAGGAACATCAAGGGAAACTCTGTCTCATTCCTTGTAACTGACCTTAGAGTTTACCTCTCCTCTCTGGGGCATTCATGTCTCCAGTATGCTCTTAATGCCTCCCAAATGCTGGGAGGAATCAAGATAGCTGCCACCCATGTCTCTCCAGGGGCCTGGAATGAGATGGTGACCCACCCTGGCTACTATGCTGAGCTAGTGGAAAAGTCCATGGGGAAGTACAGCCTGGCCACAGAAGAGATTGAGCGAGACCTCCACCGCTCCATGCCTGAGCACCCTGCCTTCCAGAATGAGCTCGGGATCGCTGCACTCCGGCGGGTGCTGACTGCCTATGCTTTCCGAAACCCCACAATCGGCTACTGCCAGGTAAAAAGGCTTAATGGGGCCCAGAAATAGCATCTCCCCACCAGAGGCTTCCAAGAGCAGGCACCTGAGGCCATGGGCCTATATGATGGCCTCATATACCTGTGACCTGGCCCTCCCACAAGAAGGAGCCTGACTGCAGAAAAAGGCATGATTTTAAAATGATATTAATTTCTCATCTCATCCCCTTGTCATATATTAGGTTGTCTTCTGCTTCTCGTCTAAGTCTTGGCAATGTTTGATTTTTTTTTTCAATATTTTTTAGTTGTCAATGGACCTTTTCTTTTTTATTTATTTATATGTGGTGCTGAGAATCAAACCCAGTGCCTCACACATGCTAGGCATGTGATCGTCCACTGAGCTACAACCCGAGCCCAGTGTTTGATCTTTTTATGTTTATGGTAAATATACATGATATGACATCATTTTAACCATTATTAAGCACATAGTTCAGTGGCATCAATTACAATCTCATGGTTGGGCCACCATCACTACCATTCATCCACAGAATTTTCTCATCTTCCCCAAATGAGACTCTATACCATTAAACACTAACTCTACTGCCCTTCCCCACCAGCCCCTGGCTACCACCATTTTTCCTATGGTCTCTATGAATTTGATTATTCTAGGTACATCAAATAAGTGGAATCATAAAATATTTGTTTTTTCGTTCTGGCTTTTCATTTAATGTCCTCAAGATATATCCATGGTGTAACATGACAGAATTTCCTTCCTTTTTAAGGCTGAATAACACTCCATTCTAGCTATGTACCATATTATGTTTATGCATTCATCTCTTGATGGACACTTGGATGGCTTCCACCTTTTAACTATTATGACTATTTCTGCTATGAACATGGGTATATAAATAGCTGTTGGAGCCTCTGCTTTCAGTTATTTGGGGTATGTATCCAGACAAGGTTGCTTAGACCATGTGGTAGTTTGTGTTTAACTTTTTGAGGAACATACTTCCATGGCACCTGCATCATTTTACATTCCCACCAGCAATTCATAAGTGTTTCAGCTATTCCACATCCTCACCAACACTTATTACATTGTTGATATTTTTTAAATATTTATTTATTTTTTGTTGTAGTTGGACACAGTATGTTTATTTATTTTTATGTGGTGCTGAGAATTGAACCCAGGGCCTCCCACGTGCTTAGGCAAGCGCTCTACCACTGAGCCACAATCCCAGCCCCCTCTGTTGATATTTTTTTTTATATTTTATTTGTTGTTGTTGAACCTTTATTTTTATGTGGTGCTGAGAATCGAACCCAATGCCTCACACATGCTAGGCAAGCACTCTACCACTGAACCACAACTCCAGCCCATGTTCTGTTGATATTTATAGTCATGGGTGTGATGGGGTGTCTCACTATGGTTTCAGTTTGCATTTCTGGCAGCTTTTATCTTGAAATCTAATGGTTGTGGGTTTTTTTTTTTGGGGGGGGGGTGGGAGGGTAGTATCAGGGATTGAACCCAGGGGTACGTAACCACTGAGGCATATAGCAGCCCTTTTTTATATCTTATTAGAGAGAGAGTCTCACTTAGTTGCTTAGGGCCTCACTAAGTTGCTGAGACAGGCTTTGAACTTGTGATCCTCCTGCCTCAGCCGCCCAAGTCAATGGAATGTGTCCGTCCAGTCGTTTTCTTGACCAGATAAAATGGCTTTTTGTGTGCCTTAAGTAGTGTCTGAATTTCAAGGAAATCAACTCCCCAAAACTCACTTTCTATAGGAAAGTATTCTGTATGAGCAGTGTGCTGGCTTGAAATAATTTTTAAAAATAATTTGGCAACTTTGAGGCTTCTTCATGTTATCAGTTAAGGCTGTGTATCAGCCCAATTTTGCTGTAGCCTATGTGCAGAGCCCTGGCCACACAGCTCACTTACACATCAGCTCAGTCATGCATCACACCACCAATGCCAGACACCACTCTGTGGAAATGTTATTTGCTGATGTCCACTTTTTCTGTTTTCTCAGTGCCTTCTCACCCAATTTGAAGAAGCTGAATGACTGTTTCTGTTAAATGATTTCCTGCAAATTACCTGTTGGCAAATTTCCCAGAGCTAGACTGGGGCAGTTTCTCATTGTTGCATGCTAGACCCCCCTAAAGGGGAAGACCTGCTGACAGAAGGAGGCCAGTGTTGGGGAGGAGACAGTTTTACTCAGTGGCCAGCACTGTGAGCCTCCCCTCTCCTGTTCTCTGTGCCCCACAGGCTATGAACATCGTGACCTCAGTGCTCCTGCTCTATGGCAGCGAGGAGGAGGCCTTCTGGCTCTTGGTGGCCCTCTGTGAACGGATGCTTCCTGACTACTACGACACCAGGGTCGTGGGTGAGTGGCTTAGGAGCTCCCTTGCCTCAGCCTCCAGTTGCCTGGTAGCTTCCCATGCAGGTGGCGACCCCTCCCCAGCCCAGGCCCCATGCTAAGTACTCTCCTCTCAACCAACCATGTGTACTCCCACAGGCCTCACAGGCATCCTGCAGGCGCCATGCAGGTGTCCTGGCTCCTCCCTTACTGGCTAGAAAGCTGATAAATAATCACCCGGAAAGAAGAGATCCAAACACACCCCCAACCCTCTGCCTCCTTGGCCCAGCTCCTGCCCAGACTTTAATGTGTTCCTTAGCATCACAGGAGGTTATTACATGTTCACTGGCTTTGAAAAATTCACCTGGAGCCTTAGTTGTCATCTAATTTTTCCTAATCTTTTGTTATTGTTTTGTTTTTATGGTGCTGAGAATTAAGCACAGGGCCTTATACATGCTAGGCGAGTATTCTACCACAAAGATATAATCCAGCCCTTCCTAATCTTTTTTCTTTTTCTTTTCTTTCTTTCTTTCTTTCTTTCTTTCTTTTTTTTTTTTTTTTTTTTTTTTTTTTTGTACCAGAGATTGAACCAAGGGGTGCTTAACCTCTAAGCCATATCCTCAGCTCTTTTTTATATTTTATTTATAGACAGGGTCTTGCTGAGTTGCATAGAGTCTCACTAAATTGCTCAGGCTGACTTTGAACTTGTGATCTTCCTGCCTCAGCCTCCCAAGCTGCTGGGATTACAGGTGTGTGCCACAGTGCCAGGCCTTTCCTAACGTTTTTTTAAATATTTTTTTTAGTTGTAGTTGGACACAATATCTTTATTTTATTTATTGTTATGTAGTGCTGAGGATCGAACCCAGCACCTTGCATGTGCTAAGTGACTGCTCTACCGCTGAGCCACAACCCCAGCCCCTCCTAACCTTTTTTATTGTAGAAAACTTTAAACATTAAAACTAGAGAGTATAGGCTGGACATGTTGGTACACATCTGTAATCCCAGCAACTCAGAAGGCTGGGCAGAAGAATCGTAAGTTCAAGGCCATCCTAGACAACTTAATGAGACCCTGTGTCAAAAAAAAGGAGTGGGATGTAATTCAGTGTTAGAGGGCCTCTGGGTTCAATTTCTAGTACAAAAAAAAAAAAAAAATATATATATATATATATATATATATATATATACACATACATACATACATACACACACTCACACACACACACATACACACACGCTTTGAATAATCTCTAGATTACTTATAATATCAATACAATGCAAATGCTTTGAAAATAGTTGTTACACTGTATTTTTAGAAAATAAGGACAGAAAAAATATGTATGTGTTAAGTAAAAATGCAATTCTTTTTTTCCAAATATTTTTTATCAATAGCAGGTTGAATTCAGGGGTGTGTTTGTGTGTGTGTGTGTGTGTGTGTGTGTGTGTGTGAGAGAGAGAGAGAGAGAGAGAGAGAGATACACCTAGAGAGTATAACTTACCCATGTACCTATTGCCCAACTTCAACTATTATGAATTTATATCTAATAAAATCTGTATCATTAAATGGGAATGGACTCACAAAGGTATTTCATTACATATATCTATGTCTGTAATTCTGAGATGTCCTTCCCATTCTGTTTTGGGTTTAGAGTTACCACTTTTGGGATCTGTTTTAGTCAGTTTTTCAATGCTGTGACTAAAAGACCTGAGAAGAACAATTTTAGAGGAGGAAAATTTATTTGAGGGCTCATGGTTTCAGAGGTCTCAGTCCATATAGCTCCATTTCTCAGGACTCAAGGTGAGGCTGAACATCATGGCAAAAGAGTGTAATGAAGAGAAACAGCTAATATGATGATCAGGAAGCAGAGAGAGAGATTCTATTCCCCAGATACAAAATATATATCCCAAAGGCACATCCTCAATGACCCACCTCCACTAGCCACACCCTACCCACCTTTAGTTACCATTCAGTTAATTCCATCAGTGGATTAATTCACTGTTTGAGTTGAGATTCTCACACCCAATCATTTCTCCTCTAAACCTTCTCACATTGTATTACATAGGAGCTTTTCAAGGACACATCACATCCAAACTATAACAGGTTCCTTTAGATTTGTATCTATTCACAAACAGAACAATAGGCAGTGTTCACCAGGGCCACTGTTTACTTCTGACACTTTGGGGGAAGAAATTAATACTTAGCCAAAGGAACATCCAAGTACTGTCAACCATCATATCCACAAGTCTTACATCTGTGAATTCAACCTGCCATTGATCAAAAGTATTTGGAAAAAAAGAATTACATCTTTACAGAACACATATAGATTTTTTTTGTCCTCTTTCTCTAAGCAATACAGTATAACAACTATTTTCAAAGCATTTGCATTATATTGGTATTATAAGTAACCTAGAGATTATTTAAAGTATAGGAACTTAGAATGGATTCTATGCAAATACTATGCCATTTTCTATAAGGACCTGAGCATCTGAGACTTAGTATCTAAGGGAGTCATGGAGCCAGTTTCCCGCAAATACCAAGAAAACTATCTAGGGGAACAAACAATCTTTTTCACACAGTGGTTTGGAAGTCTTTTTCTTTCTTGTTTTCTACCCCCCATCTCCCTCCAGCCCTCTGGCAGGGCCAGGAGTGGACAGAGACCAGGTGGGCTTTCTTGAGGCCCCGGGGGTGGGATCATGTCTGGCTTCCTGTCCCCTCCACAGGAGCCCTGGTGGATCAAGGCATCTTTGAAGAGCTCACAAGGGATGTCCTGCCTCGGCTGTCAGAGAAGATGCAGGACCTGGGGGTGATCTCCAGCATCTCGCTCTCCTGGTTCCTCACCCTCTTCCTAAGCGTCATGCCTTTTGAGAGCGCTGTGGTCATTGTTGATTGCTTCTTCTATGAGGGCATCAAAGTTATCCTGCAGGTGGCCTTGGCTGTCCTGGATGCCAACATGGAGCAGCTGCTGGGCTGCAGTGATGAGGGCGAGGCCATGACCGTGCTGGGCAGGTGACCAAGCCAGGCCCCTCCTGCTGCTGGGAAGCTGGTGGTAGAACCCCACCTCTCATTAGCACTGGGTGCGATTTAGTCAACATTCAGTGACTGTGTCCACCAAGTTCCAAAACTAGGCCCAGGGACACCCTGGAGATGATAGAGAGTTTTCCTAGTGGGAGCCCAAATAGCATTTGGAGAGTGATAAGTGCTAGGACAGAGGAAAAGAGGAGAAGTAGCCGAGAACACCAGTCTTCAGGCCACCACTCATGTGTGGTCAGAGATGCTTTCTGGAAGAGTGACCCAGAGCTGAGATCCAGATGATGATGACCATTCTTGATGGTGGCCAGGAGACTCAGCACAGAAGGGCCTCCAGCTTCTAGCAAAGGCTGGGTCTCTCATTTCCACCAAGCTATCCTGGTGGTATCTTCCTGAACTTAGAGCACCTCTACTTCCCCACTCCCAGATAACCTGCCTACTCTGGCTAGCTGAAGTAGCTGAAAGCCTTCCCACTGGGTCATGACTAAGGTTCAGGGGCTTTCTGGCCTCCTTCTCCTCTTGCTGCCCACATCCCATCCCTCATAGAATCTCTCTTGAGATCTGAGTTCTTCCTTCAATCCCTACTGCCTCATCACAAGCCCATGAGACCTCCCGGGGCCTGGGAGGTCTACTTCTGCATGGTTTTCTCTGTTCTAGTTCCTCACATACCAGCATCCCACAGGACTCTTTCTAATCAGACCTGACCCTGTCCCTCCCCTGGGGGTTAGGGGACTCTATATCACATTTGGTCTTCTATACAAAAGAACTATCTGAGCTAGGCATGGTGGCACATGCCTGTAATCCCAGTGCCTGCCTCAGGAGATTGAGGCAGGAGGATCATAAATTCAAGGTCAAATCCTTCCCAACCTCACTCTGGCCCATGCCCTGAACTTTGTACAGTCCTGCTGGTCTATGGGCATATCTGCCCAGCCTAGAACATTCCCAGCTACCAGGGACCATGTGGGACACTGCCACTTGCCTGTTGAGTCAGGCTAGTTATTGATGGGAACCCTGCCCACCTGGCAGAATTACACACACACCCCGCCCGTATTCTGGTCCCCTAGTGTCAGAACACTCATATTCTGCAGTGAATAGAACAAGCTTCTCAGGAACATGTGTCTGGGAATGGGCCATGGCCAGTGGGTATGGAGGGACCAGCTACCCTCTCCTACCCAAGTGTCATGCTTATCTCAAGAGAGACTGGGAGGGCTTGAAGTCCTGGCTGGGGTAGGCTAGCTAGCCAAAATAAGACCCTATCCATGAGCCTGTGTTCCTGAAGAATCCAGGTTCCCTGGGCCACTGTAGGTACTGCCATAACAGGCTTCCCCTCCAACTTTCTCCTGGGACTCCCTGATGCTTCCTGGTCAGGCCCCATCAACCCCAGAGAAGAAACATATCATCCTTCTAAGGAGGTAGGAGCTGGACTCATGGAGAGTGTCCAAGCAGGGGCCCCCCAGGGATAGCCAGGCATCCTCAGAGTCAGTGCTTAGGCCTCCTGTCAGGGTGAAGCCTTGAGGGAAGCTCTCCAGCTTGACAGAGGACCTGCCAGGGCACACTGCTGCCCTCCTGAAGGGTTACCAGTCCTCAGCACACTCCTTATCAGGAGTTTTCAGTACATTCCTTCACTGTGGGTGAGATGTACTGTGGTCACTAGATGGTCTAGACTTCTGTCCTTTAATCTTTACAGATACCTGGATAATGTGATCAATAAGCAGAGTGTCTCTCCTCCTATTCCACACCTCCATGCCCTGCTGACCAGTGGAGATGACCCTCCTGCAGAGGTGGACATCTTTGACCTCCTAAAAGTGTCCTATGAGGTCAGCAGAGCTGGTTTGGCCAGGCCATTCTCTCTGGCCTTTTGGTTTCAGGTGGCTGCACATGAGTGGGAGGGGTGGTGGCCCAGTGCCCTGTGCTTGCACTTGATCTCACTGCTTCACCTTTGGCCTGTAGAAGTTCAGCAACCTGAGGGCCGACGACATTGAACAGATGCGGTTTAAGCAGAGACTGAAAGTGATCCAGTCCTTGGAGGACACGGCCAAGAGGAGTGTGGTACAGTAACTGACAGGGCAGGGGTGGGCCAGGTGGGTGACCCTGAAGACTGATCTGTGGGACTGGTGCACAGCCCTACTTGTGCCCTGTCCCTTGTGCTGCGACGATACCTAAGTCATGATAGGGTGGTGCATGAAATTGGAGTCCAGGAGTGTAGGTAAAAATTTGTGGAAGTAAGGAGAGGTCCTACTCATTTTTTTCCTGCTCATGGTTGGTAAGTGGGAAGCATTTCTTTCACCCTGCACCCTATAGGACAAACACCTTCTGGGCCAAGTCCTCCCGGCCTGGCTTTGCCATGTGTTCCCTGCCCTGCCTCCAGATGGTAACACTCAGCTACCCTCTCCCTACCCCACACTGCATGCCTTTGCTAAAAGCCTTCTCTCTGGGGGGAGTCAGACTATTCCTGCCACCCATGGTGCAGGACCTATTCATGATCTCTGCCCCTGCAAAGGTAGGGAGTTATTACTTTGCCTCCATATTCCCAATGCTGTTCCTCAGGCCATTGAGGGTACTTTTATCACAAGCAACAGAAACTGAGTGACCCTGACTAGTTGAGGAAAAAACAGACTTGATTGGCAAGTGCCAGGACCCCTTCCAAAGAACCAGTCCTACGCAGGAATCCAGATGGCAAGAGCATAATGACCATCCTCACCCTGTGTCCCTTGACTGGATGCTCAGACAAGACTCTCCTCAGGTCCCTACGAACCCTTGGAAGGAGCTCAGGGAGTGTGAACTGACTGGCTGGTGGTGGCAAGGGATGAGCATGGGGGCTGTACCCTCTCTCCTGAAAGGACCATCCTCCATTTCTTGGCCAGCTGGTGATACCAAGAAGATAGTCTATGCCTTTACCCCTTCCACATGAGGAGTCTTTCAGCAAGCATCATGTTTCTTTTATAACAGGAACTTGCAAATCAACCAGTACAGCCTATCTCTTTTTCCTTCTAGGTTCGAGCTATACCAGGGGACATTGGTTTCTCAATTGAAGAGCTGGAGGACCTTTACATGGTGTTTAAGGTGATAACTAAGAGCAAGAACAAGACCAGTCCTCCATCCTAATCCCCTAAGTGCACGCTCAGCACAGCAGCTTCTGCCAGAAGGGAAATAACATTTAAAAGCATCCTCAGAGGCAGTTAGCATGAACCACATGTGTTGAAATTTAATCCTTCTTGGAGTTTAGATAGAACACTCTTTTAAATGGCAGAAAAATCCCTTCAAGCCAGCTAACATGTAAGAGGGCATGCTTTGGCTCATTTAACTGAAAAGTCTAGGATTCACAGCTTCAGGCATGGCTGTATTCAGATAATCAAACATGCTGTCTTGCTACTCAACTTCTGATATCCTCTAGACTGTTCTTCCTGTCTGCCATCAGCAACTCTGTCAATAACCCCTGAGGAAAGAAAAATTTCTTTACAAGTGATTTTAGCAAAAGACCCAGGGTTGATTATTGGAGTGACTCAAGCTAGGTGCTAGTAGGATGATTTGGCTGCTTGGCCAAATGTGAGTCATGTGCCTGTTCTGCCCAACCCAAGCAACGGGGCTGATTACTAACCCTTTAATTCCATGGCATAAGACTGGGTCAGGAGGAGTTCTCCATAAAGATTCCAGGTGCTGTTAACAAAAGAAGCAGGGAAAGGGTGCTGAAGAGGAGACAAAGACAACAAGGTCCACACTTCCTTTGTCTTAGAGTTGCCAGATTCCATCTGCCCCTCCAGCTGCTTTGGGATCATTTCCCAAGTTGACCACTGCACTGTAGCCTTAGGGTCAGAACCATGGCAGTGGATCCACCCCTCACAGGTTGTAAAAGTGTCTGTCTCTTGGCTTCCAACATGAGGGGTTCTGTGAGATGCTGAAGTATCTGGCCATGCTCACCCATCCCCAGGGCTCTGCAGACCTGGACAGAGGAGGAGGGCAGATAACCTGGCCAGCCTGACCATCTAACAGCGCAGGTGCTGAGAGGTCATCTCACCAGACTGTATCCCCCACAGGCCAAGCATCTGGCAAGTCAGTACTGGGGCAGTAGCCACACAGCAGCTATCCGCCGGGACCCCAGCCTGCCCTACTTGGAGCAGTACCGGATCGATGCAGGCCAGTTCCAGGAGCTCTTTGCCAGCCTGACACCGTGGGCCTGTGGCTCTCACACACCTGTGCTGGCAGGCCGCATGTTCCGGCTCCTGGACCAAAACAAGGACTCCCTGATCAACTTCAAGGAGTTTGTGACGGGGATGAGTGAGTGCCCCCAGGACCTACCAGGGCCCTGATCCTGCCAGAACCCTTTCTGAGAGCTTTCTAAATACTGATCCTGGTGTATCTATCTCCCTTGCAGTGAGCATGGGGTGGCCTTGAGCCCTTGGCCCTTGATAAAGGAAGAGCAGTGTACCCACCAGAGACATGTTAGGGTCCAATGGGACTCCTGCCCTTACCCCCCTCACTCAGACCAGGGCTCCTGAAGGCTGGAGCTGCTGTCTCCAGAAGAAAGCCAAACTCTCCTAGAAAGGCTTTGTGGGGAAAAGGAGGCCTAGTCTCATTCTACTGAATTCTCCAGGAAGGAGCCAGGCCTCCTCAGGCTGTTCCCCACTAGAACTCATGTGTTTTAGTCAGCTTTTTCCCTGCTGTGACCAAAAGACCTTACAAGAACAATTTTTAGAGGAGGGAAAGTTTATTTGGAGCTCACAGTTCCAGAGGTCTCAGTCCATAGACAACTGAATCCATTGCTCTGTGTCAGAGTGATGCAGAACATCATGGTGGAAGGGTGTGGCAAAGGAAAGCAACTTAGGACATGGTACCAGGAAGCAGAGAGCATTCTGCTCCCCAAGGACAAAATATAAACCCCAAAAGCATACCCCCAGGGACCCACCTCCTCTAGCTACTCTACTTGCTTACAGTTACCACCCATTTAATCCTTATCAGTGGATTGACACATTGATTAGGTTAAGACTCTCATAACCTAATCCTTTCAACTCTGCATGTTCTTGCATTGTCTCATATGATGTATCCAAATCATAACACTGTGGGAAGGGGAGGTGCTGGAAGTAAGGTTTGAAGCCCGCTTGTCAGCATGCCCTTCCCTGGCCTTGCTCCACAGGTGGGATGTACCATGGGGACCTCACAGAGAAGCTCAAGGCACTCTACAAGCTGCACCTTCCCCCAGGTGAGAGCCTCCCCACTGTGCCACAGGGGCCTCTTGCTTGTCCTGAGTTCAGGATCCCAAGGTAGACATAGGCTTCTGTGGGTTGGTTGGACTCAGAGGTAGCCTTGTGGGGAGTTTGGGATCAGCAGAGTAGAGGCTTTGGTCCCAGTGTAAAGGAAGAGGAGGGAGCTGGAACCCTGGGGCTGAGGCCAGCCTGATGGTAGTCTGAGAGCAGGATCAGGACCTGGGAAAGGCCATGGAAGGAGGATCCCATCAGCACAGGCAGTTGCTAGGAACAGGACTCTACCCATCAAATGGGCAGCTTGACCCAAAAGTGCAGCAGGTGGTAGGATGCATGAGTACAGATGCTGGTTTGTATCTGAGATCCTGTGCATTCATTAGTTTTTCGTAAGTTTCTCAAGAGTTCTTACTTATTTCCAGAGGGTCATCCTGAGGGCACCACCAAAGCCACCAAAGGAATCTTGTCACACAGCCACAAGCAAGGGCCACTTCCCTCTAGCCTAAGGGTGCTGGAACCTAATGGGGTCACAGTGGAGGTAGAACATCTCCTATGGGCTATGGTCTGAGTGAAGGGGAGGAGCCATGAGTGAAGGGGAAGGGCTCACGGAATTCAGACCAGAGCCATGACCACCAGGTTTCTGTTTGCGGCAAGAAAATACCTGTCTCAGCAAGGTGACCACTTGAAGGAGTATCTAAAGAGGGGTTATGCCCATTTTCTGAGGAGGAAATTGACTCAGGCAGGTGGAAATGATGGCTGTGTTGCTCTGATCGGCGGTGGAACTGACCAGGTCCCAAATATTTTCATTCACAACCTGTCCTGAAGAAGTTCATAGTCAGCCACTGCCTTCAGCACTAGCCCTGAGTGATTCTTAGAATATTAGGGCTGAGCTTCACCTCTAGAATTCTCCCTCTTCATTTGCCTGAAGTGGAGCCCATACCTGTAATTTGTAAAGCTCTCCAGGTAATTGCTCTGCCGCCTGAACTGAAAAGGCTCCTGACACAGGGGTTCACACCTAGAGCTGGCCAGTGGCACCACCATTGAGGCCCAGGCTGAACAGACCTCACTGGGCCTGGATCCTATGAGTGAGGGCACACAGGATTGCCCTGCCATCTGTTACCTTGGCCCAGCCTGCCTCATTCAGGCATAGGACCTCCCTCCATACAACAGGGAATCCCTCCACCACAGAAACATGTGGATCTGCAGCCCCAGGTATTCCTCAGACACTATCAGTAAATGCAAATAATGAGGAGGACCCATATGTACTGATGAGAAATCATCTCTGAGATTTGCAAAATGAAACAAAATGGCTTGAGTCTGCATGTATGCCTGTAGGCACATGAAACATCCTAAAACACTGAACCAAGTCACCACCAGGGTGGGAGGATGGCTTGCTTTTCACCAAACCCCAACTTTATTGATCACATTGCTTCCTAGCATGTGTACTACATTTTCAAATTCAGTGTCAGGCCCAGATTATAGCTCAGTGGTAGATCACATGCTTAGCATGCACAAGGCCCTGGGCTCAATCCTAGTACCCTTCCAAAAACCCCACAATGTCAAAGTCACGAAAGAAACAAACAACCAGAATTAATCATTACCATTAAACCTATTACCAGCTGGGTGTGATCACACACACATGTAATCCCAGCAACTTGGGAGTCTGAAGCAGGAGGATCACAAGGCCAGCCTCAACAACTTAGAGAGACCCTCATAATAAAAAACAAAAAGGGGTAGGGGTGTAGCTTAGTAGTAAAGTGCCACTGGGTCTTGTCCCAGCAGTTAATCAATCAATTAATGATCAATCAAACGGTCTATTACCACATATTATAATCAGCATGCGAGCACTAGTAAGGCATTCCAGGTGGGGAAAGCAAGGCCTCTGTCTAGGACTCCAGAAAGTTTGTTTTGAGTGAGTCTCGCAGTGTCTTCTCCTGCTGCAACTTTTCACTTCTCTCCCAACACAGCTCTGAGCCCAGAAGAAGCCGAGTCAGCCCTGGAGGCCACTCATTATTTCACAGAAGACAGCTCCTCAGAAGGTGAGCGCTGCTGCTATGATGCCTGATGTGACCAGCAATGGCTCTGCAGCCACCAGTCTTCCCATGGGACCCTTGTGTGGACTCAGGGAGGAGGCCACCCTGGGGTTCTCCCTGGAGGGTCCTGCCCATGCTCCCAGGGTGGGGTCAGTCCCTGCAGATGTTCTCAACTCCTGTTTCTCTTGCTTTTCTGTCTCCCTGGACCTTGGCTTCTCTTTCTTCCCTCTGCGCCTTCTCTGCTGTCCCCTCCAGCATCTCCTCTGGCCTCAGATCTGGATCTTTTCCTGCCCTGGGAGACTCAAGGTCAGTCCCTGGAGGGCCAGAGAACCCCCTTCATCTGGGACTTCATCCTCCTAACACTCAGAAGTCTGGAAGCTATGTCCCAGGGACCCTTCTGAGACTTCACAGTGTCTTCTCCTGCCGCCATCTGTGGGTATAAGTCCTGAGAAGGATCCAGAACCCAGCCACTCTTTGTGAAAAACAGGGGACAGCATCCCTTGTTGCAGGGTGGTTAGTAAATAAAGACACAGCACATTGGGCATCAAGCAGGCCCAGGGTATTCCTTCTGCAGCCACATGCAAAAAGTGTCATCATGTTAATAGAAAAGAAATACATAATGCTGTCACTGCACCCATGTGAAACAGACACAGTGTGGGAAAGTGGAGGTCCAGGGAATGGTAGATCTGTCCTGGAAAACATCTATATGTTCATCCTATTTTTTCATTACAGAAAAATATATATGTTGAGTGCCTGTTATAATTCATCCCTGTGCCACATTTAAAGGCTGTTGGAACCAGATACAGTGGTGCAAGCCTGTAATCCCAGCAGCTCATAAGGCCAAGGCAGGAGAATCACAAGTTCAAAGCCAGCCTCAGCAATTTAGAGAGGCCCTGAGCAACTCAGTGAGACCCTGTCTCTAAATAAAGTACAAAAAGGGCTGGGGATGTGGCTCAGTGCGTAAGCACTCCTGGGTTCCATCCCAATACCAAAATAAATAAAGAAAGAAAGAAAACCTGTTCGAAACATCTGATCCAGAGTAATGGGGGCATTCCAGACCCTGGGATTTGGCTATCAAGCTGGTCATGTGTGTTATACTTGCCCCATAAGGCCTGAAGATATAGCTCAGTGGTAGAGCACCTATAATTTCACACAAGAGATTATACACACAAGGAATTGACCCAAAATGGAAAATAATATGTATCACCAGGAATTTTGGAAACTGAGTCAAAAGGATCACAAATTCAAGGCCAGCCTCAGAAACTCAGCAAGACCCTATCTCAAAAAATAAAAAGGACTAGGAATGTAGCTTCGTGATAAAGCACTCCTGGGTTCAATTCCCAATTCCAAATAATAAGTAAATAATAATAATAATGCATATCAAGATGCCTGTGGCAGTCCTGCTGACAGCACTGAAGAATGACTTGAATTTGAACATGACCTTGATTTCAAGAACATTACCTAAAGAGCCTGGTGCACATTCTGTTGTACACGGAGCCTGAGCAAATCAAGGCTGCTCTGAGTTTGTCCCAAGTCTCCTGGAAGAGGACTCATGGTACACAGACCTGTCCTCAGGCCTCACAAGGACCCCAGGAAGCAGAGTCTCCATTCTATGATGAGATTCCTGAGCCCATAGCAGCATGCCCTTCACCACCAACACAGCCCTTGAGGGTAGTTAAGAGGTGGGATGTTGCTATCTCTGCCTGAGTTCCCCCCACTGGCCACCTGACCTTGGGGAATAGCTCACCTGATTTTTCTCAGTTCATGTTCACATGTAGGCATCATGGTGTATGCCAACTCCAGCAAATGTGGCACTTTTTGAAATACTGTGCTGAGCACTAGATTCCCATACACAGAATCCCTCATCTACTGGTGATCCCAAGCAAATTTGGTCATTAGGAACCTTCCCTTAAATTTGACTTTTTTTTTTTAGCAGAAACTATAGAATTCATTAGTTCTCAGACTTTTCCATAATGCATATCATCATTTACTTACAAAACAGTATGGTGAGACATGTATTCTTTTGAAAAACATGAAATAAGGGCCAGGTGTGATGGTGCATACCTGTAATCCCAACCATTAGGGAGACTGAAGCAGGAAGATTACAAGTTCTAGTCCAGCCTCTACCACTTAACAAGATCCTGTCTCTAAAAATAAAAAGGGCTGAGGATGTAGCTCAGAGGTAAATCACTCCTAGGTTCAATCCACAGTCCTTCCCCCACCAAGAAAGAGAGGAAAGAATGAAGGGAGGAAGGAAAGAAAGGAAGGGGAAGGAAAGAAGAAATGAGGATTCTTTGGCTGTGTGTGAGTGTGAGTGTGTGTGTGTGTGTGTGTGTGTGTGCGCGCACGCGCTCGTGCGCGTGTGCGCTTAACTAGGGAATTATACCCAGGGCCTCCAGCATGCTAAGCACTCTACGACTGAATTACACCCCCAGAAATTGGCTTTTTAAAAATGTAACCCAGTAAAAACATGGCCAGCAACTATAATGCACCAATAAAAAAAAAAAAAATGTGAGGGGGAAAAAAAGAGAAATGGCCAGGCCCTCCCTTGCTGCAGTGCTATAGGACCAGGGCCGTGCCAAGCAGTAGGGCAGCACTGGGGCCTGGGCTGGTTCTATAAAGTCACAGACTAGACCTTCAAGGACTTCAGTGGTTTATAATCAGAATAAAAATTTTCTCGATGTTCTTTTTGTTTTTCTGGTTGTCCAGAAGTACAATCACAGGAAGAGCGAGAAGGAAGTGGAAATGAGGATGTTCAAGAAAAAAGAGGAGGTACAGGCTATTCTCTACTGATGGTAGAGATCCAGGATGGGTGTGTTCTGGGTACCCTTGCTTACTGTTTCCCTCCCTTGTCACTGCGGGAGAGGCCCCCAACCCTGGGGAGATAGCAGATGTGTGCCTTGACACAGGATAGCGCATTAAGGTGAATAGCTCAGCTCATCAGCTACCACTACCCCCCGCCAGTCCCTCTCTAGGAGCCAGCAGCCCTCCCCTATTCACACTAGCCTCTCTCAAGCCTACATGTGATTCTCTCACCACCTTAAGGAAGCTGAGTTTGGGACCATTTTATCAGCTTAGGTCCAACCTCCTTCAGTTAACTAGGAGAGAACCATGGGTATTCTGGGTGTTTTTCTATCACCACTGCCCCAAATGCCAGTGTGTTTCATAACAGGGCCCAAGTAAGTCCCATGCCAGAGAAAATGCAACCTCATTCCTTTCTGCTTCCAGCCTGCAACTCTCTTTCTCTCATTTGACAGATGGAGATTAATCTCTTTTTCTCCCAACTCACAGAGGAGAAGGGGACTAGCCCTCCAGACTACCGACACTACCTTCGAATGTGGGCCAAAGAGAAAGAGGCTCAGAAGGAGACAATTAAGGATCTTCCCAAGATGAACCAGGTAGGCTCAACTGGAGCCCACAGGAGATATTTCTAGAGAATTCTGGCTGACTGGGGCCTCACACCACCCACACTCCAGAGGTTTCCTGCGGAGTGGAAATTCTCTTCCCTCCCTCTAGAGCCTGTTAGTCCTGGATAACAGTTAGTTATGATTCCAGAAAGGAGGCTAGTTGCTCCACGACCCCATACAGGTGGTGTTCCCATATTAACCATTTACTTTTTTAAACCAATATCCGTAAACCAGAGACACACCACGTAGCTTAGTCTGCAATAGCCAGAAACTCACACTTTCTTTGACAAGAAAGTTCACTATGCTCCAGCTCCCTCCCAGCCCTGCCCAGGCGTCTGCATAAGCAGGCCTCCTTGTTCCTTCTGTAGTAGGTTCTTCATTTGCTGGTCTGTCAGTTTAGGAGTTTAGCACCTTGCCAAGGGTCTCAGCCAGGGAGTGGCCAATCCTGGTTTCAGACTATAGACATCTAACCAAGTTAGTTCTTCAGCCTGACCATGACCCTCAGACCAGACTTCACCCTGGCTGTGCTCAGATGGGACCTGCAGTTGGAGCAGTCCCTCACTCACAGGCCTGAAGATGGGGCACCATGGAATGAGGCTTCTTCCCATCATCAGGCCGAGAGTCCTGAATGTATGTTTAAGACCTAGAACCGGGGCTGGGGATGTGGCTCAAGCGGTAGCGCGCTCGCCTGGCATGCGTGCGGCCCGGGTTCGATCCTCAGCACCACATGCAAACAAAGATGTTGTGTACGCCGATAACTAAAAAATAAATATTAAAAAAATTCTCTCTCTCTCTCTCTCTCTCCCCCTCTCTCTTTAAAAAAAAAAAAAAAAAAAAAAAAAAAAGACCTAGAACCTGGCTTTCCCTAGCCCTCCTCACCTTGTTGTCACCCCCTGTCCTTTAGTAAAGGACAGTAGAAGTTGCTTCTGATTAAAAATATAAAAGCCAAAACTAGTTCCAAAATATGAGGAATTTTGGATTAGGTTTGTGATTAGATTTAGAAAAAATAAAGGGGCTGGGAATCAGGCTTATTGGTAAAGACTGGCCTAGCAGGTGCAAGGCTCTGAGTTCCATTCCCAGCCCCCACAAAAACAAAAAAGCCCTGATAAAAGTAGCTCTCTCTGGCTCCGCATGGTGACACACACCTGTAATCCCAGCAACTCTGGAAGCTGAGGCAGGAGGATCACAAGTTCCTGGCCAGCCTCAGCAATTTAGCAAGACCCTCAGCAACTTAATGAGACCCTGTCTCAAAATAAAAAGGACTAAGGCTATATAGCTCAGGGGTAAATGACCCTGGGGTTAAATCCTCAAAAAAAAAAAAAAAAAAAAGTAGTCGATTTCTCTAAGCTAGCAGAATTACAAACAGAAACCAGAAACCAGGACAATCCAAGTCAATCATGTATCCTACTGATGAGAAAGGCAGCTGGGAAAGAAAGGCTTTTGAAGGGCTACAAGACATTGATCAAGTCACTTTTCCTCTGAGTCTGAGTATTCTAATGTGTAAAATGGGAATGGTAAGGCACAGGTTTATGGAGACAATATTCCATCACCAATTAGAGTGGCCTGCATTCTCAGTCCAGCTAATATAACCCATATTTTACCATCTCCCTGTACTGTTTTTCTCTTTAAGGAGCAATTTATTGAGCTCTGCAAGACACTATACAACATGTTCAGCGAAGACCCCATGGAGCAAGACTTGTACCATGCCATCGCCACAGTGGCCAGCCTCCTTCTCCGCATCGGCGAGGTAGGGAAGAAGTTCTCAACCCGGACGGGCAGAAAGCCCAGGGATGGTGCCCACAGCGGGGATCACAACAGTACCACTGAGGAGGACGAGCTACCAGCGCCTGAACCCCATCAGGACCCAATACGGGAGCTTCAGCCACCAGCTGCAGGGGACCCCCAGGCCAAGGCTGGTGGAGACACCCACCTTGGGAAAGCACCACAGGAAAGCCAGATGGTGGTAGAAGGGGGCAGTGGCGAGGGGCAGCTTCTGTCTGATGATGAAACCAAAGATGACATATCCATGTCCTCATACTCAGTGGTCAGCACAGGCTCCCTGCAGTGCGAGGACCTTGCAGATGACACAGTGCTGGTGGGTGGAGAGGCCCGCAGTCCCACAGCCACCTCACGCACTGGGGGCACTGTGGACACGGACTGGTGCATTTCCTTCGAGCAGATCCTGGCCTCCATTCTGACAGAGTCTGTATTAGTGAACTTCTTTGAGAAGAGGGTAGACATTGGACTCAAGATCAAGGACCAAAAGAAGGTGGAGAGACAATTCAGCACCTCCAGCGACCATGAGCAGTCTGGGGTTTTGGGCTGACCTCTGCAGCTGCACTGCTCTGGCTGAAGCCTCAGAAGTAGGGGCCAGCCTTTGTCTCCTCCTTACCTTCCTGTTTTCTCCTTTCACCCTCATTCTCCTCAGAAGCAATGAATTGTAAACGCAAAGGCCAATGCAGACCCAGTTGCCTTAGAAGCATTCCTGGGCCTGTACACCCCACTGCCCAGGAAAAGGCTGGCCACCCACCTCCTCTCTAATTGGTGGGAACCCTCCTAGAGCCTGGCTGCCCCTCCTAGTGTTAGAGCCTCTCAGATCTGCCCATGCTTGCCTCACATCCTTGCACCCCATGCTGTGCTCAGGCAACACTAGGTCCTCCAACCACAGAGCCATCTTCATACACCTGTGTGGCCCAGGTACCAGATCCTGCCACTTGGCACCAAGTAGGAGGGTCATAAGCTTATCAGGTTTCAAAGTGATCAGGCTCTTAAGCCTGAGCCTCCTGACTGGGGAACTCAGCAGAAAGCATCTCTTGCATAGGGGTGGGCGCGTTAACCTTACATGTGGTTTTGCTTCTTTGTCACCATTAACTTTGAAAGCACATCCTCAGGTCCTCATCTATCTCTTTGTATTCAGTTCAGTTGGCTAAACATCACACTGTGCTCAATGCCTTAATCCCTCAAATAAAAAAATAAAATAAAACCCACTGTGTACAGTGCCTTAAAGTGGCCTTCAACAACTGCTTAGGCTTCCTGACTTCTCCCTAGGCCAGGAATAGGACCCAGGCCTCATTCTGGAAGTTCAGGACATTTGGTCCCCCACAAAGGGTGGGGGAGTTGCCATGCCTGCCAGTTTAGATGTAGACATCGTACCAATTGACTTGTGACAGAAGAAGCCCTGAGCTCTACAGGTCTCAGGGGGTAGTGGGACAGAAGTATAGATGTGTCTCAGCCCTGAGCTATAGCAAGTCACTAGATTCTAGAAGCAGAGTGTGGGCCACAGGCAACCAGTGGGGGTCTCCTTGAGCTGAGTCACACAGGGCTGAGTCACAAGGACCACTTTATTTGCAGCAGGAGTTGAAGTGGATCACTGTGGCCAGTGTTTGCCCCCACATGGGGCCACTCTCGCTTTTACCAAAAGATATATCTTTGTGTCTGGGTTTTGGTTTTTTTCCGCACTGGTAAGGAACCCAGGGTCTTGCTCATGCCAGGCATGTGTCCTCTCACAGAGCCACATACACAAACCTTTTTTTTTTTTCCTTCTCTTTTTTTTTAATTGTTGATGGACCTTTATTTTATTTATTTATATGTGATGCTGAGAATTGAACCCAATGCCTCACACATTCTAGACAGCTGTTCTACCACTGAACTACAACCCCAGCCCCACAAACCCTTTTGTTTTGTTTTTAAATTTTGAGAGGGTCAGGCTAAACTGGTCAGGCTGGTTGCAAAGCCTCCTGATCACAGGCATGAACCACCATATCCAGCCTTTTTGTTTTTGTTATTGAGGTATAACTTAATATATCATAAAATCTATTTGTTAATGTCCAAGCCAATGAATTCTAGTTTATAGGGTTGTGCAACTATTTCCACAAGGCAGTTTTTGAAACATTTTCATCACATTTGAAAGACCCCTCAGGCCATTTGCAGGAAGTCTGTGTTCCTATCTTGAGTCCCAGGCAACTACTTTCCATGGATTTCCTAGTTTTTTAAATTGCAGTATAGGGCAAGCAGTGTGGCTCAGTAGTAGAGTACTTTTCTAACATGCACAAGGTCCTGGGTTACATCCCCAGCACAAGAAAATAAAATAACATGCACTATGACTTTACCTTGTTCTCAACTGCTATGCCCCATTCTCAATAAATGCAGCAAAACAACAGCAAGGAAACTGAACAACTGTTCTTTTTAATTTTTCTTTAAAAACAACCATTTTATTATCAAGCATAAATTATATAGAATTAGAAGAGATAATGAGAGTAACAGTGATAGACTGCTTTTTTTGAAAGAAGTCTCTAGTAATTAGGGTTCTGTCTGGCTAATCAATTTCCTATCCTTGTCACTTTAATTCCTATGTGGAAAAGTTTTAGGGAATCAAAAACTTAAAAGACATGGAGACTGAATGACATTTTTGAGACTAATAGAAATTAGTTTCCTGATGCTTTTAAATTTCTCACATTAAAATTTTGTTATGGGGCTGGAGATGTGGCTCAAGCGGTAGCGCGCTCACCTGGCATGCGTGCGGCCCGGGTTCGATCCTCAGCACCACATACAGACAAAGATGTTGTGTCCGCCAAATACTAAAAAATAAATATTAAAATTCTCTCTCTCTCCCTCTCTCTCCCTCTTTCTCACTCTCTCTCACTCTTTCTTTAAAAAAAAAAATTTTTGTTGTTAACTCCTGCTAAAATGAGTTTTTAGATTCTGTAAGAAGAAAACTGATTTCTTCTTATGGGCCATTTCTACCATGAATAATCTTGCCTTGAATTCCTGGGCATCTCCTTTAGTCTGCAGAGTATTGTGCTGGCTGCAGTAGCAAGAATAGGAGCTGGGACTGGAGGCCAGGTGGTACAGCTGGGCCCAGCCACAGATGGTCGGCCACCCTGTGGCAGGGAAGGCATACGAGGCCTTCCGACCTCACTGTTGCTTGTCCAATCTTTGGTGGAACTTTTCTTTTTGCCTTAAATTTTTATGAAATGAAATTATATGTCTATGATGAGTCTCTTTTTCTGATCACTAATAAACTTATAAATGAAGTAAAGACAAAAAAAAAAAAAAAACATTTTAAAAATGTGTAGACAGGCACAGTGGCTCAAGCCTGAAATCCCAGCAACTCTGGAGGCTGAGGTAGGAGGTTGTAAGTTGAGGTCAACCTCAACAATTTATCAAGACTCTTAACAACTTAACAAGATAGTGTCTCAAAATATAAAGTCTAGGGATAGATACAGCTCAGTAGTAGAGCACTCCTGGGCTTAATTGCCAGTACAAAACAAAAACAAAACAAAACAAAAAAAGCCACAAAATTGAACAACATGATTTCTTTTCTAGTATTTATTCCAAACCACTATAATTACAACAGATTTCTGCCAAAAAATACTATTCTTGGCCATAATGCAATTAGATATGTATGAGAATCTCATACATTTGCCAGTTTAGAATCTTAAAGTTGATTGTAATCAATTAGGCTTTAATAACTTGGAATTTGAATAAATGAAACTTGTAAATATAACAAAAAAATAATATAAAAGAATAGCTGGGGGGCTGGGGTTGTATGTAGCTCAGTGGTAGAGTACTCGTCTAGCACATGCAAGGCCCTGGGTTCAATCCTCAGCTTCACATAAAAATAAGTAAATAAAATAAAGGCATTGTGTCCAACTACACCTAAAAAATAAATATGTTTTTAAAGGAAAAAAAAAGAAAAAAGAATAGCTGGGCACAGTGGTTCATACCACTGTGGGATTCCAGCAGCTCAGGAGGTTGAGGCAGGAGGACTACAAATTCAAGGATAGCTTGGGGCAATTTAGTTAGACCTTGTCTCAAAATAGAAAAGGACTGGGGGCTGGGGATATAGTTCAGCTAGTAGAGTGCTTGCCTTGCATGCACAAGGCCCTGAGTTTGATACCCAGCACTAAAAAAAAAAAAAAAAAAAAAAAAAGGACTGGGCATGTAGCTCAGCGGTAGAGTGTACCTGGGTCTAATCCACAGTGAAAGGGAGAGAGGTAGGGAGAGAGAGAGAAAAGGGAAAAGTAAGAACATAAAAGAATAATCTAACCTATTCACATAATAAAAGAATGTACAAAAATATGTCAGGCATGGTAGCCTGACCTATAGTATCAGGTACTTGGGAGGCTGAGGCAGGAACATGTCTAGTACAGAGGAGTTCCAGACCAGCCCAGACAACAATGAGTCCATCCCCCGCCCCTCTTTCACACACTCATACACACACACACACAAAAAAAAAAAAAAAAACTGTTTTGTTTTGGTTGCAACAGTACTTTCCATGTGTTAATCACTGAACCTGGAATGAGAATCAAAATGTTTAACCACCAGAACAGTAACACTAAATAAGAATGAAGGAAATAAATTTTCAATATATGTTTATCCTGCAAGTAAACATGAATAATTATATATTTTAAAACTGCTTAGCCATGCTTAGTGATGTGAACCTGTAGTCTCAGCACTAGGCAGGAAGACCATTGAGCCTCGTAGTTTGAGTGAAAGGAAGAAAGAAAGGGAGGGAAGAATAGGATACATGTGTGTTTTACCGCTGAGGCACATCCCTAGCCCTTTTTATTTATTTTTTTTTTTTAAAGAGAGAGTGAGAGAGGGGAGAGAGAGAGAGAGAGAATTTTAATATTTATTTTTTAGTTATCGGCAGATACATCTTTGTTTGTATGTGGTGTTGAGGATCGAACCCGGGCTGCACGCATGCCAGGCGAGTGCGCTACCGCTTGAGCCACATCCCCAGCCCCTAGCCCTTTTTATTTTATATTTGAGACAGGTCTTGCTAAATTACCCAGGCTGACCCCAAACTTGATATCCTCCAGCCTCAGCCTCCTGAGTCACTAAAATTATAAGCACTCACCACCTTGCCCAGTAAACCCAAAATGTTTTATGTCATTGGTTTGGGGAGCATATATTTTTTTTTTTTCTGGTTGGTTCTGAGGCGAGCCAGTGGGTATGCAAAAATGGAGAAGCAGGCAATTATTGGCCAAGTCAAGGTCTCAGTCAATTGAGATTTGGGGGGGTCTGGTTATTTGCAGAGGTTTCAGGTCATAGTTCTGTTGTTATATAATGCCTTGTGTCACGAGCCGTGCTGTTAATAATTACTCAGAGGCGGATTGTCTTTAAATGCAAGCATATATTTGATAAGACCAATCATCAAATATAAACAATTAATGCAAAAAGTGTTGGGTTGCTGGAGCACCCCAACTAGCACTTAATGCACACTAATTAACACTACAAGCAAATCACACAATCTAGGGCAACCAGGAGCCCCAAAATACTTTGGATGCCACTCAATTTCTCTTAGCCAAAGAGCAGACATGGCCATTGTCCAGTGATTCTCTCCAGCCGATGGATGTATGTCAGGGAATGGTAGAGTCAATCTGGAGATGGACAGCAAGGCAGCCAGTCTCACTGATGTCCTTGGAGCAGCCTCATTAATGTAGCAAAACAAGTGACTTAAATATAAGTCACTTGTTTTGCTACATTAATGGTGTACGTTGATGGTGTACGTTGGTGATTGGTTACACCCAGTGAAAGTCAATGTCCATTGGTTATGTCCAGTGAGATGATGTAATTGCAACAGGGTGTGTTCTTTGCGAATGTCCATGGAGCTGTGCTCCCTATTGATTGTAACCAGTTACTGTTAAATGTGCCTATGGTTAGTGCCCCTTATAGCTCCTTATCAATTGCAACCAGATATGACTAAGAATACCTATGGCTGCTGTTCCTTATGGCCAGCAACTTAGTGAGTCCCAGCATGTCCCAACATGTCTATGACAGATGCTCTTAATACCTGGCCATTGTCCATTTGCAACTCAGTCTTTGAAACACAATTTTTAAATTTTTTTCTGATATATACTTATTGTGAAAAATTTGGAAAATATTTTTTAAATCATAATCCTACCCACCTACACAAATGCGCACACCTAGGAATAAATAAATGACAGCTTTTATATAACTGAAATTATGTACATTTTGTAATCTCCTTGCTTTTATTAAATAAAAAGTTACTCAGTGACAGCAGATAAAGAATGAAGAGTTATGGAAAATGATAATCTGCAAAACAACCCCCAAAGAAAAGCAGAGAGACAATGCTGTTCCGGAGGAGGGAAAGGAAACTAGCCAAGCATTATTATCCTTCCAGTAAATTCTTTCCTGATAACAGGGGCCCTGAGGAAGGATGTGGGAGGCTGACTAACGTGACCATGTCGGACTCCCCTGCTAACCTGTGCGGCATCTGGTAGTCACGCTGTGATCTGGAGAGCCCCGGTCTTCTAAGGTGTGAGCGACTGTGTCTTCATGCATGGGTGTGCCTTCCTGTATCCCCATGGGTCAAGTTGTGCTCACCTGTTCCTTTGTAATATTACCCCTTGTCCTGTTTAGGATAGAATGTTCCATGGAAACACCTTTTGTGTGTCCCCTTTCTTACTGTGCCCTTGGGTGTCAGTCAACCTGCTGACAGCAGACATCTTGAAGCTGAACTCAGCCCCCTGAAACCTGACCCCTTGCCTCATTTGAATGGCTTCTCCTCAATAAAAAGGGTAAGTGCTCTCTCTCTCTTTCTGCGGACCCTTAAGGTCAGAGGAACCATCACAGCACCCCCAAGGAAAAAAACATTTCTGTCTCTTATGTGGTTATTTTGTGAAGCTCAGTTCCCCTGGAGTGACCCTGAGTGTTTTAGTCGCCTGCGACCCGGCAGAAGGAGTCCAATACTGAAACGCTGGGAGACAATAACTTCCAGAAAAAGAAATGCCCATCCTCACAATCTGGACTCCTATTTCTTCAAGTAACAATGAGTTTCAACCTTTTACAGCTTCCCTTCTGAGTTAAACTTTTAACCTACATAACTAGCCCCCATCCTAATTGTACCCTATAAACCAAAATCCTCTCTGTAAACAATGGCCATTTTCAAATCCAGTACCTGAAGAACAATAAATGGTTTCCCTGAATCTGTTGAGGTCTACTCCCATCATTTTGTGCTTACAAAACACAGCAAGGAAGACTTTATTCAAGACTATCAGACTAGGTATAAGGCCAGAGGCCAAGCACAGTGACAGTAGGCCCACCCCTGTAATCCCAGCAGTTTGGGAGGCTGAGGCAAGAGGATCGCAAATTCAAAGCCAGCCTCAGCAATTTAGCAAGGCATTAGACAACTTAGCAAGATCATGTCTCAACATAAAAAATAAAAAAAGGGCTCGGAATGTGGCTCAGTTATTAAACACCCTTGGGTTCAATCCCTGGTACCAAAAAAAAAAGAAGGTATAGGGACCACTGCAATGGGGTCTGGAAATGGGGGAGAGAGACTGGGCTCAACTTCCAATTCAGCATGGGCAGATGGGAATTTATAGCTGGAGGCCAACAGATGGAAAATTACTAGGAGGAAACAGGTGAATAAGGAGAATTCTGACTACACAGACCTAATGGGATTCTTGCTGAAGACAGGCCAGCTTCATTAGACCTCACCTTGGGGATGGCAGGGCTGGGGGCGGGGAGGGGGGGGATGATTGTGAAGATACTAATCAGATGTTGATGATGGAAAGGAAGCAGTTCTTGCTAAACTGACTTAGCAGAGTTCTTTGTTAAAACTGGATTAAAACAAAGAAGTGCACAGAAGAGTATTCAGAAGCCTGACCAAAGTTTGGTCAAGCAAAGATGTCACTTCCCCATTTTTTTTTTTTTTTTTTTTTGGTACCAGGGACTGAACCAGGGGTTCTTAACCACTGAGCCACATCCCCAGTCCTTTTTTATATTTTATTAGAGACAGGTTCTTGCTGAGTTGCTTAGGGCCTCGTTAAATTGCTGAGGATGGCTTTGAACTCAAGATCCTCCTACCTCAGCCTCTGGAGTTGCTGGGATTACAGGTAAGCGCCACCAGGCCTGGCTGTCACTTCCTAATAATGCATGTGCACTTTCACTTCAAACTCAAAACTCTGTAATGGACCTGCATTGTGGTCCATTTATGGAGAGCAACTATTCTTCAGAACATTTATTCCTTTTTTTTTTTTCCCCTATTAGACTTCAGTAATCACTAGTACATAATAAATCTGTGTGACATGGGTTTTTTTTTTTTTTCCTTAGGTTTTGGTAATTGCGACTCTTATCAGTGATGGTCTCTGTTTTGTTTTCTATTTTACTCCTCTACCAGCATTCTACAAAGCAGAACCTTTCTCACCACATCTTTGTTAGAATTGGGTATTATAATTTTTTTTTTTTTTTTAACAAGATAGTTTATGTTGGGCTAGGGTTATAGCTCAATGGCAGAGTGCTTGCCTGGCATGTGTGAGGCACTGGGTTGAATCCTTAGCACCACATAAAAATAAACAAATAAAATAAAGGCATTCTGTCCATCTACAACTACAAAAAAAAAAATTTTTTTTTAAAGAAAAGATAGTTTATGTTGTAAGTCAGGCATGAATGCCTTGGCCAGCTGGCACTAGGGTCCTGGTGGGGCTGAGACACATAAGTTGAACTCCTTCCTCCACCTTCCAAATAGAGCTTTCTCTGGGGACTGCAGGAGGGACTGTTTTTCATTTTCAACTTCCTTCTCATGTGGAGTCTGTGAGCTGTTTTCCCGGGATTATGTCCTCTTGCCCTTCTGCCCATAGCGCTCTGGCTCAAAGACTGACTGCACACTTCTACCCAGATGTCCCGCATATTCGAACCACAGAAGCAGCGGAGTGGGCTGGAACAGGAAGGCCCCTTCTGTCTCCCTCTCTGCAACTTTTAGCAGCAGAGCTACCCATGTAGGTAGAGCCGGACAGCAGCGGTTATCCTGTCCTTGAAACTTCAAACTTTCCAACAAGCACAGGAAGAAACAGAATAGAACTAACTGGGTATGTTGGCCCACACGGATAATTCCAGGGCAAGTCTCAGAAATTTAGCAAGACCCAAGCAATTCAGACACTGTCTCAAAATAAAAATGTAAAAAGCGTTAGGACCTTGGGCCAAAGTAACTCCATTTTGAAAAGCGCACCCAGGCACGACCTTCTCGTTCAGCCCACCCCAAAGAGTCCCTAACAACTGAAACCGCGCCAAGTAACAATCACAAGACCAAAAGGGTTATTTTCTGGCTCCTTCATCGTACATGAGTATATAGTTAAAAAGTTTTTTTTTTTTTTTTTCAGCAGGCTGCTGCACCTTACAGAAGGGCAGCCCGGCAGATATTCTCTTGTCAATAAACCTTTGCTTGACTCAGAGCTGTGTCTGGATATTTGCACCAGCTACCTTAACAAAAATGACTGGGCATGTAGTCGTGGCAAGCCGTCCCGGGCTCAATCAATATATAGAGAGAAAGGGGAAAGGAGAGAAAGACCAGAGCAGGCAGGGGAAATCATCAAATCGCTGGTTGGCGGCCTGCTCGTGAACTAGTCCCAGGATAGCCGGGCCTGAGTCCCCGGGAAGACAAACGTACCATAAAGTAACCGCCAAAATAAGCCTGTGGCTAAAGAGGCCCAAGAGCAGCCCGCAGGGGCGGGGAAGCGGCAGGGCCGGGGCGGGCCTGAGCGACGCACACAGGTCAGCTCCCCGGCACTGGGACCCAAAGGGGCCCAATCCTCCGAGAGGGGCGGAGCCTGGGAAGATGGGAGAGCGGGGCGCATGCGCAAGCCAAGTGCTGCTGGTGCCTAGAGGAGCCGGACCGGGTCAGAGGGCGGAGCCGAGACGTGAGCGTGGGGCGCACGCGCGCGGCAAGTGGCGACGGAGGCCGTCATGGCGCCGTCGCAGCAGTCTCGGGTTCTGCGGTGCTGCAGCTGCCGCCTCTTCCAGGCGCACCAGGTGGGGCAAGCGCCGGCTTACCCCTTCTCCCGCGCGGGGATAGCTGGTGTGATGTGACGGGCCGCGGGTATATTTGGAGCCCGAAGACGTGACCGTGCTGAGGACTGGGTGTTATTTGGGGTCGCTTACCCATAACGTCGTTCTGAGCTTTTGTTTTTATTTTATGCTTGATTGTTGTAGAAACCAGAAATAATCGTTTTTGCTGAGGTGGCTTTTCATGAATTCCTGTAGGGAATTGGGATGCCCACCCTGAAGATAGCATCCTTTATGCAGGGCAGTGGCTCTTTCTTAATTTAATTACAAAGGGAGCCTGTTGCTGCAGGCAAGCCCAAGGAACCTGCCTGGATCCTGGCTGCCAGGCTTAAGCAGGCCGCTGGTAGAAACTGCTAGATTATTTCTCAGCTGGTCCACCGGGGGTTTACAAAAGCCAGGTGATGTTCATGTGTAAATTTAACTAGGCTGTACCTAGAGAATATGTCAGGCTTCCTTTGCATCTGTACTTTACTAAGGAAGTATAGGATACAGAAAAGTAGTTATCAGGAAGTTTGCTTTTAATTTCAAAGGGAATCTATTCTAACAACTGGTTTTAGAACTCAGACTAAAGATGCAGCCATGGGAATGGCACTGGTGTGAACAACTACCGTTGAAATGTCCTTGGTCTACGCCTGGACGCCCTCTGGTGTCACTAGATTGCCTCTGCCTCCAGTTTAAGCATACCCACAGACGCCTCCAGTTTTAAATGGTCGATATGTCTAAAATCTGTTTGCTTTCCTGACTTTGAGCACACAAGACAGAGGATATAATTTAACCTGATCTTTTCTGGTTTGTGCCCTACTTTGAAGTCAACTAACACTGTATATCTACCTCTGATGGTTTCCTCTTCTTCCTATTTACCCATTAATCTGCCAATCCTTGAGAAAGAATTGCATCAAACTTCCTTAAAATATGTATTAAAGACAATAAGATGCTGAATATGCATCTGTAAGTTTGCATGTAATGGAACTTTGTAGGGGCTCAGAAACTTAGGTGTTTTTTTGGACTGTATTTTAGAGTTAAGAATAAATGGAAATCATTTGCATTTTTTAATCATTACACATATACTGTCATGCATGCCCATGCTCATTTTTAACTCTGAAAGATGATTTGATGAGCTGGGGTTGTGGCTCAGAGGCAGAGCACTTGCCTAGCATGCATAAGGCACTGGGTTTGATCCTCAGCACCACATAAAGTAAAATAAAGACATTGTGTCCATCTATAAGTAAAAATAAATATATATATTTTAAAAGTAATTTTAAAAAATGATTTGAAAGAGAGGGAGAGTGACTGTGGTGGCACACACCTGTAATCCCAGCAACTTGGTAGGCTGAGGCAGGAGGATCACAAGTTTGAGACCAGCCTGAGCAATTTAGCAAAACCCTGTCTCAAAAAGGGATGAGAATATCTGGGTGCAGTGATGCACGCATGTACTCCCAGCAACTCAGGAGACTGAGGCAGAAGGATCTCAAGTTCAAGGCCAGCCTGGGCAAATTAGTGGGATCCTATCTCAAAATAAAAAGACCTGAGGATATAGCTCAGTGGTAAAACACTGCTGGGTTCAATCCCCAGTAGGATGCTTGGTGGGGGAGTGTTGAGGAGAGGAAGTCAACCTGTTAATTACAAGTCTTCTGTGTGCTGGGCAGTTTCACACATCTCGTTTAATTTCAGCAGCCTCTAAGAATACTGGAATCCAGAGAAATCAAGTGTACTTGCCATCGAATAAATGGCAAACCCACGCCTATACAATTGCAAAGATCCTGTTTTTATCTTACTGGCTTCCCAGAATCAGTTACCAGTAATATGTGTCTTTCCAGACATTTTATTCCCCAAATACTGGGGATTAAATACTGGGGCTCACACATTAAGCAAATGCTCTATCACTGAACTAAATCCCCAACCCTATTTTTTGTAGTTTTATTTTGAGACCCAGGTCTTGCTAAGTTGCCAAGGCTGGCCTTGAACTTGCCATCCCAGCTTCCTGAGTAGCTGGGATGAGGGTATATGTCACCAAGCCTGGCCCAGACTTTTTTTTTTTTTTTTTTTTAGTACTAGGGATTGAACTCAGGGGCACTTAATTACCAAGCCACATCTCCAGCCCTTTTTATTTTTAATTCTGAGACAGGGTCGCATTGAGTTGCTATGGCCTTGCTAAGTTGCTGAAGCTAGCTTTGAACTCACTGTCCTCCTGCATCAGCCTCCAGAGCCACTGGGATTACAGTTGTGCGCCACTAAACCCAGCCCCAGACTTTTTCAATGATGTATTTCTTACTTGCATATATACCCATAGAAAATGCACAGGATTTGTTTTGTGGTGTTTTTAGGTAGATCCTGAAAAGTAGAATTGCTAAGTCCTGATACAAGGCCATAGCTCATAGTTCCATCCCCAGTACCACAAAAAAAAAAAAAAAAAAAATAGTCAAGTCATAGGATATATCCACTCAAATTTTTAGTAAATGCTGTTTGTCCTTAGAATCTTTGTATTAAAATCATATTAATCATAGTAATTTGTTTTGTTTTTGAGGTGCTAGGGATTGAACATGGGGCCTTGTGCATGCTAGACAAGCACTCTACCACTGAGCTTCATCCTCAGCCCTCTTGTTGCTATTTTGAATGGACTGTCTTTTTTCACCCATTATCTCTACTGTCTTTAGATGTTTGCTTTTATAAAGGCTGTGTTACCTTTTGAAGATATAATAATTTTCATCTTGGGTTGTAAAGTACATATAAATATGTTCATATATACATATTTATATAGATATGATATATAGAGAGATATAGATGTAACATTTATTTTATTACAGAGATAAATATTTTATTACATCCCAGCAATTTAAGAGGCTGAGGCAAGAGGATCGCAAGTTCAAAGTCAGCCTCAGCAACTTCGCAAGGCCCTAAGCAATGTAGCAAGACCTTGTTTCAAAATTAAAAAATTAAAAAAAAAAAAAAAAAAGAGCTGGGATGTGGCTCAGTGGTTAAGTGCCCTTGGGTTCAATAAAAAAAAAAAAAAAAAAAAAAAAAAAAAAAAAACCACAGACGGCAGAAAACTAACTTGATTTTGTTTTACATGGATGGCCAGTCTTTCCAGAACCACTTATTAAATAGTTTATTCTTTCCTCTTAAAAATGCCACCTTCAGGGCTGGGGTTGTGGCTCAGTGGTAGAGCACTTGCCTAGCATATGTGAGGCACTGGGTTCGATTCTCAGCACCACATAAAAATCAATGAATAAAATAAAGTTATTGTGTCCATCTACAACTAAGAAAATATATTTTTTTAAATGCCACCATCAGGGGTGGGGGTATAGCTAAGTTATTTCTCATCCAATTCTGTCCTGTTTTATATAATTGTCTAAGCTATATTTCTGAAATTTCATTGTAGGTGAAAAAAAGTCTCAAATGGACATGCAAGGCTTGTGGAGAGAAGCAGTCCCTTTTGAAGGTATGTTCTGATAAACAGAAAGCAGGTGGGCCCAGCCCTGCAGAAGATGTTTCTCATGGAGCCCCAACATTCCACAGCCAGGATCCTCTTCTCTCTCACTAAGTTCACCAGATATAGAGCTCCTGCTCCTTAGGTTCCTGTTCCTCCATGAAGTGAAATAGATGGAGCAGTGTGTGGGAAAATGCCATTATTTGCTTCTTCATTGACTAGGAATTTGAAGCAGGAGGGTCACTGACCCAAGAAACTTAAGGCCAGCTTGGGTGACATAGCAAGTCTCAGTCTCAAAAAGAATTTCAAGATGGCAACAGTATAGCAGTTCTCAGGCCTGTAAAGCTGATTCTACCTATGGTGGAACTCACCAGTTCATGCTCCAAAATTTCATCACCTACTACCGTCCCTCAGGCCTCTCAGCTGGCCCCTCACTTTAACTCCACATATCAGTCTCTGGATCTCTGCACTCATTTCTGTTTCATTGTATTTGCTAGAATGTTCTTCCTGATATTTTCATGGCTTGCTCCCTCATGTCTTCCTATTTGTGTTCAGATGTCATCTTCTCAGTGATTCATTTCTTGACCAAGGAATACCCAACATAAAATTTTGTACGCATTGCCCCCCATTCAGCCCTACCCTATTTTGTTGCCTTATTTTCCTGAGAACATTTGTTACTGTCTTGTAGCCAGATGTTTTACTAATTTATTATGTCCCCTCTTGCTAGAAAGAGCTTATTGGTGACGGTGTGTTTTGTCTACTGCTGCACAGTATTATCCACACTTAGACCAGGGCCTACCACATAATAGGCTCTCAGTAAATATTTATTAAACAAATGGGTGACTGCTATGTGGGAAAAGGCATGTCATATTATTTTGTATTCCTTTAATTATCAGTTAGGATAAGCATAATTTTATATATTTTTGGCAATTTGTGTTACTTCTCTTGTGACCCTTTTTATTAAGTGAAATAGATGGAGCATTGTCTGGGAAAATTCCATTATATGCTTCTTCATTGAACTAGGAATTCATTAACCATTTTGCATAGGGCTTTGGGTTGCTTTGGTAGATAAGAGTTCAGGGTGCTCGTGAGGCAGCCAGCTAGACCTAAACTGGCTGCAGAGCCTGTTTATAAATCACTCTAGAAACAGCAGCGAGTCATTAGGTTTCCTGCATGCTGCTTCAAGCATTTTGGGGCCTTGCATAATACAGTTTGGTCTTCCATGAGGTACATCTCAAATATATATGTTTCTTTGCATTCTGGCAACACTTTTTAAACTAAATATATGTTTTTCTTTCTCAGGTTTATGGTGAGGGTTCTGGTGCTGACTGTAGACGCCATGTCCAAAAATTAAATCTGCTACAGGGACAGGTTTCAGAGCTGTCACTCAGGTACAGTGATTTGAAAGGAGTACATTATCTTGTCCTGTTTTCATCTTGATTGGATGGTGGAAGTATACGGTGGAGAAATCATTAGATTTCCATGTATTACAGTGTGGCAGATTAAACACCCTGAGCTGTCCTCCCCTTAAAAATAACTAAAAATGTCAGCTATAATATTTCAGATGAACTAATGAGCTGTTAGCCTACTTTATATACAAACAGATATATGAAAAATTGTGGTATATATGTGTAATAAGAATTGTAATGCAAAAAAAAAAAGTACATGTATAAAGACATGAATCGGCGTGAACATACTTTATACAAAGATATGAAAAATTGTGATCTATATGTGTAATAAGAATTGTAGGGGGCTGGGTATGTGGCTCAAGCAGTAGCATGCTCGCCTGGCATGCATGCAGCCCGGGTTCAATCCTCAGCACCACATACAAACAAAGATGTTGTGTCCGCTGAGAACTAAAAAAAATAAATATTAAAAAAAAATTCTCTCTCTCTCCCTCTCTAAAAAAAATATATATATAGATAGATAGATAGATAGATAGATAGATAGATAGATAAATAGGCTGGACATGTGGCTCAGTGTTTATTAAGTGCCCCTGGGTTCAATTCCTGGTACCAAAAAAACAAAGAAAGAAAAGGAGAAAAAGAAAGTAACCTTAAGTGGTCAAAAGTTGAAAAAAAAAAAAGCTAGGGCTGGAGGTGGAACTCAGCAGTTGAGCCTTTGCTTAGCACACCACACACACAGCCCTGGGTTTGATCTCTAGCACCAGAAAAAAAAAATAAAATAAAAATGAAGTAAAAGCCAAAATCCAGAGAGAAAGCACCTGAAGTGCAAAGTTTGGTACTCTGAAGCCTCCATTTATGGGGCTAGGAGGGATGCCAGAGACAAAAGACAAAGCCAAAGGCCTGGGCTTTATAGGAAAAAAAAAATTTAGTAGGAGACCTCCATATAAAGCTTGAGTCCCTAAAGGCTTCTGCCCTAGTGCACAAATGAACTGCAAATACACTCAATACTGCAGCAGGAAGCTCTTATTCATTGACCTTGGCCCTGGCTGAAGAGGGAGAAATATCTCTCCAAAACTCTGGAAGCACAGGAAGCCATGCAGTGGCTTTTCAGCTTTTATACTCACTATTTGAGAAGCCTGAAGCTGAAAATTTGTTTTTCAATTGTCCCAGGAAGTCTGCTTTCCTGGAGCAACGCCTCACCAACATAGACCTTAAAGAATTCCCACAGATAGTAGGGTATGGTGGTACACACAGTAATCCCAGTGACTCAAAACGCTGAGGCAAGAGGATCACAAGATTGAGGGTAGCTCAGTAACTTAATGAGATTCTGTCTCAAAAATTAAAAAGGACTAGGGGTATAACTCAGTGGTAAAGTGCCCTTGGGTTCAACCCCCAGTACCCCCACCTCCAAAAAAAAAAGTCCATAGATGAAGTTCCAAGGAGCATATATTCAAGATATTTATTTAGAGATGAGGACTCGCTATGTTGCCTAGACTGGCCTCAAACTCAAAATTCTCCCATGTCATCAGCCTCCCTAGTAGCTGAAATTACAGCCATGCACCAATGTACCCAGCTCAGATTTTTTAAATTGATTTGTGTGTGTGTGTATGTGTATATTGCTGGGGATCAAACCCAAGATCTCATGAATGCTGTGTGTTTTACCATTGAGCTACATCCCCAACCCCAGTATTCATATTTAAAAATTGTTAAACATTCAAGGAAGCATGTCATCAAGGACTAAAGACAGCAGAAACAAGTCAGAAAAGTCAGACTCACAAAGATTCCAGAATTTATAATATTTCATGTTTGATATATTTAACAAAATAAAAGGGGGTTAATATGAGGGACTTTAGAAAATAGCCAGGTATATTTGGAAAAAAAAAAACTCAAAAAAGAGTTTATAGAAATTAAAGCCAGGTGTGGTGGTGCATGCCTATAATCTCAGCAATTCGGGAAGCTGGGCAGGAGGATCACAAGTTCAAAGCAAGCCTCAGCAACTTTGTGAGGCCCTAAGCAACCTAGTGAGACCTGACTTGAAAAATAAATAAATAAAAATGTCTGGGGTTGTGGCTTAGTGGTTAAGAACCCCCTAGATTCAATCCCCAGTTCTTAAAAAAAAAAAAAAAAAAGGAAATAAAAATTAAAAGTAATCTCATTAAAATTAAAAATTCAGTGAGCTGGACATCATGGCATATACATATAATCCCAGTGATTCTAGGGTGAGGCAGGAGGGTCACAAGTTCAAAGCTAGCCTCAGCAATTTAGCAAGACCCTCAACAACTTGGTGAGACCCTATCTCAAAATAAAAAAGAAAAAGGACTGAGGATATAGCTCAGTAGTGAGTGCTCCAATAATGGGTTTAGTCCCCATTATTGAAAAAGAAACAAAAAAGAAGAACAAAGTTGGAGGACTTCTATAATCTGATATCAAGATTTATTACAATGCTTATTGAACTCAAGATAGTATGATTTTAGTGAGAGACTAGATATCTAGATATATTAGTAGATAAATGACTAAACCAATTCTGCTATATTCATACTATCAAATACTTTTCAGCACCAAAGACCACATGGGCAAATCTCAAAACTGATGAGTAAAAGAAGCCAGATACAAAATATAATATGCAGACTGCTGCAAAGGAGCACAAGAGCACTTTTCAGAGTGATAAAAATTTCTGCCTTGATTGGTGATGTAGTTTCAAAAGCATGGTTTTATCAAAACTCATCCAGATATGTATCTAAGTGAGTATATTTTGGTATAAAGTACTCCTCAATTGATTAATTATAAAAGCTTTTAAAAAATCTGCCCTGGCTGGGGATGTGGCTCAAGCGGTAGCGCGCTCGCCTGGCATGCGTGCGGCCCGGGTTCGATCCTCAACACCACATACAAACAAAGATGTTGTGTCCGCCGAAAACTAAAAAATAAATATTAAAAAAATTAAAAAAAAAAAAATCTGCCCTGCTGGGTGTGGTAACACTCACCTGAAATCCCAGAAGCTTGGGAGACTGCAGCAGGAGGGTCTCAAGTTCAAAGCCAGCTTCAGCAACTTAGTGAGGCCCTAAGCAAGACCTATCTCTAACTAAAATACAAAAAAAGGGCTGGGGATGTGGCTCAGTGGTTAAGTGCCCCTGGGTTCAATCCCCAGTTTAAAAAATTTTAAAAATAAATATCTGTCTTTAGACTCGGCAGCATAATGAAATTGCAGAACACAGAAAACAAAGCAAGAGCTAGAGAGTAGACAGCTAACTGACAGAACAATAGACCCCAGCTTGTCAGGGATAGCATTTAATTTTTTTTTAAGATAAGCTAATCTTCAGAATTCCAAGACATCCTGAGCTGATGGCACTATGGCACATGCCCATAATCCCAAATTGGGAGGCTGAGGCAAGCCTCAACAACTTAGTGAGAATCTGTCTCAAAATAAAATATACATAAAAACAAAATAAAGATATAGTATCCACCTAAAACTAAAAAGTAAATATTTAATAAAAAAGTGTTTTTTAAAGGAGGGGGCTAGGGTTGTGGCTCAGTGGTAGAGTGCTCACCTGGCACGTATGAGGCACTGGGTTTGATCCTCAGCACCACATAAAAATAAATATATAGTGTCCACCTAAAACTAAAAAATATTTAATTAAAATTTTTCAAAAAATAAATATTAAAAGGACTAGGAATATAGCTAGTGGTGAGTGCTTGCTTAGTATGTGTGAGGCCCTGGGTTTGTTCAAGCCCTTGTACCCAAAAGAAAAAAAAAAGGAAAATTCCCTCCCTTGTAATGTTTGAGACATAACACAACAACTGTAAAGCCTCTCATAAGACCCTGACTGCTGGGGTGGGTTATGGCTCAGCGGTAGCATGTTTGCCTGGCAAGTGCGAGGCACTGGGTTCAATTCTCAGCACCACATAAAAATAAGTACACAAAATAAAGTTATTGTGTCCAACTACAACTAAAAATATATATATATATTTTTAAAAAGACCCCTGACTGCTGAAAATGTCCCCTCTGCTAGAGGGAGAGACTCTGTGCTACAAGAATTCAGCTGGTACTACTTCTTATTCCAGGCCTTGCATAGGATATGTATACATATATTGTCTTATTTATTTTTGTAGTCACAGGTGCAGTATTATCCCCATTTGTAGATAAGGAAACTGGGATCCAGTGTTGTACTCAAAGTCACACACAGCTGGTCATTGGCAAAGTCAGGATGCCAACTCCTGTTTCTACTTTGAGGGTCTGCCCTCTTGGCCCTGCATCGTGTTTCCTTTTGATAGTGACTTTCACGAGCCTCAATCAAATACCCGCTCTACCTAGGCCATCTAAATTGCTGGAAGATGACAGAACCACATCAGAACAACAGAACTATGTCCCCGAGATTCCCCAAAACAATCTTTGAAATCTGTGGCTGGATCCTTGCATCCTCCTGTCTTCATATTCCTTGTCCTTTCTCTTCCCATTTTATAAAGGACCTGCACATGATCTCTCCCTTAGGTCTCTGGAAGCAGCTGTAACTGCTGGCAAAGAAGAAAATGCAGGTGGGCAGCAGGCTGAGGATGGGACCCCACAGGTAGGCCTGCAGGTATGTTCTAGCCCTGCCTCCTGGCTCTATGTGTCTCCTAAGGGATTCCATTTATGTGTTGCCAAAGGAAGAAATTACAACACAGTTAGTTTAAAGATCCCAATCGACTTCATTTGTGATTATTGAATCAGGCAATACTTTATTCCATAAAATAGAATAAGAGGTTGGTTTTATTCACAAAGTAGGGTTAATGAAAGCAGAAACAAAGAACAAAGAATAGATGGGTCATTTCAAAATTATTTTTCTTGTAAGGAGGGAACAGGAAGATAGAACAATAGACAAGTAAGTAGTTCACTTCAGGTTACCTTTTTTTGAGTAAGAATTAAAGCAGAGGGAACTTCATTATCGTGTCCATTGAAACTGGCCTGTTTGGAAAGTTAAGCTGTTACCTGTCTCCTGATTTCAGGTTAAATTTATTTCAGTTTGGTGATATGGGACATTAGCATAAGTGAGACCATTTTAGTTTTTAGTCTGGCCTGTCAGGTCATAGTACAAGAGCCTAGTCCAAAACTATGGCCTCTTATAATTTTTATTTAAGAATATTCATTAGTCACTGGGCCTAGAAGTGGACTGTAGTCACAGCTACTCAGGAGACTGAGACAGAAGGCTCATTCGAATCCAGGAATTTGAGGCCATCATAAGCAACATAGTAAGACCCTTGCTCAAAAACAAACTGGGTACAGTGGGGCACACCTGTAATCCCAGCGACTTGGGAGGCTGAGGCAGGAAGATCGAGATTTCAAAGCCAGCATCAGTGATTTAGTAAGGCCCTAAGCAACTTGATGAGACCCTATCTCAAAATAAAAAGGGCCAGGGATGTTAAGCACCCCTGGATTCAATCCCCATATTAAAATTAAACCTGCAAAACAAGAGCTGGGAATATAGCATAGTGCTAGAGCACTTGCCTAGCATGCCTGAGGCCAAGTTCAGTCCCTTAGTACTAACAAAAAGAAACAAATATGAATAAATCCTCTACCATTGGGGGGTTTTTGTTTTTTTGGGTTTTTTTTTTCATTTTTCATTTTTTTTTTTTTTTTAAGAATTTTAATATTTATTTTTTAGTTATCGGCAGACACAACATCTTTGTTTGTATGTGGTGCTGAGGATCGAACCCAGGCCGCACGCATGCCAGGCGAGCGTGCTACCACTTGAGCCACATCCCCAGCCCTTGTTTTGTTTTTGATACTAGGGATTGAACCCAAAAGCACTTTACCACTGAGCTACATCACTTGTCTTTTTAATTTTAAGACAGATCTCACTAAATTGCTCACACTGGCCTTGAATTTTAGAGTCTCCTGCCTCCGCCTCCAAATCACTGGAACCTGTACCATTTGGTTTTTTGTTTGTTTAATATTTTAGTTGGACACAATACCTTTCTTTATTTATTTTTAAGTGGTGCTGAGGATTGAACCCTGTGCCTCGCTTATGCTAGGTGAGCGCTCTACTGCTGAGCCACAACTCCAGGCCCTGGAACCTATACTATTTGTAAGGAAGGAGTTAGACATGTGCATAAATCTTTACAATACTCAACACTGAGTATTTGATTTCATAAAATAGAATAAATCTGCTTGGAGAACTCCTTCCAAACTTAGATTGATTTTACCTCCTGTGCAGTTGCAGCTTTTTTCCCACAGCACTCTGAGCATCCCTTTGATAAAGAGAGGAAGCTGGTATCAAATACCAGGATTTTCATGTTCCTTTGCTCCAGACATTCTAGGAGCTTCCTGGGAGCAGGAATAACATGCAGTTGTTAGCTGTCGTCTGCACCTGGCACTCAGACAGCATCAGGTGGGCAGTATGTGTGACAGCTTTTGTGACTGAGTGGGTGGCCCTCTGGGTACATTAGAGATGCTGTGGGCACACAGAGAGAGCTCTGTGTCCTGCCAGAGCCAGAAGAAGTGGGAAAAACTGTCCACCAGCAAAGCAACCACCTAGCTTTGCTCTGCTCACAGGATAACACTACCCATGTCCTCTCATTACTTTGTCTTCATATTTTTATTATAAACTAGGGAGGTGCTCATAAGTACTCAAGTACAGCCAATTCTGACAGCTTTGTCTGTACTTCCCATTTGATCCCTTTACAGGGTCTTACATATGTTGTCCAGGCTGGTCTCAAATGGGTGGGCCCAAGTTATCCCCCTGCCTTAGCCTCCTGAGTAGCTGGGATTATGGGTACTTCATTATTCTTTTTTTTTTTTTTTTAAAAGAGAGAGTGAGAGAGGGAGAGAGAGAGAATTTTAATATTTATTTTTTAGTTATCGGCGGACACAACATCTTTGTTTGTATGTGGTGCTGAGGATCGAACCCAGGCCGCACACATGCCAGGCGAGCGCGCTACCACTTGAGCCACATCCCCAGCCCTACTTCATTATTCTTATTAAAAGATACTTTTTTACATCCTAAAGTTTTATATCATTCTTCTAAATGTAACTTTCAATGATTTTCATTTTTAAAAAAGTTAATGGCAGAGGGCTTACCTAGTATGTGCAAGGTCCTTGGTTCAATTCCCAGCACCACAAAAAATAATAATAATAATTATAAAGCTTAAGAGTATCTACAGAATACTGTGGGCATACCAGTGCTAATTCCCTTCTTGTGGGGGCAGTTAGTTGCCTCTCCACTTAAGCCATTTGTGGTAGTACTAGTAGTAGTAGTAGTAGTAGTAGTAGTAGTACTGGGGATTGAATCCAGGGTACACTACCACTGAGTTACATTCCCAGTCCTTTTTATTTTCAATTTGGAGGTAGGGTTTCATTAAGTTGCTCAGTCTGCCCTTGAATTGTGATCCTCCTTCCTTAACTTCCCAAGCAATTGGTATTACAGGCTTGTGCCACCATGTCCAACTATTATAAATAAATAATTGCTATTATTTGTAACCCTGTCATGAGTATGATTTTTCCCCTTGCATTTCTGGGAATGGAACACAGGGCCTTAGCCATGCTAGGCAAGGGCCCTACCACTGAGTTATATCTCACCCCTGTGACAAGCATCTTTGTGCCTTGGTTGTTTGGAGATCCTGAGTCAAGGAGCATAGATCTTTGGAAGGTTCTTGACAAATTGTGCCCTGCACAAGGCCTGGACCAATGTACACTGTCTCCACTGTTGTCTTCGGGTAGCTGTATGCCTTTCCTGGTAATGAGGGAAACATGGATCTTAAGACCTCATACCTAAGTGTCAAAGCTGATGATTTTTTATCAAAGTGGCCACTTTCCAACTAGAGTTTAATCTCTTTCCCAACCTGCAGGAAAAATCCCAACCCTTGGAGAACCGCTGGCTGAAGTATCTAGACAGGGGCAGCCCAGAGCAGGAGCCAGAAGGAGTATGTTTCCACACACAGCCCTCATCCAACCCAGAGCATCTAGGCCCTCCCTTCAATCAAGCCCTGCCCAGAAAAAGGTGCCAAGTGGGTCTGTAATCCAGAAGGAATGATGAGCTGCTTCTAGTTGGCCAAAGTGGGAGCAGCCCAAGTGTCATATGCCAGTGGGCAGGAAAGCTGGGGGATAGCCATCACTGCCAACTCCCTTTGTCCCTGGGTGCTGCCACAGGGAGATGAGAACTGGGAGGACACTGGCATGGGCAACCTGTATGCTGAGTGTCTCAGACTATACAGAAATTGGAGAGAATCATTAAGGGCAAGGTTGACAAAGTGAACTGTGGCCAGAATGACCAATGTGCCTGGGAGCTTGGAAGCAAAGACCTCAGACTTTCAGGGTTTCTCTTCCTCTAAATTTCCTCTGTTTCAGTGAGTGATCTAGAAGTCACTTTAGGCTAAGCACTGAGGATGGCTTCTCAGGGCAGGTGCTTTCAGGAGGTAGATTCTAGTTCCAAAAAGATCATTCTAACAAGAAGATATAGGGCAGAAAAATGGACTGCCTGGACTGTTGCTGGGCAGCCACCTGGGAAGCTGTAAGGGATGAGGTTCCTCCCTAGCCTGGGTCAGGCCAGATGACCATGGAGTTAGGCTCTGGGGAAACTGGTTGTTGACAGCACATGATAGCACTTTCTCTGCCAGGAAATGGAGCCAGAGCACAGACCACCCTCCTCAGAGCCTTGTTGTCCAGGATTCAGATGATGCTGAAGTCACCTTGGAATCCCAGGAGGTCAGTGATGAAGAATAATATTTCTTCTCTGATCCATCATCACTGAGCTTACATAGGAGAGAGACAGCATGTGCACATGCACACGCACACACACAGATTAAACACAAGGCCTTGGGCATGCTAAGCATCTCTACCACTCAGCAAATCTACCCGTGGAATTTTTCTTGTTTTATAACTTGATTTGTAAGGGTGGGGGTTGTTTTTTCGTTTGTTTTGTATTTTTGGTAATGGGGATTGAACCCAGAAACGTTCTCTCACTAAACTATGCCCCTAGTCCTTTTTATTTTAAGTTGCCAACGCTGGCACTGGATTTGAAATCTTCTGCAGCCTCCCACGTCACTGAGATTACAGGTATGTGGCAATATGCCCAGCAAGATTTGGGGTTTTTTTGAGATAGGATCTTGCTGTATTGACTTGGTTTTTCTCAAATTCATGGGCTCAAGTGATCCTCATACCTCAGCTTCCCAAGTGGCTGCTGTATATGTCTGAGCCACTGTACCCAACCCAACCTGGGGATTTTTCTTTTCCATTTAAAGCCAACACCTTTCTCTGGTCCATATCCTATATCCCTCCCATGTTCATACAGCTTCATCCTGCAAAGGGGAGATCTCTGTCCACCTGCCCTGGAACTCCTGTGCATTTGCCCTGCCCCAGCTGCACACTCCCTCCTCCCAGGCACTCTTCTCACTGAGGATGTTTTCCTAATGCTTAGGACGTAGCAGGCCTCTCTGCACATTCAGCGCTTCAGAGTGTAGCACTGTGGTGGGAGCCCAAGGAATTAGGCAGAGGAACTCTCCTCAGTCACTGCTTATTGCTCTGATGACATCAGTTAAGATCTGCTATGTCTGGCTTCAGACTGTGCAAAACATGGCTCATAGTCAAGAAAAAAAGTCCAAACTTTATTGTTGCCATGAATTAGTTACCCCAGGTAGGTTTGTGGCCCTGAATATTCTAGATTACAGAATAACAGTAGTAAATTATCTAAACTAGTGCCAGTCCCTGAGCTGTAAATTTTAATCTCACCATAGCCTGTTGTCATTTTAAAAGCAAGGAACTAAAGCTTGCAAAGGTTCAGTGAGGTCACAGCAAGTTCAGCAGCAAAGCCATGATTAAGCATCAAGACCAGTTTCTTCCCTTGTCTGGGAAGTGGCATTACAGACACCCACCACCTCTACTTTCAAATCCCTTTGCAGGAGCTGGGCACAGTGGTGCACACCTGTAATCCCAGCAGCTCAGGAGATCATGCGTTCAAAGCCAGCCTCAGCAAAAGAGAGGCACTAAGCAACTCAGTGAGACCCTGTCTCTAAATAAAATACAAAATAGGGCTGGGATGTGGCTCAGTGGTTGAATACCCCTGAGTTCAATTATTTGGTACCTTCCGCCCCCAAAAAACTCCTTTTGTAGGTATTGAAACTAACTTTCAATGCATCTTTGGTTCCTGAAGTGGGAGAAGCCAGGCCAAGCACCTCTTTCATACCTCTCAGAGAACTACTTACATAGTTGTTTTCATGGCTCTGGATATTTCCATCTGGCCAGGAGTAAGCAGGCTGGCGTCTCTGTCCTCTCTAGACAGTCTCTAAGTCCTTCCCGCTCACATCTCCTTTCAGGAACCCCTAACTTGATCTGAAAGTCTCCAATGGATGGGTCACCTAATGACATGAAGATGTCTTTCTGGGAAACATGGTCCTGTGATTTAGCAGAAGATTGAAGTGAGGTGGAGGGTGTTTATTCACTTTGCTTTGCTAAATGTCAAAATCAAGGCATGTTCCAGCCCACCAGAGTAGTAAGTAGGAGAGCTTAAAGTACAAGGGTCAGCACCCAGGCAGAAGTGAGGCAGTAGCAGTGTGGAGCCTGACAGAAGCCATTTCTGATTTCTCACCCAGGGATATACTGGCCTGACCAGGACCGGGGAGCGAGGCAGCAACCACTGCCTCCAGAACTCTGTGCACCGCAACACCAGGGAGCTTAGTTTTCCTCGGTGGAAACTACCAAGTCCTGCGCCACAGGTTCAGGCCCCATCTTCTAAATGGGCACGGTTTCTCCTTTCACCTGGGAACAGCTCACTTATGGACACAGAAGTGCCAAGACCATTGCACAGTGGCTCTGGGTCAGCCAGCCCAACACAGGCTGAACCAGGTACCCCTAGGACTAAGACTTCGAGGGAAAGCAACCCCAGCAGGCCCACCACCACCATCCAGTTTCCTCAGGCCACACACACTCCCATGTCCAGACCTAGGCCTTGCAGGAATTCCCCTCGGCAGTCATGGAGCACAGGGACTCCTCTGGTCCAGGGGGTAGAGAGGGCCCCACCTGTGCAACTATGTAGTCTCTTTACAACAGGGGAAGACTTTGATGATGATTTGTAAACTGAGATGATCATAACTGTAGTATTTAGAGTCATGTGTTACATGTGCCCATTTCCTCTACTATGCCACAGAAACAGAATTCCTGAGGTGCTTTTAAAGGAGTGTAATCTGAGAACAACCAAGAGTAGACAACAAACACTACTGTAAAACAGGTATTTCTCTCATCGGCAACCAATAAGGAAGGACATCATTGTCAATTAAAGTGCTTGTACCGTTTAATTATAGGTTGTTTACAAATCAGATAACAGGATGGCTACAAAGGAATTTTCTTACTTCAAAAGCAGATGACACATTTGGAAATGAAAAAACTAGAGCAGTCATGACACAAGGAGGCATATTCAATGAAAACCACAGCTCAGACCTCCCTTCTGAGCCCATCTAGTACCAAGCAGGAAACCCACAACCCGGCTACCTGCCATCCCTGGTACTCCTGTAGGAGCCTCCTCTATTCGCTCCCTGACAACTTTCTCATTTGTTGAAAAATAAATGTCAGTGTACTATTAATCATTTTTTAAAAAGAAAAAGCAGAAAGCCATTAGGCAAGACATATTCTGAACTGCTGGTGTGATGCTGGCAGGGAGAGAAGGAGTATGCAGGCATGTCCTTGCCCTCCCCAGCCAAGGCAAGGCCTTGGAGAGGGCAAGCTGCTTCTGTTTCTCAAACACTTGGAACTCTCCCTTCATGTCACCTGTCCCACTGCCCTGAATGACTTCATGCATCCCCACCCACGGATTCTGGAAGAAGAATGCTGATAAACTGGCCCTTACAGAGGCCCTGCTGTTCTATGCTAACTCAATGCAACTATGAGACAAAAAAGGAGTATGGGATAGACACACAAATGTCGTCACAATGGCGGTGGGTGTTTCGAATACTGGATAGTATCCAGAGCAGCCCCAATGTCGTAATTTTTGGTCTGTAGAAGCCTGGTGAGCCAGCCGCCTTCATCCGAGAACCCCATGGACAGCATCTGAGAAAGCGACTCAATCAGCCGGGGGTCAGCCTCTGCCAAACACAATCCAGAAACCATAAGAGAACATCACTGAGCCCCACCTGACCCCAGACACAGCAGCATTCTGACCTTCACCAGCAAGCACCTAGTATCTTCTGAGGGCCAACCTTTCCATGGGATCCTTTACTTTCAGGAACCCTCAGAGTCAGGTTCAGCAAGCTTTTCCTTTATAAAGGAAGAATAAAATGTTTAGATAATAAACATTTTAGGCTTGCCTTAAAAAGGTGGGGGGTGGGGCACTGGTGATTGAACTCCTAGATATTTTTTTTTTTAACCACTGAGCTATATCCCCAGCCCTTTTTGAGACAGGGTCTAAGTTGCTTAGGGCCTTGCTAAATTGTGAGGCTTCAAACTTGCAATCTTCTTGCCTCAGCCTTCACTGGGATTACAGGTACACACCACCATGCCCAACTTATGCTTGCTTTGCAGGCTAGATAGTCTTGCCACCTCTCAACTCTGCCACTATAGCCAGATATATAAACAAAAGGATATGCTTGTGTTCCAATAAAACCACTGCCAGGCATGGTGGCACACACCTACAGTCACAGCCATTAGGGAGGCTGAAGCAGGAGGATCACTTGAGTCCAGGAGCTCAGGGCCAACATAGGCAACACACTGACACCCTAATGCACATGCGTGCACACACACACCCTTTATTTATAATGATTTTTTTATGTGGTGTTGAGGATCAAACCCAGTGCCTCACACATGGTAGGCGAGCACTTTACCACTGAGCCACTACCCGAGCCCCAACGCTGAAATTTTAATCTCAAATGTCTTTAACTTTTTCCCAACTATTTAAAAATGCAAAAATAATTCATATATAGGTCAGTTTGCTACCCCTGTACTCTAAGGCAGAGAAGATAATATTAGAGCTCAAGAGTTGAATATGGCCTAGAGATAATTTACTCAACATCAGTATGACAAGTAGGAGGTATAGCTGGGTATCAGGTGCTTCTCTAATTCAGGGTTTTGCTCTACAATGCTATATTCCCCACCATGCCCTGCTTTCTATGCTGTGCACTTCCCATGTTGGCCTCTACCTTATCCCCATAGGGATCTTAGCAGTGACCCCATGAGATAACAGTGCAGATGGTCCAAGTCCAATGCCAAACCCAGTGCAGCTTCTGTTATCACATTTGACCCCAGCACTTTTTGTGTTTCTATTTTAAGACTGGTTGTAATGGGCTGGGGTTGTAGCTCAGTGGTAGAGTGATTGCCTAGCATGTATGAAGCACTGGGTTCAATCCTCAGCACCACATAAAAATGAATAAATAAAATTAAAGTATGTGTCCATCCACAACTAAAAAATAAAAAAGACTGAGTGTCATTAGGTTGCTGAGGCTAGCTTTGAACTTGTAATCCTCCTACCTCAGCCTCCCAAAAAGCTGGGATTATCAGCATGTATCATGGTACACATATCACATCTGTCTTAACTCTTGGTCTGGTGTTAAGTTTTAGAAATTACTAAAATTAATCAATAAAAAAAAATTACTAACATTAGCTTAGTTTATTATCTCACTCAGGATGGACATGAGAGGACAAAACCAACTCCTACTTTTCTTTCATGTCAATAAACAAGCACCAGAGTAGAAGCCATCCTATTCTTTTGATTGTGTTGCTGAAATCAGATGACAGGACGCTCTCAAACAAACCTGAAATCAGGGGCTGAGGTTGTGGCTCAGTAGTAGAGTGCTCGCCTAATATGTGTGAGGCACTGGGTTCAATCCTCAGTACCACATAAAAATAAAAGATATTGTGTCCATCTACTACTAAAAAATATTTTAAAAAACACCTGAAATCACTTACCTGGTGGAAGATGTGGGTACAAAGCAGCTTCCTTCAGCCCTGTGGGTCCTTCCTGGGAAGGGTCCAGAGAGCTTGGCCCTTCTGATTCTGGCATCTGTAGAGACTGCAGTTCACCTGTAGATGGGTCCACTTCTTTTGAAGACAAATGAGTCCAGTCCTCATCTCCTCCCGAACAGTTATCAGACTCCATCTGTTCCTGGAATGTACCTCACCATGAGCATACAAAAGACATATGACAGGCAACCTGACCACACCACTAATTCCTAGAAGAGACCATGTGGATGGAGGTGGGGCTGGTTATCTGCCTGTCAGGCTGGCAAGGAATTACAGGCAACAGTGACCTGTCGCAAAGAACAAGTATTTTTTCTTTACAAAGTTCTAGCAGAAGATTCACAGAGTAAATTAATGCCACAGACATGACCCTGGAACAGTGATGGGGGCCCCTCAGGCTGCATAAGTGCTGTGGATGAGGCTGAAGGACAGAGGCAGAAGGCACTAGGTCAGTCAGTTTCAGTTGGAAGGAAGGGAGCAGGCCTACCTCGGGCTGCCCCATCGACTCCAGGGCTATCTTTTTCATTTGCTCTGCCAGCGATTGTGCCATACCCTCGCCATTCCCCTCTGGTTTGTTGGGTTCAGAAGAGCAGCTGCTTGGCTGAGAACTACACTTGTCTTCCATGCTGGAACTTTCTGGGGAGACAGGTGTCAGGCGGCTTCTTTTCCCTCCATGCTCCACATCAATATCAACTTCAATACCTGAAGGCAGAGGAGAAAACAAAAGCTATGAAATCCCAATGACTTACCTGCAGATAAGATCTCAGTGTGCTGGGCAGGGTTTGGTGGTATACTCCTTTAATCCCAGCATCTCAGGAAGCTGAGCCAGGATTGCAAGTTCAAGGCCAGCCTAACAACTTAGTGAGACCCTGTCTCAAAAGTAAAAACAAAAGATCTCAGTGTGTTGGGAGACTGTGGCCTTAGGAAACTCTTACACTACAGCACTGCATGAGGGTTGGGCCTGTGGCACTCAAGCCCATCTCAGGGGCTGACCTGCTTCTCCCAATAGTATGGTTCCAAATCCTCTTGAACCTCTAGAAATACTCTGCTGTCATCCACTATACTGGACCTTTCCCTTCTTCCAACTTAGTAAAACATTAACTTCAGTTAACATTCAAGGTCAATGAAGCCTGAAATCCCACAGAAAGACCTTGTTTTTCCTAATCAAGCAGGGCAAAGGGCTGCATAGCAGGCAGGGCCAGACTCTGAGGACAGGATGAGGGCCCAATACTACATGTGGTCAGAAGACCCCAGCCATGGTGCTAGAGACATGACACCTTGTGTCTGTGTGTAGGGGCCTCATGACAGGACAGATACAAATTCAAACTCTAGTATTCAGGTCTGGAAGGCAGGCAGACCATGCAAGCTAAATGTGCAGCCTATGAGGCTGGACAGGCTGCTCTCTGGGAAGGGACACAGCTCCTACAAAAAAACAACCTTCTCCTTTCTCCTTCATCCTGGAAGTGCCCTTTCTCTCTCTCCTTCCTATATGCCCCTGCTTTCTTTCTTTTTCCCTTTTTTTTTTTTTTTTTGCAGGACCAGGGAATTGAACACAGGGGCACTTTACTACTGAGCTACATCCTCAGCTCTTCTTATATTTTTATTTTAAGACAGGGTCTTGCTAAAGCTGAGTCTGGTCTTGAACTTGCCTACCTCAGCCTCAGCCTCCCAAATTGCTGGAATTACAGGAGTGTGCCATGACACTGGCCGATCATTTTATGAGTATGGAATTCCAGGTTGAAAATCATTTTAGCTCAACATTTGAAACTCACTGGTTGTTCTACTGACTTCATGCTGTGCTCTTTCTATTCCCAAGCTTTTGGAGTTTTAGAAGCCTTTCTGTTCCCAGGGCTCTAGTAAGTTTTGATGTGGGACTTGCCTCCAGAGTCAATAGAATTACAAGCATGTGCCACCAAGCCCAGCTTGCTTTATACCTTTTTGCATGACTTCTCCTTACTGTTACTTTAGAAGAATTTGCAGAAAGATTGGGCTGGGGGTGTATAGCTCACTGGTCCAGGACTTTTCTAGCATATGCAAGGCCCTGGGTTCAATCCCCAGTACCACAAAGAAAAAAAAAAGTATTTTTTTTTTTCATTCCAACTTTTCATTATGAAAAAAGATTCAGACAAACAGAAAAGTTGAAAGAATAGTACAAAGAACACTTATAATTTCCATCTTTTTTAAATGGGTGAAGGATGCATATCTCCTATGAAAGGATCAGAGGAATTATAGAATTAGGGGTTCCACAACTGGATAATGAAACCCTGAGATTTCATTCATTATAAGAATGTTCCAAGGCCGGGCATGGTGGCACACATCTGTAATCTGGGAGGCTGAGACAGAAGAATCGCGAGTTCAAAACCAGCCTCGGCAACAGCAAGGCACTAAGCAACTCAGTGAGACCCTGTCTTAAATAAAATACAAGATAGGGGTGGGGAGGTGGCTCAGTGCTTGAGTGCCCCTGAATTCAATCCCCTGGTATCAAAAAAAAGAATGTTCCATAGTCTGTGGCCTGCTGCCCCCAAAACCTGTATGTGCATTTATGATGAGAAAGGGCCCTGCTGCTTTGTATTCCAGATGTCAATGACTTCTGAGCCAGGAGCACTACTGGCCTTAATGCTATTCTCATTCAGTTGGCTCTCATGGACCTGCCAAAGGCAGGCTTTGCTCTTCACCTGAAGTCACCAACTCACTGCACACACACATTGCCTTCTGGAAGGTCACTGCTAACTCCTTCCCCTTTGGGGGCCTCTGCTCTGGGAACTGTTCCTTCAAGATGGTTAACACGTGAGTGGCCTACATTTAGTTCCTCATAGACAAAGGAAAGGAAAATACTCATGACTTCAATATCCAAGTCCAAGCTGTTCCTTAAATGGCTCACCTCGACTAAAAATACCCAGTCATATTTTCTGGAAACTGTCCTTGGTTTGTAGAGTTCTAGGCTCCTCCCTAGGTAGGAAAAAGCCTATTCCATTCACTTCAAAGACCTGCAAAGATCTTTATTCTACTTCCAAAATATCTCTGAGCACTTTCAAAAATTACTCCCAAAGGTGCTAAGTGGGGAATCGAATTGAGTCCATCAGCATAGATAGATCTCAGTGGGTCCCAGAGTGACCCAGGAAGCCTCCAAAATACAGAGATCCCAACCCCACCAAGACCTACTTAAACAAGAAGGGTAAGGGCCAGGCGATTGGAACTATTTCAAATAGTTCCAATCTAGACTTGGTTTTGTAACTTCCTTCAATGGCTTTTTATTCTGTTTAAGGACTTTGTTTTTCAAAATAATTTTATTAGGGCTTCAGGTGATGCTCAGTGATAAAGTGTTTGCAAGGCTCTGGGTTTAAAAAATTTCTTGCAGCACTCAGGACCAAACCCCACTCATACATGCTAAATAAGTGCTCTACACCAGGGCTACATCCCCAGACCTTTTTATTTTAAAGATGGGGCCTAATGAAGTTGCCCAAGCTAGGCTCAAACCTGTGATCTGCCTGCCTCTTTCTCTCAAATAGCTGAGATTATATTACTAATACTTTTAATAGTTTCTACCCACCAAGATTTATATCCCAAAAAAAACCTCTATTGGTGATTTTGATTCTCACCGTGGCTTGAGAACCAATGCTGATTTACTTATCTTCCTGAGAAGCTGTCCACAGTCCCTAAAAGCCATTTTATGGATGAACATCCTTCAAACCTTAACTAACATCTTTCAAACCATGACAATGGCCTAAGTGAGTGGCAGACAGGATCTGCACTTATCTCCCAATTACAACCTGATTACTGCTCTACTATGTCCTCCCCTTTGGAAGCCTTAAGAATACCAATTCTAGGGCTGAGGGTATAGCTCAGCAATAGTGTGCTTATCTAGCATGTGTTTGGGTTCCATCCCTAGCATCACAAAAAAGAAAGTTCTAGCTGAGCATGGTGGTGTACACCTGTAATCCCAGCAACTCAGGAGTGTAAGGCAGGAGGATCCCAAGTTTGAGGCCAGCTTAGTCAACTTAGCAAGACATTGTCTCAAAATAATAAATAAAAAGAGCTGGAGATGTAGTTCAGTGGTAGAACACTCCTGGGTTCAATCCCTAGAACTGGAGAAAAAACAGAATGGCCTTAGGTTAGAGGAGATCTCAGTAGCAGCCATAGAATGAAGTGGCTGGTGGGAACTGGGTACCCCTTAATCAGCATTCTTTCAGACTTTGGACAGGCTCCAGGTGCAATGATGAGTTCTCTCTTCATTTGCAATCCTGGATCCATCAGAATCTGAAAATAGAAGTTGCCTGCCTTAGCCAATTCTCTTTGTTACAAAGCTTAGCCCCATAACACCTACCTCCTGGCTCTAAAGGGATGTGGCAGATACTTCCGAAAGACTCAAGAGATATTCCATGGGAGCCCATGCCTAGGGTCAGGTCACAGCACCCTTGGAAGGGCACACTGCATTCACCTACCCCACCTACTAGTCTGTGCCCAGAAGTACCAGAACCTAGTGTCAACAAGAGGACCTAACTCCGTTATCTCCTTTTCCCCCATACCAGCACTCAGGTAGCACCCAGGAAACGGTTGGGGTTTGCAAACAAAAAGGAAGCAAACATAAAAAAAGCATCTCAACTAAGTACTACTCAAATCCTCAGATCCAAATGCCAAAACTCAGCTTACAGAAAATTCAGATATTTGTTGGCCCGACAGACAGAAGTTGAAAGCCAGCCCACCTCCATATCAGGATTATCCTATTGAAATAGTCACTAATTCCACTTCACTTGGAAAGATCAAGAATTTGTCAGGGGGCTGGGGATGTGGCTCAAGCGGTAGCGCGCTCGCCTGGCATGCGTGCGGCCCGGGTTCGATTCTCAGCACCACATATAAAACAATGATGTTGTGTCTGCCGAAAACTAAAAAATATTAAAAAATTCTCTCTCTCTCTCTCTCTCTCTCTCTCTCTCTCTCTCTCTCTCTAAAAAAAAGAAATTAAAAAAAAAGAATTTGTCAGGGTATTTGACCTTGAGATACCCAGGGTACAAAGGTTGATGTGAGGTTACAAAACCATGCCAATAGATTGCCCATTCCTCTGTAGCATGTCTGGTGAAAGTTGAACAAAGGCCACGTGCACACTGAGTCACCAAACCACTCAGCTGATCTTCAAGAGGAACAAGGAAGCTCACTTACCCAGAGGGCTGAGGGCAGCTGCCACGCTCTCCCCTACATTCTTGAGGAAATTCACACTGGGATCCTCCGATGGACCAGAAGCTTTTGTTTTTACAAACAAAAATATCTTTAGTCAATACTTTTGATACCCTTACAGTCCCAGCACCTTCATGACAAGGTCCCTATCATCCCAGGTAGTCTCCATCCTGGACAACTTGTCCCAGCAGCCCACACTTGGCACTTTTCTTCCTCCCACTCTGTGCTCCTCATGCCTACATGGGCCACGTCCTGGGCCTCTCTGTCCTCTCTGACCCTGGTGTTCCATAACCCTGCAGGATATTGACCAGGTCTTAGATATGCCACTTAAAATCAAACAAACATTCCCAGAGGATGAGATGAATCCAAGGACATAGTTAAAAAATCAGAATGAAACCAGAATCCCAAATTTTAGAATACAAAACTATTTCTAAGTTTTTAACTTTGTGATTGTGTTTTGTTTTGCAGTACTGACTTTCCTGACAGCTACCACAAAAGATAGAAGTACACCTCAGAGATCGGGGGCTGGGAGGGCCTCCCTACCTATACCTCAAGGGCATCTCAGGAGGGCAGCCTGGTGAGGCAGGAAGGAACATGGAGGTGAAATTAGTGGCCTTGGGCACTTAGGCACCTAGGTTTTCCCATTTGTCAAATGGAAATGATACTCCATTTCTACAAGACTCTTAGGATTAAATGACATTTGAGCCACCACTGTGGGCATAGCAGGAATTCAGGACAAGGGGAAGACTTGGCTAAGGGTCCTGCAGCTCTGCTGGCCCTTCCACAGTGCACATGGGCTGCCTGGCTACTCTCCTACCATTCAAAAGCCAGTTCAGACACCAGGCTCACCTGATTCTGCCGTGGGGTGGGGGCGGGTATCTCCCGCTCGAGGAGGACGTGGGCTCCAGTTTCCTGGTGGACCCATCTCCCAGCCTGGCCACCCGAAATGCCCATGTTTCAACTTCCGGAGCCAACGGCTATGAGAGAAGCCCTGGGGAGGAGTAAGCAAAGGGATATTGTAGTGAGGGTCCAGGGTCACAGGCTCCTATCACCCTGAACTTACCCTAGGGCTACAGAGGGCCTGCTTACCTCAGAATGATGCCCAAAGGGGCTGGGGAACACGAGTTTGCTATGCTCCCTGTGCATGCCCTTCCCCTCACAGACACCACATAGGTCATAGTCTGGGCACACACTGCACTTATAGCGAGTTCCCACGACAGGCCCATTACAACCATCACAGATCACATTGGGGTGCACCATGCTACGGGGTGCCTCCTGAGCACATGGGGCACGGTGGTCTCGCCGGCACTCCTTCTTCTCTGCAGGGAGAGGAGAGAGAGAGCAGTTAAGTGAGGCCTCCCTGAAGGCCTCCCCTTCCATTGTTACTATAGGGCTGTCAAAGTCAGCAAGGTTCCAATCCTGCTGAGTCTACTCAGAATTCAGGTCTTCAGGTGACAGCAATAGAGCAACCTAAGAACCTACTAGGAGCTCCCCAAGCCCTGAGCCAATTAACCAGGCACATATAGCCCAGGCAGCAGAAGAGCAGTTGAAAAGCCTTTATCTTTGGCCTTGGTCCTGACCAAAACCCCATGGCATCAGACCCCATTCCCTAGGGAGAACATGGACTCAAAGAGATCAGGTCAGATATAGGGATATATTTACATGTCCCTGTCTTAGACAATCCTCAGTTTCCTACCCCTTGTTTGGAAGAAAGTCAAGCTCTATTTTTACTCAGCAGGAAGCACCTGGTATTGGGCAGTACCCCATATCAGCCTTTACCTTTAATGTAGATTCGGAAGATGTCTTCCTTCACGTAGGACATGGCCATTGTCAGCTCCTCATCACTGGAAAAGGCAACCAAGTCTCCATCCTCATCTAGATTGTTTAAAAGACAGCACCTCAGGGCTGGGGATGTGGCTTAATGGTAAACACTTGCCTAGTATGCCCTGGGTTCAATCCCCAACACCACCAAAAAACAAAAACAAAACCAACACTTGAGCTCCCAGGCTTCTCAACTGGACATAAGTTACTGAAATGTGCTCATGGCAGTGCTGAAGGGTCACTTGTGAGACTCTAAACTTTGAGCCAGGGGAAGCAAAGGCAAGAGACAAGATTGCCCATTCTCTCTGCCACTACCTAGACAGTTAAATGCTCTAGCCTAGAACCTGGACACAGCTACATGCAGAAGGCAGAGCACATGTACACAGAAACAGCAGCAACAGCTATCTGCCTGCCATTCAGCCTCTAGGCCAGCTGATCCTTCAGAAAGATGCCCCTTCAGTCCACACCTAACCAGGCCCAGGCCCATCTTCAATTGTGGGAGATCCCTCATGCCCTGCTCTTGAAAGTCCTTTCTCCAAGGCCTTGGGCTTTAGGAGTAAAAGAGATTACCCCATCTGCCTGCATCCCCCCTGAACAAAGCTTTAAAAAAAAAAAAAAGTATTGTTATATGGTAAGTACTTTTATGATGCTCAAATGATTTTAAAGCATCATCATGCAGGCCAAACCACACAATATATCTGAAGGCTGGGGTGGGCATGGAGATACACACCAGCTACTAAAGAAGCTGGAGCAGGAGGATTACTCGAGCCCAGGAGTTCAAGACCAGACTATGCAACATACTAAGACCCTATCTAAAACACAACCACCAAAAAAGACTAGGTTTACATCTGTACGCTGAGCCAGGCCTATAAGTCCCAGACAACAATTATCTACCCTGAGAACAGGGGCAGCCCCAAAAGATGGAAACAACCCAAGTGCCAACCAACTAAAAATCAAATACACAAAATGTGGCATATCAACACAATGGGATATTATCCTATAACTGTGGAACTGTTTTGGAGGGGAGGGGTGGGAGGTGCTAGGGATTGAACTCAGGGACACTTTACCCCTGAGCTAAATCCCCAGCCCTTTTTTTCATTTCTATGAGTCAGGTCCTAGTTACTGAGGCTGGCCTTGAACTTGAGTATCCTCTTGCCTCAGCCTCCCAAGATGCTGGAATTACAGGAGTGGGCCACAGCCCTGGCTCAGTGAACACATTTTGCTTAAGTGAAAGATACCTTTGCAAGACTCCATTTTAAGACTTCATTTATATAAAATGTCCAGAGCAGGGAAATGAATAACGTAATTTAGTGGTTGCCTGGGGCTGGGAAAGCTGGGATGATGAGGGATGACAAATGAATAAGATGGAGTTTATTGGGGCTAGGGCTCAGTGATAGCGCACTTGCCTGTGCCTGGCATGTGTGAGGCACTGGGTTTGATTCTCAGCGCCGCATATAAATAAAATAAAGGTCTATCAACAACTAAATAAATAAATATATGGAGTTATAAGGTGATGAGGTTTCTAATACTGATTTTGATGATGGCTCTACAAACCTAAATCCTAAAAAAAAAAAAAAAAAAAAAATCCTCATAGAACCATATGCTCTAAATGGGTGAGTTATATGGTATGTAAGTTATAACTCAATAAATTATCACACAGAAAAAAAATTTTTTTCAAGAACAGAAAGAGCCTGGCAAGTACAGCCCTTCTGAGGGAGGTTCCAGCACTGACCCCACCCAGGGGCGGGCCTTGGCCTGCCTCTTCCAGCCACAACAACATTCCCTAACCCCACCTCCCCGCAGCCATCGACCACGCACAGCAAAAAAACTTGAGTTTTGGGGGGGTGTCTCAAGAACGTTTTGATCGCCTCCCTCTCTCCACAGCCTGTATCAAACCTGGCCACGGGCGTTATACGATCTGTCCCCGATCTCTCTCTCCCATCGTCATGCTGGTGCCCGCCAAGCAGGAGCCCACAGGAACAGGCCGCACTACCCTGACTCCTTCGCACCCACACCCTTGTTTACCCTCAGCCCTTCCTCCACGTCTGCTCTACCAGGGTTCTTCCGGGGTATTATCTGAACCCACCACCTGGCGTTAGCAGGACCAGACTAGGCAGCGAGACGTCAGTGTAACCTGAGTGTCTGCCTGACCACCCTGTCCCCACGGGGAGCCAGAGAGGACGCCCCGGCGCGTCCTTGCCAAGATCTGCAAAATCATGGCGGGGGGATGGGTGACACCTTGCGCCCCCAGGCCTTAAAGCCCCGCCGGGAGAACCTGACCGCACCTAGGCTCAGAAAGGGTCGGCACCAAGCCTTGGTTACCAGACTGACACCCGAGGCCCAACTGGCGATCCACGCAGGCCACCGCCCACTCAATGAGTGGCCAAGGCAGTCCTCCGCCACGGCCCAGTACGCATCCACGAGAAGGAAGGAGGCAGCCACCCCGACCCTCACCAGCGTCACCGCCCCCTGGCCCGCTCACCGCGGTAGTGCGCCTGGAAGCCGCCCGGACGCAGAGCGGGGAACAGGGCGGCGACCCGGCTCAGTAGCCGCTCGCAGGGCCCTGGGCCGGCAGCGGCCTCGGCTTCCGCCTCAGGCTCAGGGCTGAAACAGAAGCTGAAGCGGCGGATCTCGCGCGCTGCTTCTTCCTTGCCCAAAAGGTAGGCCTTCACGGTGAGCGACGCCATTACCGCAGATCTAACAGCAGGAACACAGCTGGATTGCGACCGCCGCCGTCGGCGTGCGTCTTTTATAGAAAACGCGGGCGGTCACGCCCCTCTCGACCTCCTGGGGGTGGAGCCTCTATGCGTCTGACTCCGCCCCCCTCAGTCTCGGCCGCTGCGCGTGAGCCGCCCTGCCAGGGCCCCTGAGCTCCCTCGCTTGTCTTCTGCCACCCCCTCCGGATCTCCCAGGCCCACTCATTGCCATCCCCCTCTCTTCACTACCCCAAATGTATGGGGGACCCCAAGAGTCCTTCCCCGGTGTCTATACCTGGGTGAAGAGATTGGCTAGGATCCTGTCCCATGCCTCTCCCAGGCCTGGGCCTGGCAGTGACTCAGCAATGTAGTCCCCAGGCCAAAGGGGATGCCCAGGGCAGAGGGTAGGAGGACATAAGCAGGCTGGATACCAGAAGGCTCATGAGCAGCACCATGGGCACAGCACAGCTGGCTCCTAGTGTGCTCTCCCCACACTCTAGTGTTGGGTGTCTAGGGAGGCAGTTCACTGCACAGCCCACACCATCCCCCATGACCATCCCCTAAATGGGTTAAGGGACAGACCCTCAATTCAGGAGCACCAGAGAAGTTCCTAGGTTAATAATAGGTTTGAGAGGTACTTTGGGGTAAATGTTGGTGAACCCCCCCACCCACCACTGAAAGGGCAGAAAGAGCTTCCTGGAGCATCAGTGATCACCAGCTGTTCACTATAGCCCAGACTCCTCAGATTCCCACTTGTGAGCACTGGGTTCAACCAGCAAGTGTGGGCTCTCGGGCAGCCAATAGCCCTCTAGCTTTGAACCAGGAAAGCTGTTTTATGTGACCAGTTTGCAAGGCCTGGAGAAGGCGGGGTGGGGTTGGAAGGGTGTAGGCAGAAAAGGAATGGCACCCTAGGAAGTCTCCAGAGTCCTGTGAGTGGGAGGTCAGACCTGCTGGGTCAAACTCATACTCTTTTAGCATTGGGTTTGTGGGACCAGAAAAAATTCCAGAATTGGGGAAACCCAAAGACCAAAGGAAGGCTAGTCTGGTGTGAAGGTGATTTACCTGTGGGAATACAACTGGGACTTAGTCATGTTTTACTGCTCCTGCCTAGAGGGATCCATAGTGGGCAAGAATTTGCACCCATGTCAAAGAAGCCTTGTAGAAAGGATGGTCCCTTGGGCTGGGGATGTGGCTCAAGCGGTAACGCACTCACCTGGCATGCATGGGGCGCTGGGTTCGATTCTCAGCACCACATAAAAATTTTAAAAATAAAGAAGTGTCCACGAAAACTAAAAAATAAATATTAAAAAATTCTCTCTCTCTTAAAAAAAAAAAAAAAAAAAGGATGGTCCCTTTTCAGGCCTTTCTTGCATCCAGCTGTGGGTCTCTTAGCCTGCTATGACCACTACCCTGCAGACAGGATCAGGGGACAGGGAGGGGGAACCTGAGCTGAGGCTGAGGCCTGAAGACAGATGCCTGCCAACCATGACTCAGCAGTCTAGAAGCCTAACAGCCTCAAAATCTCAGGCAGGCCAGGCTTCCTGCCCCAGCCCCTAACTTGAGCCCCTCAATCTGAGTGGGTAGGGTACACCAGGAAAGCCCTCTGGCTCCATGGAGCCTAGCTTTCAGGAAGGGCTCAAGAGGTCTTCTGTCAGAAGAAGCAGAGTGACTGGACTTCTTTTTTTTCTTTGGGACTGCAGTGTGATTTCAAGGAGGGATGTCTCGAGAGGTTCAGGGAGAAGGGTGTCTGGAAATGGGGTCCTGGGAACTGGCCTAGAGACCCCTGGCCCCTTAGGAACCCCTCAGCTCAGGCCCTTTCCAGCATGCCCTGCTGCTTAGAACATCCCCCACCCACCCCTCTCCCCTGGACTCCAGCAGCCAAAAGATAAACAAGGAATCGCCTGGGGAACCCCCTGGCAGGGGCCCTCTCTGCCTGCCCTGCGGTCAGGTGGCCTTTCTTCGGGATGAGTCAGTGTCCCATGACCACCGTCATAACAGGGGGATCCCCGGCTTCTGCCACTCATCTCAATGACAGTAGGCAGGGGTGAAAAAAGGGACCCAGAACCTGGGGGGTCTTTGGAAGACCTCTGAAGAAGATGAGTTCTCAGTGACCAAGGCTTGCCCCAGACAATCAAATGCAAATGCGATCCGACTGACGTCTCATGTATTTTCCATTCACAGGACGGGATGCAGGAACCCCCCACCCCAATCTCCTCTGTGTCCTCTAGCCCCTAGAACATGGCATGGGCATCTATGAAAGGAGGAAAGGGAGAAGCCTGGCACACAGGTCAGGCAACATGCTATTGACCTGTGTTGCTGCTACCACGTTTTACCGGTGACGAGTGTTGATAACACCAGAGAAGCACTCTGAGGCAAGGTTAGAGTGGGAAATAGAAGCTTTATTAAAGGACAACAGAAAAGACTTCTCCGGGAGGAAGAAGGGAACCCAAGAGGTAGAACCCGTGGAATGCGAATGCATTCCCCTTTTTATAGCTAAGGTCTTCATCTGGTTCCCACCCCACCATTCCTGTCCTTTGTTCTGTTATCTTTCAGTGCTGAAATGTAAGTGGGAAGGCCCGAAGGGTGGGGTACAGGTGGGCCAAAGAAGTAATCTGGGCAGGAAGGACTTTGGGTCAGCATCTTCAAGTTTGCTGGGAGCTGTTTCATTAACATTTCTTTGGGATGGGCTCTGGGCCTTGGGGACATTAACATTCCAAGAGTTGTTCTGCTTTTCCTGGACTTCATTCTCAACATGGCCTTCATTTTGGATTTTACTCGATATTAGACCCGATTTACCTAACTACACTGACTACCTGTCTTTAAATCTGGCTTAATTGCCATCTTTGTCCAGGTAAACAGCCTCATCTTTCTTCATCTTTTATGCCAGGAAATGTTCTGAATAATCTACATAAGTTAATTCACCTGCTCCCAAGAGGTGACACCATGTGATTAGTTCTGGCCAAGGGCCTGAAAAAAAAACCCTTCAGGCCACAGCATTTATTTATTTGTCAGTGTCAAGGCTTCTAGAGCTTCTTTCTCTTTGCAAGGGAAGCCTGCAAAGTTCAGGTAGCTATTCCTGTAACCTGGGCAGCAAAGCCCCCCAGGGGACCCTTGATGGATAGACAACTTTGAGAAGTATAGTTTTACTCAAACCCAGAAATTTGGGGTTGTTGCAGCAGCATAAGCAGGCCTATCCTACCTGATCATTACTCTCATTTTACTTCCAGGCAAATGGGAACAGAAAAAATCAAATAACTTGTCCCAGGCCACACATCCAGGAAGTGGTGAAGACAGGATTATGAACCCAGGCAGGGTGTCTGCCTAGTCCACTCTCCTGACCTCAAGTAAACACAGTTTTCAAAACTATCCAGAGGCCACCTGAGATAGGAATTTAGGATTAGGAGAGAAAAGTATGGAATCTTAAAGGAAGTACCCTCAAGCCATTGAAATGGAGAATCAAACCATGCAAAACCACAGTAATAAACCTTGGCAGAGCCCTTGTAAAATGAGGGAAATATGCAAGCCCAAGAAATCTGGCTTGAAATTGTGTAGCTCCACCCTGGATCCACCTCCTGTCCAGCCCTTCTATAAATATTGGACCCTCCAGCCCAAGTCAGGGCTGCTTCTCCCTCTTGAGACATCCCACATATTCTCTCTCTCTCTCTCTCTCTCTCTCTCTCTCTCTCTCTCATTTTTTTAAATTTTATTTATTTTACTTTATTTATTTATAGTGGGGCTGAGAATCGAACCCAGTGCCTCACACATGCTAGGCAAGCGCACTACCACTGGGCACAGCCACAGCTCCTCACGTTTTCTCTTGAATGTGCATCTAACTTCCTAAATGATCCTCTGTTTATGTCTTTGTCTGTCTTGTAATGAAACTGTTTTCCAGCTAAGAACCCTGCTGGTCCTGAGTTGACTGGACTCCTTTGCTTTGCTTTGCCTTCTGGGAACTCCTCAGACCCTTCATCTGAGACACCTCTGCTCTCCTTCTCTTCAAGTCCAACTCCTCACCCTTTGCCCTATTCCAGAACATCCTTTTCCTAGGTATCTGTGTCAGAGAGAAAAACTTTTCCTGTATGTTCTTATGTTCAGTACTGGTACTCTGTGAATTAAACTAACAAAAGATAGACTCAAAAAAGAACAAAAAAAATTTTTTTAATATTTAAAAAAAAATAGTTGCAGTTGGACATAATACCTTTATTTTATTTATTTATTTTTATGTGGTTCTGAGGATCGAACCCAGGGCCTCGCACAAGCTAGGCAAGCACTCTACCACTGAGCCACAACCCCAGCCTCAGATTTTTTTTATTTATATGCTAGGCAGTTAGAACTTGGGGGCTCATATACCTGTCAACATAATAGAGGAAGAAAAAAATAGACATTTGCCAGCAAACAAATAACTTTTAGGGAAAAATAATATAATTTGTGACCTGTTTTGTGAGAATGTCTATTTGGGTGTGGTGCAAGACTTCTCCAGTGATAAGAGTCTAAGAGTCAATCTTTTCTTGGTTTGCTCCCTGGGAGTCAATTACAAGTGAGTTTTTTTATGAGATTATCTTTAGGCACATGAAGGAGTTTAGTTAAAAGGCTATTCCCGAATGTCTTCAGCTCAAATACATTTTATGCCACAGTGGTGTTTTCTGGACCCTTTTACCCTCAAGAGCCCCTTACTGGTCCCCCTCTTATTCTTTCCACCCCGCTCTCCTTTCCTGCACAAATGACCATTACAAAATGTAAATACAACCCCAACCTCCACTCCTCTTTCTGCCTTAGAATTCAGGCACAATTTTGAGGGTTAAAGCCCAAATTCCCAGCAAGGTTTATGAGGGCCTATCACTGCTTGCCCTTGTCATCCCAGGGCCTCTCTCACTGAGTTTTACAGGGGACAGGCGGCTCCTTTAACAGAGTCATTTGCATATGATGATAACTATGCTAAGGCCACACCTCCTCTCCCCTGGGTTTTACCATTACCCTACTTCCCAAGGGAGAACCTGTGTTCTTCTAGCATGGTAAACTTGCCCCATCTTAAGCTTTCTGAGCCTCATGGATCTTGCCTTTCCAGCATTTGGCAAGGAGGCTGGAGATTGGGATCTGGCCAGGCAGTGACCAGGTCAATGTCAGAGCACATGTGCCTTTCTCACATTTTCTTTTTCGTGTGTGTGTGTGTGTGTGTGTGTGTGTGTGTGTGTGTGTGTTTTGTTGGGGATTGAATCCAGAGTGCTCCACCAGTAAGCTACATCCCCTTTTATTTTTTATTCTGAGACAGGGTCTTGATAAGTTGCTGAGGCTGTCCTTGAACTCACAATCCTCCTGTTTCAGCCTCCCAAATTGCTGGAATTACAGGCATGTGCCACGTGTCTGGCTGTGTATTTGTATTTCCAGTGATCTATGCATATCTGGTGTATTGTGGATATTCAGAACATTTGTCTTGAATGAATAAAGGAAAGGCATCTAATGAAATGGGCATGATGATGAGATAATTTAAGGCAAGACTTCCAAACTTTTATGACAGTCTACACCACCTGTATCAACTGCAGAAGATGAAGGACCCCTGCTTAAAATCATGTTTTCAAATGCATTGCATTCATATGTGTGTGTGTGTGTGTGTGTGTGTGTGTGTATGTGTGTGTGTCATGTCCAAATATATACACAAGTTCATAATATAGAAATATCTTGTCTAGGTGCAATGGCACACACCTGTAATCTCAGGCACTGTGGAGGATGAGATATAAGAATCACAAGTTAGACCAGCCTCAGCAATTTAATAAAACCCTCAGTAACTTGGCAAGACATTGTCTCAAAATAAAAAGTAAAAAGGGCTGGGGATGTAAGTCAGTAGGTACAGTGCCCCTGAATTCAATCCTTAGTAAAAAAAAAAAAAATATATATATATATATATATATATATATATATATATATATATGTGTGATTCTTTAGTAATTTATTAAGTTGTAAGATCTAGAGGCTGAACTAATATGTAAAAAAAACAGAAATATGAAGTTAACTACTATGAATGTAACAATTATTTTTAAGTAACTGACAATAGATGAAAATTCCTGTGATTTCTATCATGAGGGTCAAGGAATTGGTAATTCTGCTAACTCTGCTGCTTCCATTCATAATTGAAGGACATATCAAATTTCAGTTAAAGGTTGGTGAAACAATAGATGGGGCCTACTTGGTAGTGCAAACCTTTAATCCCAGTAACTCGGGAGGCTGAGACAGAAAGATGGCAAGCCCAAGGCCAGCCTAGGCAATTTAATGAGATCCTGTCTCAAAATAAAAAGGACGGGGGTTGGGGGGTGTAACTCAGTGATAGAACATCCCTACTATTGCAGAGAGGGGGAAAGAGAAAAAATATAGATTTTTTTTTTTTTTTTTCCCAGCTTAGCTCCTGGACCTTCGCAGTTACTTGGTCCCGAGACCACATGTTAAGAAGGTTAAGAGCTGTCCCAGAAAATGTCCAGAAAGACAAAGTGGGCTGAGGGCTGGCACGTAATCTCAACACAAAAGGGCATTTTCACTGTGGGAAGCAAGAAGAACAAATAAAGAACAAAGAAAGGCCCACAGCTGGGGTTTGGAAAGAAAGCAGACTTTTCTGTGCCAATGTGGCTCCATCTTCCCTCCTGGGTCAGGACTAGAGTTGCTTCTCAGGCACCAGGAGCTGAACCCTTGGGTGAAGGAGTGCCCCAATCCACTCCACAGGGTGACAGACAGAGCCAGGAAGTGCCTGGAGGGAGTTTGGGTGGCAGACAGGCCCAGATTAATTAATTACTGCAAGGGCACAGAAAGCAATGGAAAACGGGAAAGGAGCCAGGCAACGGCTGCCCTGTTTCAAAAGGAGAAGGCTGGGGGTGGGTGGGGGCTATAGTGAGGGTTCTGCTTAAGGCAGCCCAGCACTGGCACATCAGGCTCTCTTCCCACCCCATGAACCATTTCTGACAGAGGCCCTGCACTCCTCAGACATCATGGCAGAAGCTTGACCCCTTCTTGGGCTTTCCTCATTCCTGTTCCCCCTGCTTCAAAGACACTATGTGGAGTGTGTGTGGGGGGGTCAAATTTAGTTATTGATAATCCATCCCCTTCACTTTCACTGGTTTAATAATTTGAATATTTTTCCTTAGATTGACTCAATTTTAAACTTAAGAATACATTTTTATTTTTTGCAGTGCTGGGGATGGAACTCAGAACCTTGAACAAGCTAGGCAAATGCTCTACCACTGAGCTACAGCCTCATCCTCATACTTTTTTGGGGGGAGGGGGGTATCAGGGATTGAACCCAGGGGCACTTAACCACTGAGCCACATCCCAGCCCTATTTTGTATTTTATTTAAAGACAGGGTCACACAGAGTTGCTTAGGGTCTTGTTAAATTTCTGAGGCTGACTTTGAACTCTCAATCTTCCTGCCTCAGCTTCCCAAACTGCTGGCTGGCTCCACACCTGGCTCCAGTACTTTTTTTTTTTTTTTTAATCTGAGTTTTTATATAACAACTCAAATGAAAACTCCTTATCTTTTGCTACAAATAGAAGGTGCTTGTGAAAACACAGGAATATAAAACAGGGCAGTTTCCTCCAGAAGACTGGATTTTAGCTCCTAAAGTTCATCAGTATAGAGTGGTTGGAGAAAAGCATAGAGCCCTGGCCTCAGCCACTGACTCTGCTCATCTCTGCTTTTAGCATGAATAACTATGCAGGGTCAAAGGCCCAGGCCCCACCATCACCCACCCACCCACCCCTTCCCCACTCCCAGCTCTGGGCTTTCACCCTGCCCACCAGATGGGGGCGGGGGGGGGGGGGGGGGCTGGCTGAGGAAAACAGACCTCCAGCTCACACCCAACCTAAACCCACTGCCTTCAGACTTCCCCACTGGGAGCCAGATGTCCTTCTAGCCAATACTCAAACTCTCAAGAAACGGTGATGAACCAACAATAAAAATTAATTAAAAAAAAAAGAAATGGTGATGAGACTCACACATGTACATCCATGAGCTCAGTGGTAGAGTTCTTGCCTAGCACACCTCTGAGGCAATGGGTTCTGTTCCCAGCAGCACTGCAAACAAAACAAAAACACCCAAATGCATGCTCAGAGCCTGAACAGGGCCAGTCCTTTTATTATATGTCTCCTTCCTGGTTCCATAGAGGGCTGGAGAAAGTTTCTAATTAATCCAGGAATGAAAGTGTAAACAGCCAGTAATAAAGTTCTAGGTGATCCTTGTACGGTTAGGTGTAGATACCCCGCATCACGCTGCGGTCCTGCCTGCTGCTCTAAACTGCGGACTAAGCCTCCCTCCTGCCCACGCCATGCTTGGCACCCAGGAAGCTACACCCACATACCCACCGGCTCTCTGACTCCTGAAAACGGCCCATTGTCTTTTTTACACAGCAGGAGCGCCTCCCCCGGTCTCCAGCACGCCTAGCCTTTCTCAGAGTAGAGAAAGGTCCTGGCAAGCGTAGTGTCGGTGGGCGTCGAAGAAGGTAGTGTCCATTCCAAGCTGTGCCTCCCAGCTGGAGACAGCGCCAGTTCCAGAGCCATACCAGTCACCTCCTATCATCCAGACCTTCTCAAACACAGAGAAGGGCCTTAAGGTCCCAGAGAAATTGGAAGTGAAGTCCGGGTCTGGGTCTGGGAAATTCATTATGGGGATGTTACCAAAAGGAGACTTGGGATCGCCTCCACCGCCAGGCCCTGCTGCACCGCGACTGACCGCGCCGCGATGCCCTAGCCTCGACTTAACTTTAGGGCAGAGCCCTGGGCGGCCCGAAGCCCCGGACGCCCGAGCCCCTGCATGGGCTACTGTCCGGAGCCGGCCAGCGGGCATCCTGAGCTCTGATCTCCCACCCCGCCCCCTCGCGGTGAGAGTGGCGGCAGCGGGTGATGCGGCCCCTTTAAATCCGGGCCGCCCCGCCCTTCGCTGTCGACTCCGCGGCTGCCCCGGATCCAGGCCGGGCCGCGGCACTCGCCGCCCAGTCCAGCCCAGCCCGGCCCGGCCCTGCCGCCGAGCCGAGGCCCCCAGTGTCCCGCGCACCGGAGGAGCAGCCAGAGCCGTCCCCGGCCGGGGCCCCATCCCAGCCCGCCCGCAGCCCGCCCGGCCCCGGGCCCCCAGCCCTTCCTCGCCCCGGGGCCGGGGCCCCCGCCGCCTCCCGCCCCTGCGCCCCTGCGCCCCGGCCCCGGTCCCCCGGGCCATGCGGCCTCGGCCCCGCTGGCGCCCGCCGCGCACCCGAGATGAGGCTCCGCAATGGCACCTTCCTGACGCTGCTGCTCTTCTGTCTGTGCGCCTTCCTCTCGCTTTCCTGGTACGCGGCGCTCAGCGGCCAGAAAGGTGAGCCCCCATCCCCCGCGGCCGCCTGGGCTCGGCCCGCGCCCGTCCCCACACCTGGATGCACCTGGACGTCGGTGGCGGGAGAGGGGTCCGGTCAGAGGCCGCGTGAGGCGGCTAGAATTGGCCACAGGCGCCCCTGTCCTGGCCGGCCGGGAGGACGCCCCTCCCAGGCTCGCCCCCACTTGTTTGCTGCTGGAATAACCAAATTCTCCTCTGGCCTGGGCTGGGCCAAGAGGCGGATCGGTGATCTGTCCGGTGTGTAGCCCTCGGGACTGGCCTCTGCGGGCAGTTATCCCCATGCCTAGGGATATTACTCCCGTTGGTCAGTTGAGGACCCATGGAGTTATCCCAGAGGGGCAGAGACACAAGGTCACAGAGGTGAGGTAACTGTGCCCAGGTAATGTGGGGAGCCTGCTCAAGGCATCTGGACAGGAACAGGCACAGCGTTCTTGAGACAGGTGTGAGGAGGCAGCTAGGCACTACTCTGCACCCCACACCGCCTAGCCACTCCATCCCACTCCCAGCGTTCAGCTCCAGCCCACGGCTGGTGCTGCTTCTGTGCATACTGCTCCCTGGGGCCACCTGCCAACCTTTTCCCTGGCACCGGGGCCCCAGGACTCCTCAGGTACCTACTCCCCAGGAATCCTTTCTGTGTATTCTCACCTGTGCAGAGTGAGTGAAGGGCCTCATGAGTAGCCAGCCCAGCCCTGGCTATCTGATCACTTACTTTGTGTGGTCTCATTGGACCACTCCTACCTCCTGAAACACATCTGAAGCTTGGGCAGGTTGTCTAGTCCACCATTAGAGCCTCTGAACTGAGCACACATAGTGGGAGGCCTCAGCACTAGCCCGAGTCACCTGCTGGAGGATGGGGTGTTTTGGCCTGAGGGGGCTGAGACCCTCAGAGGCCCTTTGTCCCTCCAGCCTGAGCACTGGGGGCACTATGGGAAAAGCTGCTTCCTTCCTGCAGGATCAGGCTAAGGCCAGCCGACTCTCTGCCTCCCTTCTACAAACTACTTCCCTGTTCCCCAACAGCACAGTAATGAGGCTGGAGGAGGAGGCTGGTGAAGGAGCTGGATCCTTCCTTGGGAGTCCAAGTTCCAACTGCCCCCACCAGCTTCTTGCCAGCCCAGCCCAGCCCAACCCAGCCTTTTGCTGTCATTCTGTTTGGGTGGAGGCCAGGGTTGGCCTTGGGGCTCCAAGGCCAAAGATTCACAAATAAGGGACCCTGAGGAGATACCTCTTAAGGCCTGGTACACAGCATGGCAGTATAGAGGCTGTTCAGGTAGAATGTGTTACCAGGGGACGACATAGTCAAGGCACAGTTTCTGTAGGGAGGACGTGTCACCTGAGGAAGGATATTTTGTGCCCTTGGGAGAGTATCCATGAAAACAGACTAGCATGGCAATCTAGGTGGGGCCATGTCTGAAGATCTAGGGCTCATTCAAATCAGATGATGAGCCCTTGTACCTTATCCTCAGCCAGGCCACAGTTCCTGTAAGCCTTCTATAGCAGCCACATGCCCTCAGCCTTGACGTCAGGAGCCACAACCAGGTACCCCACGGGAGGCCTCTTCTGGGAGAGTAGTTAGCTCACCATAGGGAATCAGTCTCCTGGAGGAGTAAGCAGAGTGAGGGGAACAGAGTGTCTCCACCTAGGACCCCTGTGCCTGAGGTGGGCATGCAGGAGGCTGGCACTCTGAGAGTCTGGGAAGAAGGAGAGCCCCCCAGCGAAGAGTGAGGCTGAGATGCAGTGAATTCTATCCCTTGGGAGAATTAAATCCCAAAGCCTGAGGGAATGGAAAGGGAAATGACTGTTTCCATGGGGGCCCAGTAGGGCCCTGTCTTTGGAGGCCTCGAGAGAAGCTAGAAATCTGGCCAATTGTGTGAATGTTTCATCTCATTCTTATAAGCAAACAACTCTGTATAAGCCCACAGTGAAGCCAGACGCAATCAGTCTGAAGCCAGATTAGATCCTGGCTTCCAAGTTGCTGTGGATATAGGGCTCAGGAGAAAGTCCAGTGCTTAGGGGAAAGGCAAAGGAAACCAAATCTGCAGGGAAGGGAGGAGTTGGGCAGGGAGCCAGAGAGGAAGGGGACAGCAGGAGCAAGGGACATCCAGGAAGCCTGTGTCAAGTCCAGGAAGGATTCTTAGACTTTGGCAAGATGGACCCAGGAACAGGGTTTAGGGCCCAGTTTCACATCCGGCCTTGACTATTTTTATAAAGTAGCTCTGTGGCCCTCAACCAAACACCTGCTGAGACCCATCCCTGGGGAGGCAGACCCTTAGGGGGAGACGGAACACTGGGCCTCAGCTACACAGCCCTTCCTAGTGGATAGGCTGTCTCTCTCCCTGGTCCCGGACTTCAGTAATGTTGGACACCCTCTTTGAGTCCCGGAAGGGAGAAAGCCCAGGAGAGGGGTGGATACCTGCCATTCTCCATGTTCCCCTTCCTCCCCTACAGGTTCATAGCAGATCTCTGGCTGGACCTGGCACCTGCCTGTGGCCCTCTGAGCCTGTTTCCTCTTTCCTAAGTATGCAACCCTGGAGCTCTAGCTTGGTTCTGGAATCTATTTCTTCACCTAGGTGGAACATTGTGGGCCCCAGGGTGCCTGATTCCTCTGCCTCCAGGGAAGGAATGAGAACACCTCCAGGCCAATAGTGTACCAATAGCTCTCAATAGTGTGGTCACAGCTTCAGTCCTTGCTTGGGGCCAGCTCTACCTTGCCTTCCTAAAGTGGGAAGTTATGGATGGAAAGAGAAGCCAGAGTCTCTAATTCCCAGGATCCTCTGCCATGCCCTGTTCTGCTCACCCAGAGGGACCACAGGCTCTCACAGGCTTTGCCTCCTCATCACTTGAGTTGCCTCCTCAGCCCACTTACCACCCAGCCCATAAAGATTGTGGGATAATGGAATGGCCTGGCAGAGCCCTGGTATAAGCAGAGCCCATGGGGAAGGTGGTCACAGAGCTTGAATTTCTGGCTTTGACAGGCTAGGACAGAGTGGACCCACCATCATAAAAGCCAGGGTTGAGGGTCAAACCCAAATCTTATGGGCAGAAGCAGGCAAGACAAGGCTAGCAGTGTTCAGGGAAATGACAATAGCTAGCCCTAGCTTGGGTAGGAGCCATTTCCAACAGAAGAGAGACCATGGTAGGGAACAAACTGTAGTCAGGCCTAGGTAGCCAGGATGATTCAGAGAAGCATTGTCCACAATGGCCTGCCTGTCCTGTCCACCTGGGGCAGTCCAATAAGGAACAGAATTTGGTCGATTTAAATAACAGAGAAGTCCAGGGTAGGGGAATTGGGGCTCTAGTTAGAGGTATGTGAACCTTCCCTCCCCCCTCAGAGTGGCCCCACCTCAGGGAGCTATTTTGGATGGAGCCAGTGGCACAAGTTTGCCCCTTAGCTATACTACACAGAGGGAGGCACCTGTTCTACCCAGGCAGCTCTGAACTGCCTCCTTGGCGCTCTGAGAGTCTCAGCACCTCTGATTCTCTCCATTAGCTACTACTACCACTACTGAAAAGAGAAGAGCTGTGAGTGTTGAAGATGGCCAATTCTGCACTCATGGAGTCAGGTTTCTAGGGTAACTGGCTAGGAGCCTCTCAGATTTGGTAACCCAACTCCTTCTCCCTCCCACCCACCACCACCAAGCAAGGTGTGTGGCCTTTAACCCTGGTGAGGCAGGGTGTGGGAAGATTGGGGAACCATCTGCTCTAGTAAGAGGTACCTCCAGGGGGATCTGCTTAGCTTTGTCTTCTCCAATTCCCTCTTCTTGCTCTGGGACTTAGCATTTAAACCTCTGCCTGGTCTGAGGCTGGAGCTGCAGAAGGAGGTATGTCCTTTGCCTTGATCCTGACCTTTGGTGCACAGGGCTGGGTGGGGGGAATGCCATCCTAGGGTACTGAAGGAGCTGTGAACCCACCAGGGATCAAGGAATAGAAGAACTGCTTGAGGTAGGAGGGGAGTTCTGGAAGGATTCTTAAATTTTGAGACCTGGAAACAAGGCCTTGAAGGTTACATGTACTTTCACTAGTCCCATAAGACAAAAGGGGATTCCAGGCAGAAGAAACAGCTGTGCAAAAGCAATAAATGTTAGATGAGGAGGAGGTGTATGTGATGGCAAATAAAGAGGGCAAAAGCCAGACTAACAAAGGCCTTGAATGCACAGTCTGGCAGGAACTGCTGGCACCCAGCCACAGGGGTTGTTTATCATTCTTGCCCACTGGTCCTTGCCAGACCAGTGGAGCCAGGTGCTTGACACCCCAGGAAATCCTCTCTGCTCTCAGGCAGCCCCACCTGTGCTGTTCCCAGCCTATGTATACCCCTAATGCCCAAGCCTAGCTACTGCTAGCTGGGTTCCTATTGGAGGTTCTGATCCGGTTCCCCTGGGTGGCATGCAGACCCTTTGTGGTGGCCCAGGCCACAAGTCTCCAGAGTTGCAGGCATTCAGGGCTTCTGTTCACCCGCTATCCCCTGACTGTTTGAGCAACACTTAGGCTAGTTTCTCAACTTCATCTACTTATCTGAGCAAGCAAGTGGGATGGGAGTGGCTAAAACTGCAGCAGCCACTCCCAGGGTCCTATGTGACACTGAGAATTTAGTGCAGATAACAACCAGGACTGTGAACCGACACCCAGGGTCACAGATCAGTCCTACTGGGAGGATAGGAATAGGAGTTTAGGGAGGCTGGCTATCCCCAGAAGGACTTGGGGATGGCGCTGACTTTGAGCTCAGGTAAGGGTGACAAGAGGGAAGGGGAAGGCTAGAGCTGAGGAACTGCTTGAAGAAGGGCAAAGTCCTTGTATCCTGGATGGGACCTTGGGTGTTCTAATCCCCACAAGGAGCACATGCAAAAGAAGCAGGAGGGGGGCTTTGGGAGCCAATGGGCAGAGAGGATTCAGTCCGAGGCTATTCCATCCCCTGCTTAGCATTCCCTGGCTTGGGACTGGAAGTGATCTAGTGGTGTTCTGACTTTATAGGTCTCCTCAAAGGAGTATGGTGAGAGGGCAAATCCCCCTGCTGGGGGCTTGCCTACCCCAAGCATGAGCATCAGTGTGACTTTACCAGTGACCTTTATGTAAGGCAGACACGAGAAGAGCTATAGATGTGCTATTGTAGATGTGCACAGATGGGTACTCAGCTGTATGCACTAATATGAGCAAGGGACTTACCTGAGCAAGGTAGGCTCCAGGCCGCCCCCTGGTAACTATGCATACGGCCTCACAGGCGATGTAGTGGACGTTTACCAGCGGGAGTTCCTGGCGCTGCGCGACCGATTGCACGCGGCTGAGCAGGAGAGTCTTAAGCGCTCCAAGGAGCTCAACCTGGTGCTGGATGAGATCAAGAGAGCTGTGTCAGAGAGACAGGCGCTGCGAGACGGAGAAGGCAATCGCACCTGGGGCCGCCTAACAGGTGAACTGTGCAGAGGGCAGGATGAGGCACACAGGGACTGACAGATTGCAGGCCCACTGTCTGACCAGTTCCTTTCTGATCCATCCAGAGGACCCCCGACTGAAGCCGTGGAACGTCTCGCACAGGCACGTGCTCCACCTGCCCACAGTCTTCCACCACTTGCCACACCTACTGGCCAAGGAGAGCAGTCTGCAACCAGCAGTGCGCGTGGGCCAGGGCCGCACAGGAGGTAGGAGTGTAGTAGCCTAGCAGAGGCAAGAGGCGGGCAGTGAGGAGTCCCCAGCGTCATGCCCACTGTCACCCCTGTGCGCCCCTACAGTGTCGGTGGTGATGGGCATCCCGAGCGTGCGGCGCGAGGTGCACTCGTACCTGACAGACACGCTGCACTCTCTCATTTCTGAGCTGAGTCCGCAGGAGAAGGAAGACTCTGTCATCGTGGTGCTGATCGCCGAGGCGAGTGGTCTAGGGCGTGGGGGTGAGGAAGGTATAGAGGGAAGACCCAAGATTCAAAATAACCAGAAAAGAAGTAATAAATAAAAGCAGAACAACATCCTGGAGGAAAAAACTACCAGAAGTTTCATTCACAAATTTATCAAAACAAAGTTAAGACAAAAGAAGCATTTTAGCGCCCCCTCGTGGAGATGGCCTGTTATCTGGTTCCATTCACCCCACTCTATGTCAGCCCCCTATGTATCCCAAAGGGCTTTGTCTGAGGTAACTGCGACTCCCAGCCCTGGCCTTACTCGGCCTTCTGGACAAGAGGCTCATTCCCTCCACACGTGGGGACATCTGAAGTCTGCACTCCTGTCCCTCCTTCCTTCTTCCAGGCCATTAGGGGTGGTAACCAGGCTAAGAGGGTGCTTGGTTTTCCCACAGACTGACTCTCAGTATACATCGGCAGTGACAGAGAACATCAAGGCCTTGTGAGTACTGGAAACCCAAGAAAGCTGGTGAAGGGAAGGCCCTTGGGGTGCTGGGCAGACAGGAGCCTGCCTCCCCCACAAGATGGTGCCTTCCGTCTGTGGGGGAAGATGCTTCCCCTGTTGGCTGAGAGGGTGAGTGTGTAGGGGTGTCCAAGCCCCTCTGGAGCCTCAGTGCCTCAGTACACTGGTTGTGGTGGTGTGGAAAGGAGAGGGGATGTCTGCCTGGTGAGCCCTAACAAAGGGTTGGCTCAGAGGCCCCCCAGCCCTGGAGGCTGCACACCCACTGGGCCTTCCTGCCCCTCTCTCCAGGTTCCCCACGGAGATCCATTCCGGGCTCCTGGAGGTCATTTCCCCTTCCCCTCACTTCTACCCTGACTTCTCCCGCCTCCGAGAGTCCTTTGGGGACCCCAAGGAGAGAGTCAGGTACTTGCCCACTTCCCCCCCAACACCTTGGTGGCCCCAACAATCTGTCCACCTGCTTGAGAATCCAGCCTGTTGGTATCTGAGTCCAGAGCACTTGTCACCATGTGTCTGTCCTTGGAGGACTGCTGCATGGGGATGGGGGATGGAGGATGGGTCCCTCCCACTCAGTGGCTTCTCTGGTAGTCACACTGGAAGTGAAGGAGTCTCAGGAGCTGAGACCCCTGCCCTCCAACCCACAGGTGGAGGACCAAACAGAACCTCGATTATTGTTTCCTCATGATGTATGCGCAGTCCAAAGGCATCTACTATGTGCAGGTCAGCCCTGAGAGCCTGTATGCCCCTGCTCTAACCCAGACCTTGATTGGGCCTGGATGCTTAGCCCTGACCTGCCTCATATCCCTTCCTGCTCTGGCTTTGGTTAAACTTGGATGAAGGACCCTGCCCTGCCTGTGTCCATCCTGAGTCCCAAACTTTCATGCAGCTGGAGGATGACATCGTAGCCAAGCCCAACTACCTGAGCACCATGAAGAACTTCGCACTGCAGCAACCCTCAGAGGACTGGATGATCCTGGAGTTCTCCCAGCTGGGCTTCATTGGTATGCCAACCCTTACCCAGTCCCACTGGCCTGTCCACAACCCTTCAATCCTGCCCACCCCTCTGCTGTTAGCTCTTAGCTCCAGTATCATGCTGTCATGCTTGTGAGCCTTTGTCCAGATTGAGGTGTCCTAGAGTGCCTGCTATAGCCCCATCTGCCCTCTGCATGGGGATGTCTGGGTTCACCATCCTGTCTATCCCCTTATGCCCCCACCTGCCAAAAGCTGTTTCACAGATTTGTAGTGGAACTCTTCCAGTGGCTCTCACAGGAATTAAAGAGGGTCAAGCAATGCTATCCATTCTGTACCCATTATTCCCCACCCCAACCCCACCTCCAGGAAAGATGTTCAAGTCATTGGACCTGAGCCTGATTGTGGAGTTCATCCTCATGTTCTACCGGGACAAGCCCATTGACTGGCTTCTAGACCATATTCTCTGGGTGAAGGTCTGCAACCCTGAAAAGGATGCGGTAAGTAGGGGGTGCACAGAGTGAGGAACAGGAGAAGCTGGGCATTCAGCCAATAGCATTTGACTATGTTCTCCTCCACATGTCTGATCATGAGGAGATAGCCCTGCTGGCCAGGCCCGCCCTTGGAGTTGGGCTGAGCTGAACCCTAGGGTGTCGCTCTCCCTTCACAGAAACATTGTGACCGGCAGAAGGCCAACCTTCGGATCCGCTTTAAGCCGTCCCTCTTCCAGCATGTGGGCACTCACTCGTCACTGGCCGGCAAAATCCAGAAACTGAAGGTGAGGTATACCACATGGTCCTGAGGCAGGGATGGGGTTCAGGGTGAAGCTCACTCGTGCTCAACTCACTGTTCCTCTGTGCCACAGGACAAGGATTTTGGAAAGCAGGCCCTAAGAAAGGAGCATGTGAACCCACCCGCCGAGGTGAGCACAAGCCTGAAGACATACCAGCATTTCACCCTGGAGAAGGCCTACCTACGTGAGGATTTCTTCTGGGCGTTCACACCTGCTGCAGGGGACTTCATCCGCTTCCGCTTCTTCCAACCATTACGCCTTGAGCGGTCAGTGTCAACAGCCACAGGGTCACATTGAGGGAGGGGGCAGGGTGCTAACCTCAGCACAAGTTCCTGTGCCTGCATATGACCCCCAGAAAATTGACCTCACTGTTATCTAACCTCACCATGCCTCATTTTTTTTTTATCTGCAAAGTGGGGCTCATAACAGTACCTTACTACCTTGTGAGGACTAGTTTAGTCAGTGCCTCTAGGTGATGGTTGTCACTAGATCATTATCAATGATCATTGTCCCAAGGTAAGGCCCTGGCTGCCTTTTATGGCCCATAGATCGCCTGGGTTGGTATCTACCCCCACCCCCAGCTCTGGGGCCCACCTACTGCACTCCTGCCCAAGCCTGACCTTTTTCTGCTGAATCCTGGGCAGTGTGTCACCCTTTGCAGCAGCTCACCCATTTGTCTGGCCATGTGCAGGTTCTTCTTCCGCAGCGGGAACATTGAGCACCCAGAAGACAAGCTCTTCAACACTTCTGTGGAGGTGCTGCCCTTTGACGTGAGTGTTCCAGGATGTGGGTGGACACTGAGGCTTGACCCTCTCATGGCAACCACTCCAGCCCCTTGATTTGCCCCCAGAATCCCCAGTCAGAGAAGGAGGCCTTGCAGGAGGGCCGCTCAGCCACTCTTCGTTATCCTCGGAGCCCTGATGGCTACCTTCAGATAGGTGAGTAAAGGACAGTGGGGGCTAGGGGGCCATCTGGCTGGGCTGAACATGCAGGCCCTGTTGAGTGTTAGGCTGAGTGTTAGGTTTTGGCATGTTTATTTCTCAGCACTGCCCTCCCCTAGGCTCCTTCTACAAGGGTGTGGCAGAAGGTGAGGTAGACCCTGCCTTTGGACCCCTGGAAGCACTGCGTCTGTCCATTCAGACTGATTCCCCAGTGTGGGTCATTCTGAGTGAGGTAAGCCAGGGCAAGGTGCAGGGAACAGCAGGGAGACCATGACAGAGCCTTGAGCCCTGAGCCCTGAGCCGCACTGACCCTGTGCCCAACTCCTCCAGATCTTCCTGAAAAAAGCCGACTGAGCGAGGGCTTCCGAGGGTGCTCTGTGGCCAGCCCTGAAGCCCATGTGTCCAAGGATGTTGTCATTGCTGCCCCCGGAGGGCCAGGCGCATCCATCCTGTCCAGAGGGTTCTGTGCAAGGCCTGGGGTCCACCGCTGGCCCGGAGGCCCCAGGAGCTGGTGCTGCCCCTGCCCGCCGGCCGCGGGAAGAGGCAGGCGGCCCCCACACTGTGCCTGAGGGCTGGCCCACTGGCTGCCCGCCCGAACTGTTCACACCCGGCCAGCTGGCTTGGGCCAGGCCGTTTTAGAAGAGCTTTTTCTTGGGCGCCCACTGTCTCTGGCGCGAACACTGGAATGCATATACTACTTTATGTGCTGTGTTTTTTATTCTTGGATACATTTGATTTTTTCACGTAAGTCCACATATACTTCTATAAGAGCGTGACTTGTAATAAAGGATTAATGAAGTGTGTGTCTCAAATGTGAATGCTCTGAGTTCTGGCCAGGCAACTCCTGGTCTGCCTCTACACTTGCCCAACCTCCAAGGACCCCATTTGCTGGTGGTCAAAGGAAGCCCTGGTACTCAGAGACCCCACCTGGTACTCAGAGACCCCACCCTGTATGAGCTGCAGTGATGGAGTTGATCTCTCAGGGCTGGGCCAAGGGCCCAGTCTTCTGCTGATACATGTCCAGAGTTTCTGCAGCCACTGCTCAATAGGACCTTGCTCAATTCCAGGTAGGGTCCTGGCAGTCTTGTCAGTAACTCATTGAGTTCAGGTCCAAGCACCCAAAGCTGCCCCCATCCTAAGAGTAATCCCTTCCTCAAGTATACCCCTTCCCCATATCACTGTAGGCTGGCGTCCCCCTGCCCCTGCTGCCTGTGCTGCCAGCCTTTCCTTGGTGCCTCAAGTTAAGGTATTCTCCATCCTCTTTATTCCATCTCCTTCATGGTTCTCTGTCCTTGTCCTTGTCTCCTGCTCATCTGGCTTCCCTAGTCTCAGACTAGGGTCTTCTTCCCTAAAACAAATGAGCCACCTCCAGCCAACCTCAGGGCACACATTTTTGACCCTGCTTATAAAACCTTTGTGCTCTGCTACCTAGGCTAAAAGCCACTTTTAGAAATGATTTTTCCCATAGGCCTTCCTGGTGTCTGGCCCCCCAAGGCACCCTGATGTTTTCTTGAGAAAACCTATTCTTGACTACACTTAGTTTCATGCCCATTACTCTACTGCTCTTGACACGGGGGACATAGTACTGATCAAAAAAAGGGATCTCTGCTCTCATTTGGGGAGAGACTGACCAGTTCTGGTTGTGAAGGCAGTGTGTGGGAAGATAAGAAATTAGGTAGCCAAGGTCAGTGGAAGGGAAAGAAGACTTGAGGGTCACGGGTGAAAAGAACACTAAATGCGGGCGGGGGGGGGGGTAACGACTTAGAGGGAAGGGGAAGCCCTTTCCTCTGTGGCCCCATCCATACCTCCGAGCCCCAACACTACTGCCACCCCCAAAGGCTGAATCCCTGCAGGCTTTACAGCCTCTGATGCTCCCCCCCCTCCACGACTCAGAAAATGCAGTTGGGGGGACCAGTCACGGAATCTTTAATTAGGCACTGGGATGCAGGGGTGGGCAACCATCCTTTGTTCCTGGACTCTCTGGCTCTTCCCAACTTTGCCAACCCGCTGTCCTTCCTCTCAAGTCATCATAGGCAGCAGCTTCTGGAACCGTCTGAGAAGCGCAGCTTGCAGGGTGGCCGGGAGGAAGTGGAAGAGTAGTCCCAGGGCAGCCAGCGCCACAAGCAGCCAGAGCGCGTGCGCGCTCGCGTACAGGGGGGCCAACCTGCAGGCCAAACTCAGCGGGGGCAGGCGGAGGCAGGAGGAGGCCCGGCCTCTCTCCAGCTCACGCACCAGACCTGTCCACCCTCTCCACTCAGGGTTAAGGCACCGCCTGGCGAGCCGATGGCCAGCTATCTGCCAAGGGCCCGGGCCTTCAGAACCCTGCCCCTGAGCGATCTTTCCCCAGAACGGCTTTCCTGGGAGTCCCGCCCGGGTTCTCACCTGAGTTGCGCCGAGCGCGCGTAGCCCTGGAAGTAGCGGAGGCGCGCGAACAGGTAGACCAAACCACACAGAGCTGCCGCGCCTGCCAGAGTGACAGGTGAGCTCGCTGGCGCTGGGACCCCAGGGGACCCACTGCAGCGCCCAACTCCTGCCCCCCGACCTTCGTGGAAAAAGATGCCAGCGACCCAGAGCATTGCGAGGAACAGCGGGAAGTACTCGCTGCAGTTAACCCTGTGGAGGAGGCGGGGTAGATGAGGCCGCCGGTCTGGTTGGTCCTCTGACCCTAATCCGCCTCACTCTCGCTACTCTCTCCGCGTCCTCCCGCCGCTCCTCACTGGGCTCGGTAGACGCGCTCGAACTCAGGCGGACCGGTGGTAAGCGGCGGGGACACGCGGAAAGCCCTGCGCGCCCAGATCACCTGCAGAGAGAAGTAGGCTGGGAGCAGAGGGGAGGCCAGAGTCAGGTCTGGACGCCCCGCAGACTTGTGAGGAGGCCTCTCTTGTCTCACCCTGCACTTTCCCTTCTTCACGCAGAACGATTCCCCTCTAACTCCATTCCACGGGAATCTCCTATCAGACCCGTCTGCCGGCTGTATCAAGGATCCTTAATGGGGAGGGCAGGGCTGAAGCTGTGGGCAGGGAAAGGCCCTGTCCTTTCTGCCTCGTGAGTGATACAATCTGTTGGTGGGAGAGACCACATGAGACTTTGCTCCTGAACAATTTGACTTGCAAAACTTAGGCAAATGCCCAACTTCTACTCTTTAGGCATGGACTTCAGCTTTCTAGTCTCTGGACAGGACGTGCCACCGGTGGGCGGGGGTAGGGGGTGGGAGTGATGAGATGTGGGAGAGGAGGCTGAGGTAGAATTAATCTCTATTTTTCCAAATGCAAGGAAGCACACCCTAGTGGCTAAGAGACCCTGTTCACTCAAATCACCCAGAAAGGGCCCCCTGATGCTGCTTAAAGCTTGGGTCACTCAAGCCTGTGTCCTAAGGCCTCCAAACTGTGGCATAGGCTGCACTCTATTTTTCTGTTCAAACATTATGGACTCAACCCTGAATCTTACAGATGCCTTCTTTCCTGCTCCCAAGTAATTGCAGCCGGGACTTTCCCAGCCTAACTCCAGGATGCCCAGGAAAGGTGCAGAAGGTGAGCTGGCCATAAGGGGCCCTTCTTTTGCAGTGTGGCCCTTCTTTTGCAGTGTGCAGAGGTCTAGGCCAGGTCCTGACTTCACACACAGGCCTGTCTCCCGGTGAGTTCCATGGCCCTAGTACCTTTGGTGCCAGGCCCTTTGTAGACATATCCCATTCCAAGTGTACTGTGGGTGCTAAGGGGTGACCATGCCAGCACAATGTAGATTATGGAGCTAAACCTGTGGTTACATGAGAAGAAATTGGGGACCCATCTTGTTTGTGATGCTAGAGGTCAAGTTGACCTGCCTGTTTAGTCCTTTCGGGACCTCACCACAGACTGTGCCATATCTTAGCCCTCATATTTCTGGGGCAATGGTATCCTCAAACAGCAGAGATATCTGGCCCAGGAATGTGTCTAGGGCCAGTCTGAGAAAAGCATCAAAGTCGGGCACCTTTCGGGGGACTAGGGAGCAGGTTTCAATCCTGTCCAGGTCTGCATGGTCCCAGTGTGGAAGGTGCCTTTGAAGGAAGGGCAAGGGAATGGGCACTTCTTGGGATTCCCAGAGAGGGACACTAGAAAGGGCAGAGATCAGTTGCTCTAAGTCCGTGGCCTGCCATCCTGGTAGCCTCTGTACACAAGGGCCATCCTACCTTGGGCCATGGAGGGAATTCTTCTCCCAAGAATGAAGGATGCAGTCATGAGTGGTCCCACCATTCATCTAGATGCTCTCCCACCCCCAAGTCCTACAGCTCCACACAGTTGGATACCACACCAGGATCCTTTGGGAGTCCTGCCCTCTTCCAGGCTTCTTATGCTGGCTAAGAGGCCACCAACCCCCATCCCCAAGCCAGCACCTAGCATGCCTACTTCAGTTGTCCCTCAGCAGTCTTTTTCCTTCTTGCTGCTTGTCCCCCTTATTCATCCATCCCTCTCAGTGTTGGTAACTGCCCAGAGTTTCACAGCTTGTCACGCAGACACCCCCCACAGCTTTCCCTTCACTACCTTATGAAAATCCCAGTGAACCTCTCAACCAGAACTCAGGCCCTAGGGCATGCAAGTCTCCAGTGACTCTGAAAAAGTGTGAGCCTTGGCAATAGGAGCCTAGGCTGGAGGTAACCCTCTGCCCTTCACCTAGGTCTGGGACCCCTACCCCTTTCCCAGGGTCTGGAAGATAGAAGACAGATTGCATGGGTCTAAGGCCTACCCACTTCCAGATAGGAGCCATCCTACCTTGCTGCAGGACTCCCAAGAGGGTAACACTGGCCAGAAGAGCCACCTCGTCTTTCATGGTGCCAGTCGTGGAAGGGCTAGCTGCAGAGTTCTTATCAGCCCATCTGCTGCTCAGAGGCGGGCCCCAGAGAGGAAGAGCAGCTCAGCACCCACTCCACCCCTTCTCAGTGGAGGGGGGTGCATAGCGGGGGAGTAACCACAAAGGCAGGGAGCCTAGGCTAGCTGGAAGGGCGGAAGCCAGAACTGGGGACAGTCTGGCCACTTCCCTAGTTCTTCTTGCCCCTTCCATGACTGGTTCTGTGCTGACGGAGCCCAAGCTGTCCACTCAGGCCTGCTTCAGCGCTGGGTTATGTCCAGTTGTTTTGTTCCCCGACAGTTTTTCCCTTGCTCTGCACCCTTAGCTGGTCCCAGATGGCCCTTCAGACTTCCCCTTCTTCCCAAGTCCTAGACTCCAGGCTCCCAGGCTCCCAGCCCTGATTCCTCCACCCACCCATACCCACACTTACCTATTTCTCCACCTCTAACCAGGGCTGTTCAGTAGTGTACAACCTTAAACAACAATGACTGTAACCTCCCCAGCTTCCTCTGGCCTCATAATGAAGTCCAAGGGCCCCCAGTCACACTAGGCCTACCCATGTTCTTGCTCCTTTCAGGTAATACCATGCCTGCCTTCCTGGTAGCCTCTGTGCACAAGGGTCATCCTACCTTGGGCCATGGAGGGAATTCTTCTCCCAAGGCCTCCTGGCTGGCAGGGTGGGTCTTCTTACTTGGGAGTCTCTGACCCCAAGCAGTCATCTGGCTTTTTCTGCCCAGCATTCCAGTTAGCTCAGGATAACATTTCTCACTTTTCTGAGGCCCCAGTCCTCCCCACACTTCAGTCCTGTGATCTGGACAGAACTGACTCTTGCCCCTCCCAGGCCTTGGGATGGACAAGTGAGCCAAAACTGTGAGCCAGCCAGGCACAGTGGTGTGTATCTGTGATCCCAGAGGCTCGGAAGGCTGAGACAGGAGAATCACAAGTTCAAAGCCAGTCTCAGCAACTTAGCAAGACCCTATCTCAAAATAAAATACAGAAAGGGCTGCGGATGGGCTCAGATGTTAAGCGCCCCTGGGTTCAGCTCCTGGTACCAAAACACAAAACTGTGTGAGCCAAGGCTGACTCAAGATGGTGAGATGTGATTCTGGAAAATTCATTAGCAATTTGGGCAAAGAAGTTTAGAGTTGGGAGAGAGACTGCCAAGGGCACCAGAGGACTCCGGCTTATGGGAGTCCCTGGGGCCCACCTTGCCGGCATGCTCTCCCAGGCCTTTTCAGGGCTGTGTTGTTGTTGTTTTGTGATACTTGGGACTGAACCTTGAGGTACTTACTCTACTACTGAGCTACATCTCCAGCTCTTTTGATTTTTTATTTTGATACAGGGTCCTGCTAAATTGCCAAGGCTGCCCTTGAACTTGCGTTCCTACTGCCTCAACCACAGAATAGAGTAGCTGGGATCACAGGCGTGTTCCCTTATACCCAGCCATTCTTTTCAGTTTTGTGAAATGTCACTTCTCTTTTTGACTAAAGCTGTTTCAAGGTGGGCTTGGTCAGTGATAACAGATTCCATATTGATACAGATGCAAAGGCGTGCCCGCTCGGTGACGTGCCATAATGCCAGAGACTGAGGGTTGAGAGTACAAAGGTAGGGACCATTGGAAGCCACATGCAAGCCTGGCTGTGCTGTGGAAAAGGAGGGGACAGATTAACTGCCACTTCGCCAGGTCTTGAGCCACCAGGATGCTCTCCCACATGCACACACTGGCTGGTCACACCAGGAGAGTCTCAGTATGTCTGGGTCATGTGGCCTTGGAAGCTCCACGCTTAGCACACAGCTAGCCTCCTTTCTTGTTGTCCCCAAGCCCTGGTTCCAGCCTGGGGACTTTGTGCCTGCTGGGCTCCCCCAGAACCCCCTTCTGTGTCTCCTCACCTGCCCAATAGCCACTGCCCTTTGCTCATCATCATCCCCAAGACAACAGATGATCCCCAACTGGGGGCCCTGCAAGTTCTTCAAGGTGGGGGGTGGGTCCTCATGCTTGTCCCCTGACTTAGACCAAGGTCTGACAGGAGCAGTTATGCCGAGTGCTGGAAGATGATTGATAGAAGCCAGGAGACTGAGTGCCAGAGAGCAATGCCAGCCACATCTTTGGGCCTTCTCTGCCACTCAGCTCACTTCCTCCCTGAACCTGTTATAAGGAGCCCCTTCAGAAAGCACTCTAAGTCCAAATTCAAATCAAAGAGAACTTTATTTACCTGGCCAGGGACTGTCACCCACCTGTAGAGACTGAAGCTCTGTAGGAGAACAGCCATTTCCTGGCCTGTGTCTTGGGAATTTAAGGATGAAAACCACAGCTCAGGGGCTTTCCTTAGTTCCTGAGTTCAAGCAGGTGATTAGTGGGAGCGAGAATCTACTTCAGAGTCTTGGATCACCAAGACCACCATATCCTGGGTTGAGTACATTTTGTAGGGTACAAAGTACAGAATACCATATATTATAAGAAAACAGCTTTCATTTCAGTTTCTCAGAAACGGTTCTTGTAACAGTTTTTTTTTTTTTTTTTTTTAATAGAAGGCAGCAAAATGGAGTCTTAGGCCTGCCTATGACAGTTTTTGCTTTATAATTGTCTTATCTCACTTATCAAAATCTTATATCTATACTCTATATTTTTTACTAATCTATAACCTACAGCTTACACTCTTACTGACTGATTGTATTTATCAGTTCACACCACAACAAACCTTCCCTGACTGCAGCCCCTATGGCTCTGGTCTCCCCTCTAGACTACCAAGGCCTGTATTAGGGAGGGCAGGGTATGTGTTGCTAGGCAGGCACCGGCATAGGATCTGGCAGCTGTGCCCCCATGTGTTCCTGTGAACTGTGTGGTTGCCCACATGCCTGTTAGTAAACTGCTACACGTCTCTGGAGTCTCTCGGTGCATTGAATCAGAGCTTACCCATAGGCCTGTCCACATGTCTGGGTCTTTAGTTCAGACCCTCTCTCCACCAGGCTTTCATTTCCTCAGAGGCCTGGATGTGCTCCCATCCAGGAACATCCCCTCTGCTCTAATAACAGGAAACTATGGCCTGACATCAGCAGATTCTGAGGAAGTCCCTGGACAGATGTCCAGGCAGGGCCCAGGGTCTCAGTCTGCTTTGTGCTCACCTCCTTCACTGAGTTTGCCCAGATTCTCAGGACCCTGTCTAGGGTTGGCCATGCTCAGGCTGACAGGAAGAGCCTGTCCAAGGTCCACCAGGCACTGGCCACCTACCCTCGGCCCTCCTGTCAAGCCCTGGAGACACCAGGGCTGTGAACAGGAAGGGAAAGCTCCTCCCTGAGCTCCTGCAGAACCTGCCCTGTGTGACCTCAGCCCCCACATGGCCAGGAAGAACCTTCTGGATGCGGAGCTCTTGAAGGGCCTCTGGGACATAGAAAGGCCCTGCTGGTTTTCAACCATGAGGTTGAAAAGGAATCAGAATGCAGATACAATAGACCAGCAGCAGCAGTACACAACATAGACCCTCAGCTGTAAAGTACAAATAAATAAATATGTAAATACATAAACCATGTTATACTTACAAAAAGTTGCAAAATAATACCCTCTTCACTCAGCCTCCTCTAGTAGTAAGTATATAGGCTGGGGCTGGGGCTCAGTGGTCGAGCACTTGCCTCAAACGTGTCAGGCACTGGGTTTGATCCTCAGCACCACATAAAAATAAATAAATAAATAAAGTTATTAAGTCCATCTACAACTAAAAAAATATTTTAAAAAGATATATAGTATAAGCATCATTTAATTATGTAAACCAAGAGATTTCACGTTGATATCTTCCGTTGAGAGCCATGCCTGACATTTGCCAGAGGGAATGTTTGAAAGGTGTCGCCAGCGAACCATGAGATGATGATTTGAGTTAAGCTATATATAATTGCTATGATGCTGGATTGATTGTATTGTATATTTGAGGCGCCCGCTGCTTTGGAGTTCTCCTGGGGATTCCTGGAGGGTTCGTGTTGGTTGGGGAAGGTTCGGGGAGGGATTTCTGATTGGTGTGGTGTGTGCCTAGAGGAACTGCGTGGGTGGCGGTAGAGAGAAGTTCCCGGGGAGCGTGTGTGGAGTGTGCTGGTGGAGTTCGGAAATAAAGTTTGTTTCTGCTTGAGTGGCTAGTGATTTGTGCCCAGCCAGACTGTAGCAATCTTTAAGCCATTTTACAGATTTTATTTAAATTTCAGTAACTGTCCCATTGAAAGAGTACAGAGACTTTGAGAAACACAAAAGACCACAGGTTCTATTTACATGAAATGTCCAGAAAAGGCAACTCCGTAAAGTCACAAAACAGGCCCGTGGTTGCCTACAGCTGAGAGCATGAGGGACCTTATCGGAATGATGAAAATGTTCTAAAACCAGCTTGTGGAAGTGTTTGAACAAGTTGGTAAATTTAATAAAAATTACTGAATTGTATGCTTAAAAATAGATGAATTTTGTGGTATATAAATGATACCTCAATAAAGATGTGTTTAAATGTTTGTAAATAAGGGCTGGTATACGGCTTAGTTGGTAGAATGCTTGCCTCACATGCCAAAGCCCTGGGTTCAATCCCCAGCTCCACCAATTAAAAAAAAAAAAATTACAAATAATGTTTGTATACCTTTTACCTATTTTCTTCAAATGTTGACTTTTTTTTTTTTTTCTTTCAGTGCTGGGGATTAAACCCAGAGCCTCTTTCATGCTAGAAAAGTTTTCTACCACTGAGCTATACCCCTAAGCCCTCCACCGTCTTATAGAAACAATAAAATTATCAAAGCCCGTAAATTAACATTGATATAAGACTATTAACTAATCTACAGACTATTAACTTTTCATTACTATAACAAAATACCTGAGGCAGGACATTTTGTAGATAAATGAAGTTTATTTAGCTCACAGTTTTGGAGGCTAGACATTCAAATGGCATGATGCAGGTTTTGCTGAGGGTCCTTCTTGGCTGTATAACATCACAGCATGAGTATGGTATGTCTCTGTGTGTGTCTGGTCTCGCTTTCTTTCCTTATTAAATTAACCGGGATTAAATCATGAGGACTGCACTCTAATGAACTAATCTAACATATTCACTCCCCCAGTGCCTCACCTCTACACACTATAATCCAATTAATTTCTACCCTCTTAATACCATTAACATGAGATTTGGGAAATTCAGCTCCTGCAAGAGTTGGGTAGGGAGGACAAACATCATTCAACCATAACATAAGGAGGGTGACTCATAGTGGAGTAGGGAGGGAGAGCATGGGAGGATTAGATTGATTCTAGATAGGGAAGTGGGGTGGGAGGCAAAAGGAGGGGGCAGGGGATTAGCAAGGATGGTGGAATGTGAAGGACATCATTATACAAAGTACATGTATGAAGACTTGAATTGGGTGTCAACATACCTTATATACAAACAGAAATATGATAAATTGTGGTATGTATGTGTATTAAGAATTATAATGCAGGGGCTGGGGCTGTAGCTCAGTGGTAGAGTGCTTGCCTGGCATGTGTGAGGCAAGCACCACATTTAAATAAAATAATAAAGGTCCATTGACAACTAAAGAAAATTTTTTTAAAAAAAAATTTAAAAAAAAAGAATCATAATGCAAAAAAAGTACATGTATAAAGGCATAAATTGGCGTGAACATACTTTACATACAGATATGAAAAATTGTGCTCTATATGCGTAATAAGAATTGTAATGCATTCCACTGTTGTCATGTATTTTTTTAAAAAATAAAATCAATTAAAAAAAACATAGCATAGACCTTATTCAAATTTCAATAGTTGTTCCATAATGTTCCTCATCTGGTCCAGCATTCTCCTTTGCATTTAGCTATCTTGTGTCCTTAATTTACTCCAATTGGGACCATTACCCAGCTTCTCAGTCTCTTTATCTTTTGTGATTTTGATACTGTCTTTAATCTATTAAGATTATGTATTCATTCATTGATGTATAGATAGATATAGATATATGTGTGTGTATAGGCACAGGGGATTGAACTCAGGGGTGCTAAAACACTGAGTCACATCTCCACCCCTTTTTTTGTGCCTCACTGAGTTGCTTAGGGCCTCACTAAATTACTGAGGCTGGCCTTGAACTTTGATCCTCCTGCCTCAGCCTTCTGAGTTGCTGGGATTACAGGTGCAACACCATATTCAGCTGTGGTTTTTTTGTTTGTTTTTTTGTTTTTAAAGGTTAACCCAACTTCCATTCTTGGTATAATTACCACTTGGTCGTGGTGTATAATCCTTTTTAGATGTTGCCAGATTCTGTTTGTTAGTGGTTGGGAGCTGAGCGCCCCCTAGCTTTGAGTAATGGAAACGTGGAGACTAGCTTCACTTTGCAGAGAGACAGGTGGATCCTCATCTCTGCAGCGGAGTTACCCAATGGGAGTGGGCATTACCAAATGGGTGTGGGCTGCTTTCTTGTTTCTTTGTAATACTACCCCCTGGCCTTTTTTGGACGGAATGTTCTATGGAACAGCTCCCCTCAATAAATAGGATGGTTTCAGGCATGCTCTTTCTTTCTTTGTCTGCTTCTCTTGGTTCCCTTGTGGGAGCTGGGGCTGAGGAGCCATCACTGAACCTCCCCCAAAAAAGTACTTTCTGTATCATCTGTGTGATTGTTCAGCACCAGCCCAATTCATCTGGAGTGACCCTGACTAATTTAGTCTTGAGTTGTGGCAATTAGCCTTTATTGAAGTTTACTAACATTTTTTTTTTCTTAAAATCTTTTTTTTTTTTTTTGAGACAGGGTCTCTCTAAGTTGCCCCAGGCCTCACTAAATTGCTGAGGCTGAACTCGGAATCCTCCTGTCTCAGCTTCCCAAGTGGCTGGAATTACAGGCATGGGCCACGATGCAGAGCTTAATTAATTTTTTATTAGTTCTTTTTAGTTGTACATAACAATAGGATTCATTTTGACATAATTATAAAAGCATGAAATAGATTTGTTCTAATTCAGTCCCCAAGAATCCCCTTTCCCCTCCTTTCTTCCATCCACCTGTTCCCTTCTCTCTGCTCTACTGACCTTTCTGCTATCTTAAAATATTTTAAACTTTGTCTCAACCTGTGATCCCGGCAACTCTGGAGGCTGAGATAGTAGGGTGGCAATTTTGAGGTCAGCTTCAACAATTTAGCAATACACTGTCTCAAAAAAAAAAAAAAAAAATGGAGATATAGCTCTCAGTGGTAAAACACTCAGTTCAATCCCTAGTACTTAAAGGAAAAAAAAAGAAACTTTGTCACCATCATTAAAATAAAATCAATATTATTTGTTACAAATATAAAGCAGCACAATTAAATTCTGGCTAGATATTCTTACTTGCTCTGGACTTAAAACCTGTAATTTCAATGTTGGTTTTAAAAGCACAGAATAGAAGGGAAAATTTGTGCTTTGATAAAGAATGATGATTGTGGCCTCGGCAGTGGCACACTCCTGTAATCCCAGCAGCTCAGGAGGCTGAGGCATGAGGATCACCAGTTCAAAGCCAGCCTTAGCAATGGTGAGGTGCTAAGCAACTCAGTGAGACCCTGTCTCTAAATAAAATACAATATAGGGCTGGGGATAAAAAAAAAAGAATTATGATTGTGATTTATTGAGGCATCTCAAATATATAAATATAAACATTCATGAATTTGTAATGATACTTAAAAACCTAACTGACCACCTTTGAAAGTTCCTAAAGGACTCATTCTTCCAAAAATGGACAAATAGGGCTGGGGATGTGGCTCAGTGGTAGAGTGCTTGCCTGGCATGTGTGAGGCCCTGAGTTCAATCCTCAACACATACATACATACATAAATAAATAAATAAAAGATCCACTAAAATTAAAAATATTTTTAAAAAATGGACAAATAAAGGGAGAGAAGTAAGCATTTATCACACTTTGCTTTTTCTAACTGTATATCAGGGCTGGGGATATAGCTCAGCCGGTAGAGTGTTTGCCTGGCATCCACAGGGCACTAGGTTCAATCCCCAGCACTGCCAAAAAAAAATCCTAACTATATATCAGAGTAAATAATTGATGAGGGGAAATATTTTCTTTTTAGATGAAATCTGTATATTTCATATATATAAATCTAATATATATTTTATATATTAAAATAATATATATTTTATGTATATATATATATATATATATATATATATATATATATATATATATGAATTTAAAAACCATCATTTGAGAGTGGACTCCAGGACCCCAAAATGGCTCCAGTTATGCCAGTGATGTAGAAAGAACTCAGATGTCCAACTAGAAAACCACCAACATAGAGTCTGATATAGGATTTTACCCCTAAAGGCGTTGTTGGAGTGTTTCAAAGAGGTTACTACCAGCACTGCACCAAGCACACCAAGGGGAAGAAAAGCAGCTTGTATTGTGTTTACGGGAGTGAATGTGGCCTGGCAGTTGACAGGCTTTTCAGCCACTGCTTTTTTTTTTTTTTTTTTTTTTTTAAATAAGGGACTCAAAAGTGAGTAATAAAGCAAGTACCACTGAAGGGGCCCAGTGTGGGGGGCACACTGCACTCCTGGCCACGGCCTCCTTGGCTCAGCTGCCCTCCATGAGGAAGTTCATCTTTCCTGAACATGTTCATACCTCAGAACTGACACCTGACAAAAGGTGACTGGCACATGAAAAACAAAACCCCATCATTTTGCAGCCTGTGATGATATCACGGTTCTAGGTAGGGGTCAGTCACAGCTCCTAAATCCAACAGGTGAGAACTGATAGGTAACTGTTATGGTTTGAATATGAGCTGCCCCCCAAAATCTCCTGTATTCATGCAGGAACATTCAGAAGTGAAATGGCTGGGTTGTGAGAGCCGTGACCTAATCAGTCCATCCTAGTTTGAATGAACTGACTGAGCAGCTTTCCCCTCCCATCCTTGGGTGGTGATTCGCTGCCTCCCTTCAGGCCCAAGGCAAAGGAGTCAGCCTTCTGCGGACTGAGACCTCTAAAACTGTGAGCCCCAACTAAACTTTTCCTCCTCTAAGTTGTTCTAGTTGGGTATTTTTGTCACAGCAATGCAAAGCTTCTGCGAGAAGCGGTTGTCGCCTCCTGAACTTTTTCAAATGGAGCTTTCCTCATAGTTACTGTTACCTCCTAAAGGGATGCCCAGAAAGCTCCTACCTGCCTCCCTGGTCTTTTGGGTGGAACTTCTAAACAGAAGAGTGCATCTGGAAGTCAAGTGAGACAGAGGACATCACAGGAAAGCTCAAACACATCCAGAATTTTGTCTGATATAGAGGAAATTTGGAGACAACTCTAACAAGGCAGCTGAGCTGAGGTTATTGTGTTAGGGTGCACTCTGGGGACTCTGCTTGGCAAAAGCAGCAGCTGAGGTGACAGGAACTGGAACCCAGGGCCGAGTGACTTTCACTAGTCTGGCAGCTTTGTGAGAGTCAGAGCTGTGTCTGTCATTCTCAGCATTGTGCTCTCTTAGAATTTAGGAGATGCCTGGCACTTCGGCTCCCTGAATGAGTTGAACCACCTATGGTCCTCCTCCTCCTCCTCTGCCTTCTTTTCCTCCTCTCTCCCCCTCTTTAGCTTCTTCTTCTGCAAAGCCGGGCCCTTGATGCACACCTAGAACGGAGGCATTAATAACAGTACACGAAGCCCCCTTGGCACAGCAACACCTAGCACAAGACATACCAGTAATCAAAACATATCATGAAGTGAGACAGGGCAGTAGAATAGCAGAGGGAGTCCGGAAATAAGCCCATGCATGTATGAAACCTAATCAGTTAATTTTTGTATGTGTGGTGCTGGGGATCAAACCTGGGGCCTTACTCATGTAAGCGCTCTAGCACTGAGACACACCCCTAGCCCTGGATATTTATTTATTTGGTACTGGGGATTGAACCCAAGGGTGCTTCACCACTGAGCAACATCCCCAGCCCTTTTTATTTGTTTATTTTGAGGCAGGATCTCACAAAGTTGCAGAGGCTGGCCTAGAACTTGTGATCCACCTGCCTTAGCCTCCCAAACTGCTTGGATTATAGGCATGTGCCACCACTGCACCAAGCTGAATAATAATTATTATTATTTTTTAATGGTGCTGGGGATTGAACCCAGGACCTTGTGCATGCAAGGCAAGCACTCTAACAATTAAGCTGTATCCCTAGCCCCTGGATAATTACTTTTTTTAAAAAAATTTTTTTAGTTGTGGATGAACACAATGACTTTATTTTGTTTATTTATTTTTTATGTAGTGCTGAGGATTGAACCAGTGCCTCACACATGCAAAGCAAGTATCACTGAGCCACAACCCTAGCCCTGGATAATTACTTTTTGACCAAGCAGACACACTGTAGTTGAGAATGGATATCCTTTTCGACAAGTGCTGCTGGGACAACTGGACATTCCTTCACAACAAACAACCTGAAATCCACAGTTCTCTCATATGCAAAAGTTACTTCCAAATGAACCATAGACCCAAATGTAAAAGCTAAAACTATCAAACTTATAGAAAATAAACACAGGAGAAACTCTTCCTGGGTTAGGCAAAGGTTTCTTAGATAGGACAGCAATCATCTGTATTTTTTAAAAAGCAAATTGAACTTCACCAAAATTTAAAACTTTTGCTGGGTGTGGTGACACACACCTACAATCCTAGCCACTTGGGTGGCTGAGGCAGGATTGCAAGTTCAAGGGCCAGCCTGGGCAACTTAGTGAGACCCAGTCTCAAAATAAAATAAAAGGGACTAAGATGTGCCTTGGTAATAAAGCACCCCTGGGTTCAATCCCCAGTACCAAAAAAAAAAAAAAATTAAAAAAAAATTGTTTTAAACTTTTGCTCTTCAAATCATGCTGATAAGATAAGTCACAGACTTGGAGAAAATTCTTGCAAAACAAACAATATATCTGATAAAAGACCTTTTTTAACCCAGAGTGTATGAAGAAATCTCAAAACTGGACGGTAAGAAAACAGTTGCCTGTGTAAACAGGTGTATATCCCCGTAGGCAGAATGGGGGAAGTATTTGCCATAGAACTGATTCCGTCTGGAAACTGGGCCAGTGATCCTGAGTTTCCACTCGTGTATTACTCAGCTTTTCATCGCCGTGACCAAAACACCTGACAAGAACAACTTACAACAAACAAATAAGGAGGAAAAGCTTACTTTGTCCCACAGTTTCCAAGTTCAGTTCCTGGTTGGGCCACTCCATTAGGCCTTGAGGTGAGGCGAACATCATGGCAGAAGGGCCACGGTGAAGAAAGCTGTCGGCTCATGCAGTCTTGAAAGCCTAGAGAGGGAAAGAAAGAGAAGATGAAGAGGAGGGAGGGAGAAACTAAACCTTTGCACACCCTACTAGTGACCTACTTCACCCAGCTAGGTCCCCTTCCTAGTGGCACATTCAGATTAACACACTGATGAAGTCAGAGCCCTCATGATGTAATCACTGCCTAAGAGCCCCACCTCCGAACCTTGCTGCATTGGGGACCATTCTTTTATTTTTTTTTATTTTTATTTTTTTAATGGATCTATTATTTATTTATTTATTTATTTTTTAGTTATCGGCAGACACAACATCTTTGTTTTGTATGTGGTGCTGAGGTTCGAACCCGGGCCGCACGCATGCCAGACGAGCGCGCTACCGCTTGAGCCACATCCCCCGCCCCGGGGACCATTCTTTTAACACATGAACTTTTGGGAGGCATTCCAGATTTAAACCATAACAACTGGGTTTCTGTTTACCCTTCATTTATTTTTTTAAATTACTGGGGATTAAGCTCAAAGGGGCGCTACCACAGAGTTATATTCCCAGTCTCTTGGATTTTTTGAGATGGAGTCTTTTTTTTTTTTTAACATTTATTTTTTAGGTGTAGATGGACACAACACAAGGCCTTTATTTGTATGTGGTGCTGAGGATCAAACCAGGGTCCTGCCCGTGTTAGGGGAGCGCTCTACCGCTGAGCCACAATCCCAGCCCTGAGATGGAGTCTTACTAAGTTGCCCAGACAACCCTCAAATCTGTGGTCCTCCTGCCTCAGCCCACCATGTAGCTGGGATTACAGATGGGCATCACTAAGCCCAGCTTGTTTATCCATTCTTGATTGATCTCATGGTTATATAGAGAGTCCCTGACTTGCAATGGTTCCACTCAGAATTTTTCAACTTTATAATGATGTCAAATTGATACACATTCAATAGAAACCATACTTTGAATTTTGAGTTTGGATCTTTTCCTGGGTTGGCACTATGAGGACAGCTCCTCTCTCAGGAGGCTGGGCAGCAGCAGTGCAGGGAACCACAGCCCCTAGTCAGCCATGTGATCACGGGAGGAAACAGATGATACCCCACAGTGTACTGTATTGCTAAGCCAGGGGGTGCCATATGTTAGGTGCATTTGGTGTGTTTCAACTTCAATGGGTTTACAGGGATGTAACCACATTGTAAGTTGAGGGTAAGCCATGGTCCCTTGCCACTGCTCATCTTTCTTGTCTCTAGGAATACCATACATTCTATAAAAACACCTTAGAGCCTGCCTTTCTAATATTGCAGACCTGGTTCCTGACAATTGTGTGGTGCCACCTGACCTCTGTTAGTTCTGGTTCTCATCCAGTGGAAACCAATTCTGTAATAGCATCACCTATCATTGATCCCGTACTACAGAAGATGGCCATGAGGGGCTTTTGAACAATTCTTGTGTCTTGATGCATTCCTTATTGCCTTGATAAATGGTATACACCAGAGAAAATGGAATATCCAGATTTTTGAGGATTGCTAGTATAGAGACTGAGTTGATACTAATACTTAGGGACTATCTTAATCTATTTTGTTTTGCTATAACAAAATACTTGAGGCTGACCAGGCTCCGTGGCACATGCCTGTAATCTCAGCAGCTTGGGAGGTCAAGACAGGAGGATTGCAAGAAGTTCAAAGCCAGCTTCAGCAAAAGAGAGGCACTAAGCAACTCAGTGAGACCCTGTTTCTAAATAAAATACAAAATAGGGCTGGGGATGTGGCTTAATGGTCGAGTTCAATCCCTAGTACTAAACAACAACAACAACAACTTGAGGCTGGATGTTTCATAAAGAAAAGGGGTTTATTTTGCTCACAGTTCTGGAGGTTCAAGAACATGGTATTGGCTCTAGTGAGCCTCCTATCAGATGGCATCACATCGGCTTGCAAGTGGAAGAGATCACATGGTGAAACAGGAAGCAAGAGACTGGGGAGAAGCCAGCCTCACTATTTTTTACAATAACCTCTTCTGGAGGGAACTAACCCAGTTTCACAAAACCTGCATTAATCCATTTCAAGGATGTGCCCATGATCTAATCACATTTCATTTGACACCTGCAAGGACCCCTGTTAAAGTTCTATCTCTCAAAGTCTCCACCATCTTAACACCACTATACTGGGAAACATGAAAGTTTGGGGGTGGGCTGGGGTTGTTGTGGCTCAGCGGTAGAGCGCTTGCCTACCAAGGGCAAGGCCCTGGGTTCGATCCTCGGCACCACATAAAAATAAATAAAGTATTACGTCCAACTAAAATAAATAAATAAATAAATATTAAAAAAAAAAAAAAAAGAAAGAAAGTTTGGGGGTGACACTTAAACCTGTCAAAATCATAGCAGGGGGCTGGGGATGTGGCTCAAGCGGTAGCACACTCGCCTAGAATGCGTGCGGCCCGGGTTCAATCCTCAGCACCACATACAAACAAAGATATTGTGTCCGCCGAGAACTAAAAAATAAATATTAAAAAAAATTCTCTCTCTCTCTGTCTCTGTCTCTCTCTCTCTTAAAAAAAAAAATCATAGCAAGTACAAAAAGCACTACCATGTCTCCTTGCATCCAAGTCCTCCCCAAAAGAGTTCTAGACCAGGTCCCTCCCACAAGGATTCACTTGAACCAAGACTCCTGGGATCATTTTCCTGGTTTCTGAATATATTGTTAAAATGTCATACTTGGAAATGTTCAAAAAGAGGAAAAAACTAAACACAGTGGTACATGCCTATAATCCAGCTGCTTGGGAGGCTAAGGCCATAGGATAGCAAATTCAAGGCTAGTTTGGGAAACTTCCTGTCTCAAAGAATAAAAAGGGTTATGGGTGTAGCTCAGAGATAGAGCACCCATTGGTTCATTTTCCTGGACCGTAAAACAAAAAAAAACGACCACCAAAAAAAAAAAAAAAAGAGGAACATAACAGGCTGACTCTGCTATCCCTGGAAAAGCTGTGGTTGGTGTTGGGAATGTAGATTTCAGGAAGGTTCCCATCATTAATGGATAAGAAAAACTCACTGAGCCTAAACTCCTTGGATAAACAATATGGTTTAGGTCAAACATCTGCTTTCTTATTTGGAGTTCAGAGTATTGGTTCAGGCCAGGCAGAAGGTGTCTACATGACTAGTCCCCAGTAACAGCCCTGGGTAGCTTGGGTGTTGCTCAGTAGTAGAGCACATGCTTCCCACGCATGAGGTCCTGGGTTTGACCTCCACCCTCCACCCCCACCCCCCCAAAAAAAGAAAAAAAATCCCAGGCACTGAGTCTCTAATGAGTTTCCCTGTTTGGCAACATTTCACATGTGTGGCCACAACTCATTGCTGTGGGAATGAAGCATGTCCTGTGTGACGCCACAGGGAAGTGGTCTTAGAAGCTCATGCCTGGTCTTTCCCAGACTTCACCCCTGAACCTCTTTCTCCTTTGCTGGTTTTTCCCAGTGTCCTTTGGCCATAATGTCGTGGCTGTAAGTACAATGACTGCTGAGGCTTCAGAGACTTCTCAGCAAGTCACCCCAGCTGGGGGTGCTCCTGAGGACTCCACACAGGCAGAACCACACCCTGGTGGGGTTTCTATCCTCATACCAGATAAAGTGGACTTTAAGCCAGAGTTAATCAGAAGAGACAAAGAAGGACATTCCATACTACTTAAGGAAATTTTACATCAAAAGACATAATAATTGTAAATATTTGTGCCCAAAACAATGGAGCATCTATGTACTTCAGACAAACCCTTCTCAATTTCAAGAATCAAATAGACCACAACACAACAATACTGGGCGACTTTAACATGCCTCTGTCACCACTGGATAGATCCTCCAAACAAAAACTAAATAAAGAAGCTATAGAAGTAATAAATGCAATTGATAATTTAGACTTAACAAATGTAGAGTCTTACATCCATCAGTGACTGAATACACTTTCTTCTCAGCAGCACACAGATCCTTCTCTAATGTAGACCATGTTATGTAAGCTATCACATATGTTGGCATACAGTTGTAATATCACCTTAATATATTTCTAGCATTTATAGGGTTATTTTGATAGCTCCATTTCCATTGATATTAATTTTTGTGTTCTTGCTTTTTTCTTGACTAGACTTGTTTATTTTTTTAATCACATTTTAGCTGTATTATTTCTCGTCTATTTTATATATTTCTGCTCCTACTCTTTTCTTCTTCCTACTGCATAATTTGGAAATAATTTAATTATTATTCTAGCTTCTTCCTGATACAAGTACTTTAAGTTATAAATGTTCATCTAAGGACTGTTTCATCCCAGAGATCCTGATATTTTTTTTTTTTTAAAGAGAGAGAGAGAGAGAATTTTTTTTTTTTGATATTTATTTTCTGTTATCGGCGGACACAACATCTTTGCCTCTATGTGGTGCTGAGGATCGAACCCGGGCCGCACGCATGCCAGGCGAGCGCGCCACCGCTTGAGCCACATCCCCAGCCCCGAGATCCTGATATTTTAAAAAATATTTTTATTAGTTGTTGATGGACCTTTATTTTATTTATTTATATGCGGTGCTGAGAATCGAACCCAGTGCATATGTGCTAGGCAAGTGCTCCACCACTAAGCCACAACCACAGCCCCAAGATCCTGGTATTTTAAGCTTTTATTATCATTTAGTGCAAAGCAATTTTTATTTACTTTTCTTGTGCTTTCTTCTTTGGCCTCTGAGATATTTAGAAGTGTGCCTTTTAATTTTGAAATTGTTGACAGGTCAGAGAGGGGTTCTATATACCTTAAGGTGATTGATTTCTAATGTAACAAATCATGCAGGAAACACAGTCTGCATGATTTCAAGTTTTAAAAAAGTGATGGAAATGCTTTTTATTTTGATTGTACTAGTTACATACATGCCAAAAACGATCAAATTACATACTTCAAATATGTGCGTTTTATTGTACTTCAATTTTAGTTCAATAAAGCTATGGAAGATAGGGGGGGAATAAAAGAACCACACACTAGTTCCTTGACCTATAAACTAAGAGGTATTGGAGTAGGAAAGGCCAAATGGAATCTCCTAAAATTCTTTTGTGTGTGTGTGTGTGTAGGGGTACGATAACAAGGATTGAATTCAGCGACACTCAATCACTGAGCATATCCCCAACCATTTTTGTATATAATTTAGAGACAGTGTCTCACTGAGTTGCTTAGCACCTTGTTGCTGAGACTGCCTTTGAACTCGAGATCCTCCTGCCTCAGCCTCCCAAGCTGCTGGGATTACAGGAGAGTGCCACTGGACCCAGCTTCTCCTGAAACTCTTATCTCTTATAAAGAGAGTACAGTTGTCCCTCAACATCTGTGGGGAATTGGTTCCAGACCCTCCCCCCAACATGCAAGTGGATGTTCAAGTCCCTTCTATGAAGTGGCATAGTACTTGCATAGAACCTACACACATCTTCCCTTATACTTTAAATCATCTCTAAACTCCTTATAATTCCTATTATAATATAGATACCATATAAAAGCCAAGCATGGTATTGTTATAAAAGCCAGGCACGGTGGTGCAAACCTGTAATCACAGCTACTTGGGAGGCTGAGGCAGGAGAATCCTAAGTTCAAGGTCAGCATGGGCAACATAGCAAGACCACTAATTAAAAAAAAAAAAAGTTTAGTGAATAAAGGCAAGAATAAAAAGTCTGCATATCTTCGATACAGATACAATTATTTTCTGAATATTTTCCATCCAACGTTGGTAGAATTCTTGGATAGGGAACCATTCAAAACCAATATTGTATCCAAGAGGAATGACAGATCAGCTCTCCCTAGAAGGATGCAGGATGGAGGCTCCCATCAGATCCTCAGTTCTTGCACCATCTGGCCCCTGTGAAAAGCAGATAGGTCCTAGCAGGAAGCACTGGATTACCGCAGACTCAACCAAGCGGGAGCCTAATAGCAAATGCTAGGCAGGATGTGGCAGATTAACACAGGCTCCAGATGTTTTTTTTTTTCCATTCTCATCTGAAAAGGGGCTTAAAACAGCTCATATGCCCATGGAATGGACAGTATTATGAATTCACAGTCTTGCCCCAGGACTATTTTGATTCATCTTAGTACAGAGGAAATTGGACTCTATGGACATCCTACAACACATTTGGTCCGCTATATTGATGAAATCATGTTCATTGACCCCATGGGCAAGAAATGCTGAGTACTTCAGAGGGCTTAGTAAAAACAGCCTTCCCACTACTTAGAAGGTTGAGGCAGGAGGATCACAAGTTCAAGGGCAGCCTCAGCAACTTAGCAAGACCCTGTCTTAAAATAAAAAGGGTTGATGATATTGCTCAGTGGTAGAGTGTACCTAGGTTCATCTCTAGTACTGCATGCTCCAGAGGATGGGGAAACCTTGAATTCAGGATAAGAGATTGGCCCCTTGGTGAGGTCAGGAAGTACAAGATTTTGCACTTTTACTTCCACAAAACTTGGTGGCCTCTGGTGTTTGGAGGCAGCAGATTCCACACTTGGGAATGCTGCTATGACCCACTGATCAGGTGGTTTGGAAGGCTGCCAACTGTGAGTGGGACTCAGAGCAAGAAAGCACTTTGTGCAGGGCCAGGCTGCAGGCAAACAATCCTGCCTACTTCACAAGATCCAGCAGACTTCCTGGTGCTAGTATGTTGGGCACAGTGGCGCATGCCTATAATCCCAGCTCCTTGGGAGGCTGAGGCAGGAGGATCACAAGTTCAAAGCCAGCCTCAGCAATTTAGTAAGGCTGTAAGAAACATAGGGAGACCCTGTCTCAGTGATTTAAGCGCCCCTGGGTTCAATCCCTGGTACAAAAAAAAAAAAAAAAAGAAAGAAAGAAAGAAAAGAAAGAACTGTGGTAGAGACAGAGCTGTGTGTGGTTTCTATCAAAAGTCCCAGGAAGCAAGTTATAATACATGCTGCCAGGGTCCCAGAGCCTTGAGCAAGGCTGTGCATTGTTCTGCAAGGAATGTACATCATTCCAAAAACAAACAAAACTTGACCTTGAGACATTGGGGCACCAAGGGACTATGTGGCCAGAGCAGACTGCTGCCGGAACTGCTTGTCAGAACACCAGAAGTTGCACAGAGGGGCAGGCACAGCAGGGCCCCATCACACAATAGAAGTGATTGATGCACTAGCTCCAATATGCTCCTATGTCGCCCACTGCTGCAGCTCCAGCTCCATTCTCTGACCATGGGCCAACACTGGTCCCAGGGGAGGGACTTCCTTGATGGAAGGCTATTTTCAGGCTCTTTCTGGTGTTGTGTGTGTGTGAGTGTGTAAGAGAGAGAGAGAGAGAGAGACTGGGTATTGATCCCAGAGCCATGTACACACTAGACAAGTGCCCAAGTAGTTGGGATTACAGGCTAGTGCCACTGTGCCTAGTTTCTGTGTCTTTTGATGCACAGAGCTGCACAGAGCTCTTAGTCAGTTTTTATGGTCAACTCTATTTGTGTTTTGTCTAAGCAACTCTATCTGACTCCAAGGTCATTTAGATATTCTCCTTTACTCTCTTATGAAGCCTGATAATTTCTAGTTTGGATCTGGAATGTCCCCCCAAGGTGCCTGTATTGAAGGTCTGGTCCTTGGTGTAGCAGTGCTCAGTGGTGGGGCTCTTGAGAAGTGAATGGATCATGAGGGATCCAACCCCATTAATGGATTAATCCATTGAGAGATTCACATTTGAATGGATTATTGGGAAGGAATGGAAACTGTAGGAGGTAGAATCCAGGTAGAGGGAGTGGTAGTGCATCCTTGTTCCTCTCTCTCTCTCTCTCTCTCTCTCTCTCTCTCTCTCTCTCTCTCTCTCTCTCCTTCCTGGCTACTGTGTAGTCACAGCTTTGTTCTGATTCATCCTACCATGATGTTCTGCCTCATCAAAGACCCAGAAACAATGGCAGCAGCTGACCATGGCCTGAAACCAGTAAAATTATGAGCCAAAATAAATCTTTCTTCCTCTAAGTTGATTGTCCCAGGTTATTTTTTCACAGTGATGAAAAGCTGACTAGCAAAATCACCTTGCCTTTCACATTCAGGTCTATGATCCATTGGGATTAATTTGCTTATGGTACCAGATGAGGGTTGTATTTTTTCCTGAACTTTTAAAAAACATAATTCTAGACTTAAAATAGTTCAAAGAATTGCAGTATACCTTTCTTTTTTTTTTTTTTTAACAGTGAATCATTGCTATTTTTTTTTTTAAAGAAAGAGTGAGAGAGAGTGAGAAAGAGGGAGAGAGAGAGAATTTTTTAACATTTATTCTTTAGTTTTTGGCGGACACAACATCTTTGTTTGTATGTGGTGCTGAGAATCGAACCCAGGCCAGCGCGCTACCGCTTGAGCCACATCCCCAGCCCTGCAGTATACCTTTCAATCAGTGCCACAGTTCGGCTGCAGCAAAATAACGGGGGTGGGGGGTGGGGGTGGGGTTGACGAGCAACTTGATACAGCAGGAGTAGGAGCCATTTATTGTAGGACAGGATCGGTATGTATACATTCCACACAGCTTATCTTAATTAACATAAACTCCATACAACAGTCAACCAACAAGGAATCTCCACACTTAATGGCTCGGTGTTACTTCACAAACTACTCCCTCTGGCAAAATGCCAGGCGCCATCCAGACTTGTTTACAGACTCTAACAGATCAGGTTTCTATCATTTCACTACATTTGATTTATATTTATCTGTGTCTGTTTCTCTCTGTATATTATTGCATGTACATCCACTCTCACGTGTGTACACATGCTATTTTTCTGAATCATTTGAGGGTAATTTGCAGATAAAATATCCCTGTACTCATTAGTGCTTATATTTTTTGTTCATTTGTTCTTTTTTTTTTTTTTAAAGTAATTTCAACCTCCTTTTTTAATGATCTTTTTTTTTTTTTTTTAGAGAATCTTTTAATATTTATTTTTTAGTTATCGGCGGACACAACATCTTTGTTTGTACGTGGTGCTGAGAATCGAACCCGGGCCGCACGCATGCCAGGCGAGCGCGCTACCACTTGAGCCACATCCCCAGCCCCGTTCATTTGTTCTTGATACCAGGGATTGAACCCAGTGTTGCTTAACAACTGAGTCACATCCCTAATCCCCGTTTTCTTATTATTTTGAGGCAGGTTCTCACTAAGTTGTTTAGAACCTTGCTAAGTTGTTGAAGCTGGCTTTGATCTTGCAATCCTCCTGCCTCAGCCTCCTGAGCACTAGGAATACGGGTGCATGCCACTGTACTTGGCTTCTATAGTTATAATACAATTACCAGTTTCAACAAATAGTGGGTATGGTGGTACATGCCGGTAATTGCAGCTACATTAGAGACTGAGACAAAAGAATCACAAGTTTGAGGCCGGTCTAGGCAACTTAGTACCATCCTGTCTCAAAACAAAAAGGGTTGGAGATGTGGCTTAGAGGTAGAACATTTGCCTAGCGTGTGAGATACCCTGAGTTCAATCCCTAGTACTGTAAATAAATAAATAGGTAAATAAAATCAGTTCATGAGTTTATGGATCCTTCTTTGTTCCAGGCCAATTATTTTGCAGAAGCCCACCAGTTTGGGTTGTCTGAGGTTTCTGCCCTATTATAATTGATTTACTTACTGGCAAGCATATCTGAGGAGTGATGCTAAGTTCTTCTTAGTGACTATCTCAGGAAGCATGAGATGTAAATCTGTCCTGCAGTTGATGATGTGGTTGATTATGATATCAAGAGGGTACCTCATGGTTTCTCTGCTGTGAAGTGAGAAATGCAAAAACTCTCAGGAGAGAGTTTTGCCCAAAGAGATGTGACCCAAATCTAGCTCCTTTCTAGAAGCTTCAAGCCTTTTTTTTTTTTTCTTTTTTTTTTTAAATATTTATTTATTTTTATTTTTTGGCGGACACAACATCTTTGTTTGTATGTGGTGCTGAGGATCGAACCCGGGCCGCACGCATGCCAGGCGAGCGCGCTACCGCTTGAGCCACATCCCCAGCCCCAGCTTCAAGCCTTTGACCCTCAGATGACCCAAACCTGCTTGGTTTACTGGCTTGAAAAGCTCAAGGCTAAGAAAAGAATTTACCATGTGTTCCAAAACAGTACCTAAAGATGAGGCCCCGACCTCCCTTTGGTAGAGTGCTTATTTTTTTAAATTTCACAAATGTAAATTATTTGAAATGTATATCTCTCATACCCCAGGAATGTCTTTCTAAGGAACCTAAAGTCATTCCTGTGAATATAGGTAATCATCTGGAAGGAGAGGGCCTCTGTCTCAGTCAGGGCTGGGAGCAGAAGCCTGACTTGATAAATATCTGACAGCGGAGTCACAAGATCAGATGATCACACTAAACTTGACTCATCCCCTTAGTTGCCCCTGCCCTATTTTTTCAAAGATAAGGCGTCTCACTATGTTGCCCAGACTGGCTTCAAACTCCTGGGTTCAAGTGATCCTTCCACCTCAGCCTCCTGAGTAGCTGGGACTACAGGCATGGACCACCATCCTTGTTGCACTGTTCTACTTCCTAACTTTGTGGGGCTCCCAACTCCTCCTCCTCCTCACTCTGTCACCCAGAGTTAAAACACCCAGTAACTTCTGAGCAGGTCAGAAGGAGCTTTTCCCCCTACTACAGTGGTTAGTAAAGAAAAAAAAAAGTGTTTCTATTGCCTTTAATAGCCAGTTGTCAACAAAAGTAACTTTTTTTTTTTTTTAATATTTATTTCTTAGTTCTCGGCGGACACAACATCTTTGTTTGTATGTGGTACTGAGGATCAAACCCGGGCCACACGCATACCAGGAGAGAGCGCTACCGCTTGAGCCACATCCCCAGCCCGACAAGTAACTTTTCACATTACAATTAATAAGGCCATACTTTGAGATTGTATAAAATATCCTGTTACTTCTCAAACTTTCATCAGCTAATTTTAAGTATTGGCGGGCTTTTATTTGTTTCATGTTGATGCTGGGGATTGAACTCAGGGGTGTTTTACCCCATATTTTTTTTTTTTTTTTTGTACCAGGGATTGAACCCAGGGGCACTCAACCACTGAGCCACATCACCAGTCATTTTTGTATTGTATTTAGAGACAGGGTCTCACTGAGTTGCTTAGGCCCTTGCTAAATTGCTGAGGCTGGCTTTGAATTCCCAATCCTCCTGCCTCAGCCTCCTGAGCTGCTGGGATTATAGGTATGAGCTGCTGCACCTAGCTGTTACTCCAGAGATACATCCTTGGTCCTTTTTATTTAAGACAGGCTTTGCTAAGTATCTCAGGCTGGCCTCAAACTTGAGATCCTCCTGCCTAAGCTTCACAGTGCCCAGCAATATTGGTAATTTTGGTACTGGGGACTGAACCCAGGGGTTCTTTACCACTGAGCTAAGTCCCCAGCCCTTTTTTGTTTTATATTTTGAGACAGGGTCTTGCAAAATTACTGAGGCTGACCTCAAACTGACCTTAGCCTTCTGAGTCACTGGGATTATAGGTGTGTGCCAAGGCACTGGGCAATATTGGTGATTCTTGTCAGAATCAATTATGATGGCTTCCAAATGGTGATTTTCTGATTCCATGATTTCTCATACATGTCGAATTAGTGAATTTCTTCCCCACTAGTTTACTTATTTGAATCATTTTGGATTCATAAATTCTTTTCCCCCCACAATTTTTATTGGTACATTATAGTTATACATATTGGATTCCTAAATTATTAAATTAGAAATAAATTCTTATGTTATTCAATGGGTTATAATAAAACATTTAATTCTTTGCTATGATTATTTATTTTTAAGTTCAAATTGTTCCAGGTTTTGCTAGTGGGCACCCTTTCAAATTTACTCCTATCTTTTACATGTTCCCATCTTTCTTTGCACATTTCCTTATTTTGTACCACAAGATTCTCAAGGTGTATTTAGTACTTTCCTCATCCCTGTCCTGGAATCAGACATTTCCTGCAAGGACAGAGGAGACCATTATTTGTAGTGGACAATGATATTTAGAAATCAAGAACTGAGAAAGGCATGGTGGCAATAGGATGAGGTAGGGGCTGGGGATGTGGCTCAAGCGGTAGCGTGCTCACCTGGCATGCGTGCAGCCCTGGTTCAATCCTCAGCACCACATACAAACAAAGATGTTGTGTCCGCCAAAAGCTAAAAAGTAAATATTAAAAAAAATTCTCTCTCTCTCTCTCTCTTAAAAAAAAAAAAAAAAAAAGAGGATGAGGTAGGAGGATCAGAGGTTGGAGGCCAGCCTCAATAACTTAGTGAGACCTTGTCTCAAAATAAAATGTGGGGATGTGGCTCAGTAGCAAAGCACCTCGAGGTTCAATCCCCAGTACCAAAAATAAAAAAATTATGAAGAAAGAAACCAAGGTCTATGCTCATTGCTCCTAAAGTATTATTGCTTCTCCATATTCTCTGAGGGGAAACTCAGAAAAAGGTGTATGTATATAACATGTATAATGGATGTACATAATACATGGATTTTTCAACTTTTTTTTTTTTTTGTATCAGGGATTGAACTCAGAGGCACTCGACCACTGAGCCACATCTCCAGCCCTATTTTGTATTTTTTATTTAGAGACAGGGTCTACACTGAGTCGTTTAGCACCTCGCTTTTTGCTAAAGCTGGCTTTGAATTTGCGATTCTCTGCCTTAGCCTCCCAAGCTGCTGGGATTATACGCATCGGCCATCACACCTGGTAGATTTTTCAATTTTGTAATGATGCGAAAGCAACACAAAATTCAGTAGAAACCCTTTTCCAGAAGTGAGCACCCCAGCTTTCTTATCCACAATGTTCTCCACAACTCCACAAGACTTTCAGAACTGCTAACACATGTCCCCAGAAACCTGCCAACCAAAGGAATTTGTCTCAACTTCCTTATCTTTAGTCCCAGAACATATAGTCCACATGCTATTCATTCAAAATACCGTTTGGTTCATTTTTTTTTCTGCTTACCTTCAATTTTAGGGTTTTCCCCTCTCTCTTATCCTTGTTGACTTTATATCCCTCGTCCTCCCCTTAACATGCAAACCTTAACATGGTTCCAACGTCCTGCTCAAAGGAGCATCAGTGCATTCCTTCTGTCCTTCCATTACATTCCCACCCACACCCTCATAATTAATCTAGTCAGTTCCTGGTTTATCTTTCCTGTGTTTCTTTTTGCACAAATTAACAGACACGGGGGCAGGGGTTGTGGCTCAGTGGTGAGCACTTGCCTAGCATGTGTGAGGTACCGGGCTCAATTCTCAGCACCACATAGGAATAAATAAATAAATGGATAATAAATAAATAAAGATCCAACAACAACTAATAAAATATTAAAAACAATTAACAGACATTTGTAACTTTTCTTATCTCCCCTTCTTTCTTATATAAAAGGCTGTGTGCTGGGAATACTCTTGTACTTTGTTTCCTTGCCTAACAGAACATCCTGCCCATGGCCCTAGACCAGCTCATAGAGGTGATCTTCTCCTCCCCTTCCTCCCTCCCTTCCTCCCTTCCTTCCTTCCTTCCCTCCTTCCTTCTCTCTTACTTTTCCAGTACTGACAGGGATTGAACTCAGGAGCGTTCTATCACTGAGTTACATCCCGGAACTAGCATGCAAACCGGTGCCCAGTACCACAAAACATTCAAACACCAAAAATAGAGCGTCAGTTGTTTCCGCTCGTGATGGGATGGCTGACTAGGAGCTGTGGCTGTGGCTGCCCAGCATCATGAGAGGATCATATATAGCTATATAGATATGGCCTGGGAAGAGATCCAAATTCAAAATTTGAAGTACAATTTCTTCTGAGCACACATTGCTTTTGCAGCATCATAAAGTTGAAAAAAATAAGTGGAACCATTATAAATCAGGGACTATCTGTACTTGTGCCTGGCTATCCCATGATCTGTATCATCTCCCTAGCTCTCTGAGGGTCAGGACCTACTGGTTCCCCCTCCAAACTGGCCACGCATTATGATAGCTGATCCCACCTGGCCTCTGAAAGATTTGCACTGCCCTTTGGCCCTATTCCTCTGAAGTCCTAACATCTCCATTGCTATCAGGGAATGTCTTCAACTGTTAGTTTTGGACTGGGAGGAACCACAGAGCTTCTCAATGTTGTCCACGCTCTGCTCCAGCATTCTTTTGGAAAGTAGAATGTGCTCTGGGTCCTCTTGCAGAACGTATTTAACTGATAGGTTTGGGGGCCTGCTGCACATACAGCATGTCCACTCTTGCATACCCACTTCTCTAAACATTGTGGTCCCTTTCTCCATTGCCTACCATGGTTGCTTCTGCACTGCTTAGTGAGGGCAGTTGCTTCTTCAAAGTCTCTAAGAGCCAAGCTGGTAGCCTATCAGCACTGTTTCCTGGGGCCCTGTCAGGGTGTTAAGTCTTATGTCACAACAGTGCTCTCATACTGATAAACCTCTCTGTTCTTCAATATGGCACCCAGTGTCCTATGCCCATTGCTGGCTCCTGTCCTGCCCCATTTGCAACATCCTGCAGTACCTCAGCATGTTATTCCTTTCCTCCCTGGAAGGCCCAGAATTCCCATCTCAGTTATTTTCTGTTGCTATTACAAAAATATCCAAGGCTAGATAATTTATAAAGAAAAGATGTTTAGGTTGGACATGATAGCACACACCTGTAATCCCATCTACTCTGGAGGTTGAGGTGCCTTCCTCTATAATCCATCCTGGTATCACCACAGTGAAAGTTCTAACAAGTGTCCCTTTACAGCATGCCAATGGTGGGGCAATCGGGTTAGCAAGCCAGCAGGAAGCCAGCTCCGAACTCCCAGTTTAGAAAAGTCAACTTCCTGAGACCATGCCCAGCACCCCATCTTGGGTCAAGATTTTGAATGTGGGCTGGGGATGTGGCTCAAGCGGTAGCGCGCTCGCCTGGCATGCGTGAGGCCCGGGTTCGATCCTCAGCACCACATACAAACAAAGATGTTGTGTCCGCCAAATACTAAAAAATAAATATTGAAATTCTCTCTCTCTCTCCCTCTTTCTCACTCTCTCTCACTCTTTCTTTAAAAAAAAAAAAAAAGATTTTGAATGTATCAGCACCATCTGCAAGGGAGCAAAGGCGGCTAAACTGGGCACGGGGAGGCTGAACTGAAATACAGTCACAACAGAAGCCTTAGCCGATCACATAAGCACAGAGGAACTGGAGTAGACCTTTGGAGATGCTCCAAATTGAGAACAAAAGAGTCTGGGCCTTCTTACCCCATGTTGCCCAGTCTCCAGATGTGGGCTGCCCCTGGGAAGGGGCTTAAGCTTGGGCAAGGCAGCCGTTTCCATGGAAGACAAGTCTCAGATTCAGCAGCTGTCCTGAAGGGGTGTCTGATTTCGGACTCCACTATGACTGGCACCACAATCTGGTTCGATCTTCCCACTTTGGGTCTAGCACAGAGAAGTTTCACAGTGGCTGTCTCAGGTTTAGACAAGCCCTGTTCTTGAGTATTCCTATAATGCCACAGAGCTGCTATACAGTGGAGATGGGGAGAGAAGAACCCAGTCAGTTGATTGGGATAGGCTAAATGCAAGGAGTAAGAGGCAACTGCAAACTTTGTTATTACACAAGCAAGAGTTGAAAAGAAATCAGGTGGGGGCGGTGATACTATGACTAATAAAGCAGAATTAAGTTTTGTCCTACTAGAAGCCTAGGACCCTCTTAGTCCTCCAACTGTCAGTGTAACATGATGTAGTCAGTAGGATGGTAATATACATAGCTTTTGAACTTGCAGACGACTCCATGTGGTTGGGCCTTGTCTTGTGTTACATAAATCTGGTTACTTACAAAAGTTATAGACCCAACCTGCAGCTTTAAAATTCATGATGAGGAAAGGTGATGGTGTCATAGGAATACATACAAAGGTAGGCAAGCATTTGTCTGTTGCATACAATGTATTTAGGTCTTCTCATAACTTAATAAGAATGTCAAAGTCCAGCTTTTCTTTCCTTAACCTTGTGAAGTTCTGCTTTTCCAAAGAAAAATGGAGCCTTCTGCATTGACTCCACAGAGCAACCTAACAGCCACGCTTGTCAGGGGCTGGTTTCTGCTTCTGGTTCTGGTCACAATCTGTGTTGTCAGGACTTACTCAGTTAGCCTGCAGTGCTGAAATCTTCTGATTTGGTCACGTTCTGGACCACCCCCAAACCCCAGTAGCAGCTACCATATTTGTTGTGGTTTTGTAGCAGACAGCATCTTGTTTTTTCCTACTGTAGGTTACCCCTCTCAGATTGCATTTCAGGAAACTTAGATAGCAGTGGCTCCATGAATTCTTTCTGATTTCCACTTTGAATAGGGGTCTGAAGTTACATTTTCCAACTTCCATTTAATGAATTCTGTGCACTGACTAGACCCTGTGGCTTGGCTTACTGCCACCATTCAACTGGTAACTTCTCCTTGATGCCTGAGTACAATCAGCCTCAAAGGGGCCCATGCATTAAGAGGTGTATGACAGCCAGGTGTAGTGGCACATGCCTATAATCCCAGCAACTCAATAGGCTGAGGGAGAAGGATTGCAAGTTTAAGGCTAATCTCAGCCATTTAGGGAGGCCCTAAACAACTTAGCAAGACCCTGTCTCAAAATAACAAATAAAAAGTGATGCAGATATAGTTCACTGATAAAACACCTCTAGGTTCAATCCCCAGTACCCCCCAAAAACAAAACAAAACATATAACAGGTGAAAGGTCCAAAAAAGAAAATGCATCACTGCCCTTTTCTTGTGCTGGCCAGGGATACCCTGGAATACACTGAAGTTCAGGCTCTTGCAAGCTTGTTCACAGGCAGCTCCCATTTTGCAATTCCCAGTGGCTTTGCAGCCACATTGCCAGCTCCAGGCCTGTGTCAGTTGACTGGCTGCAAGGCAGCCTTATTGATAGTGCTTGCTAACAGCGGTGTGGCAGTTCAATCCCAAGGTGAAACATGAATCCCCTGACCTTGCCCTAATTTACCTTGGGAATCTCTTGAGGATGGGCAAGCTAGTAAGTCTTGCAGGGGCTGGCAGAAGTTCTGGAATGGCACAGGCTTGCACTGAGGTTCACTGAACCCCAAAGGCACTTGGTGGAGGCAAGAGCTGCTCCTGGATTGGAAGTAAAAAAACCTCTTTGCTTTTTAAATTCAACATGTGGGGTGGGCACCTAATTTCACTTCTGGGCATTCCACCCCCTTGTGTTGACAGTGCTTCTCTTCCTTTGGGGGAAATTCCTTCTTCCCTCTGAGCTTTGGCTGGAGGGATCCTTTCCAGCATTTGTACCTCAGTTAAATGTAATCTTCTTAAGAGACCTGCCCTGACTGCCTCCCATCGCTCTTATCACCCTGCTTTGATTCCTTTTACACCTCTCTGGAATGTTTTGGGGTTGTTGTTGTTTTGTACTGGGGATTTGAGTCCAGGAGTGCTATGCCACTAAGCTATACCTCTAGCCCTTTTTGAAATATGGTCTCACTAAGTCACCAATGCTAGCCTTGAACTTTCAATCCTTTTGCCTAAGCCTCCTGAGTCACTGGGACAATAGTTGTGCATCACCACGCCCAGCTTCTGGAATGATCTTGATGGCTTGTGTGTGAAGTCTCCACTGGAGACTGCAAGGTCTGTGGAGCAAGGACCTTGACCTCCTGGATTGCTGCTATCCTCGTTACATTTCCTGTCCCTGGCAGAATGCTTTGCCACAGCAGGTGCTCCCTAACAGCTGCTGGGCAAACTGCCCTTTATGGAGCCCTCCTCCACCACCCTAAGCCTGGCTAGCAACCTGTGAGATACTGGGTGGTGGCAGAGTTGCAGAGACCTGAAACCACCTGGTCCTTGCCACTCCTGAGGTCCGACTGGTCAACACCTCCTTGACTCTGAAGTTATGCCTAACTTCTGACATGGCTGCAAAGAAGGAATTTTTAGAGCTTTTAGTCACATTTCTTTTCAATTGGCTCACAACAGCCCCACCAAAACCATTATCTAAGTTACTATGTTCAAAACCTTCATATTTAAAATAACTGCATTTGGGCTGGGGATATAGCTCAGTTGCTAGAGTATTTGCCTTGCATGCACAAGGCCCTGGGTTCAATCCCCAGGAGCACAAACAAGAAAAACCCTGCATTCTATCTAGATGTAAGATCATCCTATCTCACAATTTATTTAACCAATCCACTATGGCAGCTGTGTAGATTATCCTACTTCTCTGCATTTATGAATAGTATTACTATGAACACCACTGTTATAAGCTTTTTTAGAAAGGTTACAGAGGATGGCTTCTTAGAATTGGAATTGTGGGGCTAGAGAGATGGCATGAATATTTTAAGGAGCTTGATGACATTTTTTGCAAAACTTCCCATAGCAGATATTCCAGTAACTTGCTTCACCATGCAGTGGCCAGCACTGGGTAATTATTCATCTGTGTTCACCTGCCAAGCAGGATTGGTGCACACTAATTCTGGTTTGAGTTGGTTCCACAGATGTTGTGCATTCTTAGCCAAGACTTTATCGTCAGTCTTAAGGTTGTTTTTCTTTTTCCTTTATTGTCCCTTACATGGCAAGGCCATAAACATGGTTTTGTGTTTGTCATGCATGTTTCCTCCCTTTCTACTAGTGTAATCTAGCTTTTAGGGATACTTTTTCACCCCACCTCCCTGCTTTTCTCTGTGCTTTCAGGAATGCCGGCTGCTTCCAGCTTCCAGTTCCTGGTGAGCAAAGTGGGGAAGAGTGGCCGCCATTCACCCCTGAGAACCAGACACACGTGAGCACACTGTTCTCACGATGAAAAAGAGAAACCAAACCCTACCTGAAGAGGGACTAAGAAGGACCTGGGGAAGAAAATCTTTGAGGGTACATACCTAAGTTTTAAATAAAACATCAGACCACTAAGGACCTAAAATATTCTGAGTTATCTATTCCACCTTCCCTCACACGAGACACGGGACGAGCCTGAGAGGGGAGTGACCTTGGCTTTTCTAGTGATGTTAGCTCCAGTATCCATCATCATATAACAGAAGTTACTCTGAGGCTTCAACATACCAACCCCTGTAACAATGTGCAATAAGAAAGCTAAGTTGAATCACAAAAAGAAGTCAACGAAGAATTTCTTGCTGGCTTGCCCGACAGTAAATCAAATACACAGGCAGTTTCCATACTAGCAAAATACTTTTATTATTTTTATAGTGATAAAACAAGGAAAGTAAAGGTTTCTTTTTGGTGTATACCAGAGTTAAGGGAAGTAGAATAATAGGGAATTAACAGGATTTTTATGTACTTCTGATGACCATAAAAAGTTAACAATACCAACTGTTTGCCATAAAACTTATCATAGCTCCCCCAAAACACATATATAAAGGATCATAGTTTTAAAATCTATAAAAGTAAAAAATATACAGTCGGAAGCTCTAACGCTTATTCCATCTTCAATATAAAATTGTAAACATTTATTTACACAAAGCACATGTGTATAATGAAAGTCCGAGCACCCTTTTCTTCTGAGTCGTGGCTCTGGGAAGATGGGGATGTGCTCGGAAGCAGAGTCATCTCCTCCCCTGACTCCCCAAAGCCAGATTCATAAATAAAGCCATGGGCAGCTCCCAGGGGAACCCCAAGAATCACATTTTATTGCTATGACACTGCAGCAAGTGAGAAGCCCACTGTCTGTGGAGCCGGCTGAGTCTAAGGCAGAGTGCAGGGGCCGGCAAGTGCTTGGGGCACAGAGGCAGAAGGCGGGCAGCAGCTGGGGGAGACCAGGAGAGGAACAAGGATCCAAAACCAGCCTTCAGCCCTGTTTTTGGTAGAAAACCCACTGAAGTCACCCTCTTCCCCTTCAGATTGGGGAACTTGCTCAGAGGGTGGAGTCTTCACTGGCTTTATGATTCATCCCCTTAAGAGCTAAATTGAGTATCTGGGGAAGGCTGGGCGAATGGTTAAAGGGGAAATGGCCCACACACCACTGGTGGTGGCAAATGGCTATCAGAAACGAGGATCTGAGGGTCCAAGTACCCCCAGTGAAAAAGGCACTGCTGGTGCAAACTAATTACCAACCTGTGTACAACCCTTTCATCCTTCCAAAGTGATCCAGTCTGATCACAGGAGTATTCTCCTTGGCTCATATCTTCACATGATACTCCATTAATGATCTATTTTGAGACTCTAGGGAAACAGAGAGGGGGTTGTGGTTTCTCCACAGACCACTGCATATGCCACTCTTTTCAGTGGACTCTTTTCCCTCCACCACCCTGTGTAAAGAGTTTTGCACTGCGCTCACCATCTTGCTTTCAATATGAAGAAGTGCTCTTTCTTGTTTTCCACAAACAGCCCACACACCATATTCCATTCTGTGGGCTCTCAGCTCAGTCAAGTCCATTAACTAATAGACCTTTAAAGAGAATCCACTTAAATCTTTAGAGGATGTGTTAGTGTTATAAAGCAATCTTTAAAAGTGCAAGTCATCTGATGTGGGAGTGGCAGAAGTCAGCTAAGTAGAATCCCTTCCCCTGGGCTGGCCTGCAGCCTCCTTCCCCAAACCTTTATAGTGCTAGGGGTTCCCCAAGGACTTTTAATGACTCTTTCCCCCCTGCAATGTAGTAAATCACTGTTCCTATTATGGCTGGAGAGAGGAAGAAGGGGAAGCAGAAAGAAAGGTCATGGGAAAAGAAGATGGGGTAGAAAAAAGACATCTGCACACAACTGAACAATGATTATGCTCCACCATGTTAGTACAAATTGCCAGAGAAGCTGCAAAAGGTGGAGAGTCGTTAACACATGGGGATACTAGATCTCCGAATCTCCACCTTCAGCATTTAGCCTGGGGTCCTGGTGCCAGGATATGGAAGGAACTCCTTCCTGGGAGATTGGGGTACTCAAGAGTGACAACAAGGAAGAACAGCACTAGGAGGAGCTGCTGGGAAGACCCTCTGTGGGTAATCAGATCTGCTACCTCATGGCCTCCTGTTCCTTTTTGGCATGTGCAGTCATAGCCTGCGTTTACAGAAATAATTTTCTAGCTTCTCCCCTGAAAGCTGACAAAGAGCAGGAATAAAAACAGGCTCTTAATCAAAAGGAACCCTAGGTTTCCAACGCCTGCTTAATCAATTTAAATCATCACCTATCTAATCTGCTTAAAACCCTTAAAAAATTAAAAAAAAAATCTTTTCTATGCTACAAATTGCAAATAATTCTGCTATTTGAAGTTTCAACAACGACAACAACAACAATAACAAAAAACTGCCTCAGCATTGAGGCAAGTGGAGAAATCTTGGGAGTCAACATGATGGCACAGATTTTTATAAGCCTGACATTATGGGGCTTCACTGTTGCTACTGTTGTTTTTTTTTTTTGGTCATTTGAATAGGAAACCACCTTTAGAATCCTATCCTGCTGTCCCAACACCCAGCAGTCATGCCAGCAAAAGAGCGGGGGTCAGCCCAAAGGACTGCGACTACTGGCCTGGGAGCCCCAAATATCCTGAGCAGGGCTGGCCTCGGCCACAGCTTAGGCTCTGCCTTGCAGGGTTCCCTGGGCCATGGGCTTTTGGTCCAAAGTAGTTGCTCTTTCTTGCATCTGAGAACAAAAATATAGGATGTGTGAACACTAAAAACACCATATATTCCTCCATTAATGTGACCCTAGAAGGTCATCCAAATCATTCATCCACTCCTCAGAAGTCCTGTTTTTCAGCAGGGAGTCGATCAGGTCGGTGTGTCCAGCTACACTGGATAGCCCACTGCTGCTTGGCTGCCCACTGTAGGCAAAGGGCAGCTCCTGGCCCACGGTCCGTCCAGGGTAGGCCTGGGTGCAGTGCAGTCCCGCCCGGCTGCTCATCTGTGAGGCAGGGCTTTGGCTGAAGGCCCCTAGCTCAGGCCCTGCAGGGTTCAGGCTGGGCAAGCCCTGCTGTGGGGCCGCCTGGGGGGGTGCAGGGGCTGGGGCGTTGGTCCTTTGCTGTGTGCTCACTGGGGGCAGCATGGACCCTGCTGCAGCTGCTGAGCTCATGGGGGCCATGGGTCTGCTGGGCATTGCCTGGGAGAACTGTGGACTGGACATTTTCAGGTGGGCCTGTTGCATGTGGAAACTGGAGGCTGCAGTGAAGGGACTTACATTGCTGTTCCCTGGAGTCTGGCTGTTCAGGTTCGGCATTCCCTGATGTTGCCAGGAGGCATTTTGGCCTCCTATGGATGCTGACACCCTTGGGACTTGTGGCTTAGTTAAACCAGAGGTCAGGGTCCCCTTATTGTGTTGCTGGGAGAGACTGGAGCTCCCCAGGGAGTTCTGTCCATAAGCAGCTGAAACTGAGGTGTTCTGGCCCACGCTGGTCTGCCTTGGAATGTGGGCATGTCCATTGGTGGCCTGTGGCGGGGGCTGGGCAACCATCTGGGTTATGCCAGAGGCCATACCATAGAGACTGCTCTGAGTCATGCTCTGAGAGCCCGTGAACTGGGCCACACCCCGGTCCTGCTGGCCTGAGTTTGAGGGGAGAGAAGAAACTGAAGCATGTCCAGGGCCCATTGGCATTAGATTCCCAGGCTGAGGGAACACTCGAGGACAGCTGGAGTTGGATGAACCCAAGTTGTTCATGCCAGGCACAGTAGCAGAGGATCCTATAAAACAGAAGATTCTATCAATCAAATCAGCATTTCTTTTTCTTTTTTTTGGTAAAGTAAACATTTCTTGACTGCCACTGTGAAGACAACTCTAAGACCCAAGTTGTAGCCATTCAGAGGCATGAAAGACAATGTCCTAATACCAGATCCGTTGAGCACAGTACACTGCCAAGAAGAGAATCCTGGGGGAGTCTTCAGAAAGAAGGTGACAAATACCCTGGGCTTCAGAAGTGTAGAAGTTTAGCAAATTAACAGCTTAGAGGAGAAGAACATTCCAGGCAGAGAAAAGAATGTGTACAGGCCAGAGTTATGAAAGGCAGTATAGGGACATTAAGAGGCTGGCTGTGGCTGCAGCAAGGGGACAGTATCTAGTTAGTTAGCAATAAGACAGAAGAGCTAGTCCAGATCAGACTGAAAAAGCTGAGGATGGCCTGTGAAGAGCAGGCCAAACAGGAGTTGGTCTGAGACTGTGCTTTAGTTCCGCTGGAGAAATAAATGTTCAGGTCACTTTGCTGAGGTAGTGGTAATACCGGGAGGGCTTGGTAAAGTCATTTCATCAGACCCCAATGTTTAAGCCATAAAATAACAAGATGGTCAAGAAGGGAAGAGTCTAGCATGAAAACAACTATTTACTGAGCACCTAGTATGTGCTATTCTGACAGGCAGCAGGGAAGGCCCCTGTCCTCAGGGAACTTGCTGTCTAGGGTTTTTAGCCTAGGTAACAGGCACATGGTAACACCATTAACCCACACAGGTTTTTTCTGGATAGGAGGATCATTGTTCAGGGATTGGCCACAACTTAATACTTTCCTTTTCTTCTTTCTGTTAGTACCTAAATAAAAACTGGGCCAAGGAAAAGAAGAGAGCCCATAACAGTCCATAACAATGTGAAATGGGGTGGAGGCAGGAAACGTGGACCAGACCCAGGGTTCTGAGATACCTGCGGACTCCAATCCCATGTTTTCAGTTGGCCCACACATAAAATCTCATCTGGTCTTTTTTTCCAGGACACATGGATATAGTCATTTTCTCTGGCACACTTTATAGTGAGGGTCATTGACTAAGGAAAGAGGTTTCCAAGATATTGCAATAAAAGTTAGGAAAGCAGAAATAGATCAACTCTTACGGTCACCTGAAACCTCTATGCACTTCTGGAGTGACAGCCCAAGCAAGTTACCCAATACATCTTAGGACAACTGCTGAAACCTCAGTATGTTTCCTACCCTTTTCTGGCTAACTCATGAAGCTGTTTTTGACACCAAAGTGAGCAAATAGGGAGAGAAAAGAAGCAAAACGCTATAGAAGTACATTAAGTCTCTCCTTATCTAGAAAACAAGAAAGGGTTATTTTTTTGAAGAGACACCTAAAGGAAGAATTATAGAAGCCATTTCCTGTTTGTAAGATGACCTCTGAGTAGACATTATTTTCTTTCAAAGGCATTTCCAGCAATCTGCCTGGTGCTACACAGTGACTAGAGTGACAGGCCCCCTCAACAGACTAAGGCTTCCAGGAGTGAGTAAATCCAGTTCAGGCAGGGAACAGGAAATCAGCACTCAACAACAATCAACAAGGAACTCAGAAGACCTGATTGGTATGCCCAAACCTGTTTCTCTCTGCATCCACTCCACCCCCTTACCTGTGAACTGTCCAACCTGCTGTGGGAAGGTGCTTTGTGTTGGGTCTTGGTACTGGGGGGGTGGACGGGTCAAATGGCGCTGAAATTGCTGCTTCTCCTAGAAATGCCAAGAATGACAAAACAATACACAAGACAAAAACAAAAACAAAAACAAACAGGAGAGTCAGGTCAGAGAAAAGCAGTGTTCAAGACTGTTATTCACAGAGGGGCTCCTGAGGGAATAATGCAGGTGAGCATTATTTGAGCATTAGGGATTGAAATCAGGGGCGTTCCACCACTGAACTATATCTCAAGTCCTTTTTTTAAAATAAGTTTTATTTTTGAAACAGGGTCTCACTCAGTTGCTGAGGCTGTCCTTGAATTTGTGATCCTAATGTCTCAGCCTCCTAAATTGCTGGGATTATAGGTGTATCACTGCGTTCAGAGCATTTGGGGAACTTTTAATAAATAGTATGAAACCAAAGATACAACGAGTAATGAATTAAACAAACAAAAAAAGGCAGGTGTATCAGTTTAGAAAAATGGAGGGTAAGTAAGGGAAATCAAAGCCATAATGAGATACTACTTCATACCACTAGGATCAAAAAAAACCCAGAGAACTAGGTGTGTATGTCAGTGGTAAAGTACTTGCCTAGCATGTGCAAGACCCTGGGTTTGATCTCCAACACTATGGAGGGAAAAAACAGTAAGAAAATAAAAAGCATTGGTGAGGATATAGAGAAATCTGCACCCTCATACACTACTGGTGGGAATGCAAAATGATGGGGCCACTGTGGAAAACAGTCTGGCAATTCCTCAAAAGGTAAACACAGTTACCATATGACTCAGCAATTCCACTAGTATATTCCCAAGATATTTCAAAACATGTGTGGCCGGGCACAGTGGTGCACACCTGTAACCCCAGCAGCTCAGGAAAAATTCAAGGCCAGCCTCACCAACATGGAGGTGCTACACAACACAGTGAGACCCTGTCTTTAAATAAAATACAAAAAAAGGCCTGGGGATGTGGCTCAGTGGTTAAGTGCCTCTCTGGATTTAATCTCCAGTACCAAAACAAAAACCAAAAAACCCAAATCACATGTCTGCACAAAAATTACTAAATCAATGTTAAGAGCAGTGTAATTCATAGTAGTCAACAAGCAGAAACAACCTAAACACTCATGAACAGATGGATGAATAAATAAAATGCAGCACAGCGATACAATGGATTATTCAGCTATAAAGAGGAATGAATGACTAATAAAAGTACCCAGTTGAATCTTGAGAACATCTACACAAAATGCCTAGAATAGGCAAATGTGAAGAGACAGAAAGCAGATTAGACACCGTATAAGGTTGAGGAGATTGGAGAATGAAGAATGTACTCATGGATATAGGTCTTGTTTTTAGGTGAAGAAAATGTTCTTGGACTGTAGTGATGGATGCAAAATTCTGAATACATTAAAAACACTGAATTGTACAGTTTAAATGAGTGAATAATATCTTATATGAACTATACCCCAATAAAGCAATAATTTTTAAAAATGGCAGAATTGGGTCAGTGATCATTCTCAATTAGACTTCATTCCCTCGAGCTAGTTCCTATGTAATTAAAATCATGAGAACTTTGACTTAATAACCCTTAGTGCCTGCACACTGCGCTTGGTGACTAAGCCAGTAAACTGTGCATCCTGATTCTAGAACCTCAAGGACATCTTCACTCCTCTCCCCATGTTCTGGCTGACAATAAACTACATTTACAAAGCTGGGACCCATGGGTCCTGATGAACAAGGGAGCTCGGTGACATGGCAAAATGCACTTTATACTTAAGAGTTCTAGTCATAGATTCTGCCTTCATTCATCCCAAGTGACACAAGGTATCTTCAGACATAGGCCACCTCTGTTGGAGAAATGCCACACACCTAGAAAGTATATTTTAAAGGACAAAGCATTCTAACACCAGGCATGCAAGCAAAACAAGGTAAATCCACAGGTGCAAATAGAGTCTGCTTAATTTTCTTTCTCCTTTCTCTTTTTACCTGTTCTGCCAGAAGGTGCTGCTGCTGCCTCTGCAGAAACTGTTGTTGCTGCAAATGTTTTTGCTGCTGCTCCCTCTTCTGTTGGTCCAAAAGCAATTGATGCTGTTTCATTACAGCTGCCTGCTGCTGGCTGCTGAGATAGCTGCTGTTGTGAGTGTTGGCCACGGACACAGCAGGTGGCTGGGTCCCCACGCTGGCAGCCTGGGCTGGCACAGGGATGCTGGAAGGGTTCTGCTCCTGTCAACACAGATGAAAAGGATAGAGTCAGGGGTGGGTGGGTGGAGTCTTCATGCTCTGATCAGTCCAGATGAGCTCTAGGGAGAACCTCATTCAAGGCTCACTCTCGTAAGTCAAGCCTCTGCTTCCCAGCTGACCTCCTGTAAAACCTTCCAGTGGGATGCAGCAGAGACCAAAACAGATGCTACCTGAGCACTTGACATGTTAACTTGGCTCCCTACGGTTCACCAGTGGCAAAAGTGTGGTTTTACTTAAATTAAGCATATTCAAGCTCTCAAATTTCCAAGTTCCAGTAGGCAGTAAAGACTTATAAATGCTCACTTACCGGAACATGTGCATGAAAAGGGACCCACAATCTGAGGGAGGTTCTGTTCAACAGAAACGTTATATCCCCAGGGTGTGGACCTGGGTTTGGGGCTATCCCTGAACTGCCAGGAATCATATGTCTATCTACTTGCATATAAGCATTTTTCTGGGAAGAAACTGGTTAGTTTTTTGTCAGATACTATGCTCAAAAAATACTGCATTATCAATGGAAACTTTAACAGATTCTCTGTTAATATATAAACCAAAAATAGGAGTCATGTCAAAGGCTACCTTATTATTCCAGATTCATTACTCACATGTAGAAGAATGGGAAAACAGTACAGGGAAAAGGCAAAAAGCAATTATTATTCAAACAAATTAAACTTCTTGAGCTCCTTTGCAGTTCTTATTCGTTTGTGCATATAATCTTCCCAAGATTCTTAGATTCTGATAGTATAATTCCTTCACCCTGTCACCAGAAGCTAAAGGGCTCCTTGAGAGTACTCTGTAAGATACTTACCAGCATGTTGCTCTCCTTTTCTGAAGTTTATATGTAATAGCTATGTACTTTTTGTTTTATTGTTTTGAGATCATATCAATTTATTGTGTATGTATATACTTTTCAGAAATGAAAAGAATATAATGACAATTATTTTTAAACTTCACTTAAGTTTTATGGTCTCTAATCTTTTGAGGATAAGACTAAGCTTCAAACTGAGAAGCAATCTCCAAAGCAGAAATGAACAATACATACAAAATATGAGATTCAAGTGGGAGGGAGTCTCATGTCTTTCTTCATATCTGTTCACAGCCTTGGCCTCCAGAGTTCAAATATAGAAGAAATATATTAAAGGCAAACTTCTTATTTTGAAATTTGGCTTGGGCCTAATGGTCAGGTTATAGATGTCTATTTCCTCTTGAGTTGTGGATTTAAGCACCATCATATGCACACATATCTACATGCATTTCTGTATAACTCAATACCATCTAATAAAAAAATCCAACTTTAAATTAGTGGACATAGGGCAAACAGTAGGCAATATGTCATTGAATCTGACATTCTCCCTATAATGGGTTTATTAGTTATCTATCACTGGATAACAAGCAACTCCAAAACTTATTAACTCATGATTTACCTGGGAAACAATTCAGGCAGGGCATAGATGGGCTCCTCCTGTCTTGTGTGATTAGCTGATGGTTCACAAGAAGGCTGTTTTAGAGGGTGATCTAGCTGTCACTGGGGCACCTTGATTCTATTCCCCTGGAAGTAGAATCTAGTAGATAACACAGGCTCATTTCCCACCTTCAAGGACATCCCTGGGTCCTCCCTATAGCTCTTCCAGAACCTGTACCTGTTCAATTCCTAGTAATACAAAAAAAAAGGGGGGGGGGGGGAAGAAACAGTTCACTTACCTGGCCAGGTTGAACTAGTGAGCGAAAGGGTATATTTCCGGGCTTTGGTTTCATTGTAGTAAACAAGGAGTTCTGCTCATTATTCAGATGAGGCAGCTGCTGAGGAAGATAGGCCATCAAAGCTGGCTTGCTCTGGCCAGACCCAGGACCACCTTGCCCACAGTCCGCTTTGTAATGAGAAAGGGGTTTTGTATTGCCGTAGTCTAGCATTGAACCTTGGTTATTCACTGAGTTCTGATTCAAGTTACCTAGTGGCTGGTGACTCAGCAAGTTCACATGGCCTGATTGGAGGTAAGCACCTCCAGGCCGAGGGGAACTCTTGTTTACACTAGGCATCATGAGCAGTTTGGAGTTGGAGAAGTCTTGCTTGTAGCTGGAAGGGCTGGCAGGTTTCTCCATGACATAAGGGACATCTAAGGGACTGTGGGAAGGTCCCGTCTGCTGCCATGTGGACATCTGACCTGGGGTGGATGCTGGGGTGGCCTGCTGTGGGTTCTGGAGCATTTGCTCACGTTTCTGCTTGGCAGCAATCTGCTGGAGCTGGTGGGCAGAAGACAGTTCTGAGGCCCCTCCTGGGCCCTGGCTAGGCAATACCACACTTGGAAGGGCCCTTTGTGCATTCTGGGCTTGGGCTGATGCCGGCATCAGGTTAGAACTGGGATTGTCTGCCACAGGTTGACCGGAGGTATGAAACAGGGTCTGAGGACCTCCAAGGCTGGGGGAATCTGTGCTAACAGGGGCAGATGATGGCCCCAGAAAGGTCTGTCCTGCAGACCCAGTCCTGACTTGTGGAGAGCCTAACTGTTCTTGCTCAAAGGCTGCTGGAGAGAATTCTGTCTTAATATTAATGTCTTGGGCCAAGGGGGTTTGGGTGGCAGAGGCAGAAGGCTCTGGATCTTTCTTTTCCTCAAAGTCCTCTGTAAACAGGTCCTTCATGTCTTCATCAGGCACTGACCTGTTCAGCTCCTCGATAAGCTCCTTCCACTCCTGCTCGTTAAGGTTAAGGTCAGGCATGAGGTTGCTCTGCGATATAGAACCCCCAGCCCCAGCAATCATGCAGGGCAGGTCATCAACAGGTTCCTGCTTCAGTTCTTTATTCAGGCTCAGAGGAAATGACTCACCAGGGTTGCTGCCTCCATTCAAGTGGAGGCTGGAGTCTGCAAGACACTTTTTGTTGATGGAGTCTAGCCCCAGGGAATGCTTTCCACTGGACTGCAGGGAATCGCCCCCAGTATTGTCAGGTGGACCAAGGGGTGAGGCTGGAGGCAGACCATTGGTAGACACAGCTATGCCCAGAGGGGCCTCCCTACGGGTCTTCTTATGCCCAGGAAAGAGATCTCCATAGCCATTTTGTTGATCACCATTCTGAGGGGAGGCAGCACTGTCAAGATTCCTCTTCACTGTATCATGAAGATGCTGAAAACATTGGAAAAAGAAACTTACTCGATACCTAATAACACGTCCAAGGTTCCCTCTGCTTCCAACAGTGACTTAAACCAGCATCCCTTCAATCCTTTCCTGTGGGTGTGCACCGCCCACTTGTGGGGAACTTCCTGGCCAGTCAGAATTGGATGTCTAGTCCAGCCAGGGGAAAGCAATGCACTAAACCCTGTCTTTTTGCAGGATACAAGCCTGATGTTGCCCACTGCCACCTAGTTTGAGAGTTTGCCCAAGAATAGAGCTAAAGAAAAAAGAGCCAGTGGACACATCTACATTCTTGAGGACACCACTGGAGCCTTGAATCTTATCATACCTGAGACCAGTCATCCTCCTGGGTTTTGTACTTACATGAACCAATAAATTTCTTCTTGTGTTTAAGCTGGTTTAATTTGGATTCTGTTACTTTCAGTAGAGGAAGCCCTGGCCAGTGCTCTGGTCAAGGTGTGTGCTGTCCTCAAGTACCCTGCTTCTACTAGGTTGCATAGGCCTGGTTCTTCTTCTTCTTCTTCTTCTTTTTTTTTTTTTTTAATTAGTATATATTAACTATATAGAATAATAAGTTTCATTGTGGCATACTGTACATACATATAACATCTCTGATCATTTCTATCTCCCCATTCCCCCTCTCTCCCCTCCCTTCCTCTTCTCTAATATTCACAGTTGCTTTCTTTCTTTCTTTCTTTCCCTCTCTCTCTTTCTCTCCCTACCCCCCCTCTCCATCTCTCCCTCCCTCCCTCTCTCTCTCTCTCTCTTTCTTTCTTTAGTGTGCAGTACTGGGGATTGACTGAGTTATATCTTCAGCTCCTTTATAATTTTGTTTTAAGACAGGGTCTTGCTAAGTTTCCCAGGCCGGCTTTGGATTTGTCATCTCTGTCAGCCTCCTGAGTAGCTGAGATTACAGATATATGCCATCATGCCCAAAGCTTACCTGTCTTAATACCCTTCCTGGGTCTATCCCCTTTCTCCCCACTGAATTGCTCCTTTATATGTCATATAGGATTATGACCTTAAGATTCCATCCACTCTCTTCCCCATCAACTCCTAAGCATCTTCTAATCCCTTGCTCCCAATCACCACCCTTACAAACCTCGTCACTTCTTACTAAGACCCTTAACAGGAACACTATCATGTCTTCTCTGGCACCATTACTTTCTGCTTCCCCATTTTCTCCTCAACTAGATTCGTTCAACTAACCTTATTATGGTCTACTTGTGCCAGGGACAAGGCGCTGTGGGGAATTCAAAGACAAATACTCTACTCTTCATGAGCTTCCAGTCTTCTAGGTCACAGGACATACACAGATATGACTACAGAATAAGACCAATAAGCAGCGAGGCACAGTAGTGCATGCCTGTAATCCCAACTACTCAGGAGTCTGAGGCAGTAGGAAGATTGCAAGTTTGAGGCCAGCCTGGGCAATTTAGCAAGACCCTATCTCAAAGTAGGGGGTGGGAAAGGGCTGGGGAGGTAGCTCAGTGGTGAAGTAAAAACAAGGCACTATAGCAATAAGTAGCTGAGAGTTCAGGGGCAGGAATTACATGAAAAGAACATGGCAGTGGGGTGGGAAGGAGAAAGGGTGGTTACTTCCCTAGACTCATCTTTAGCCATCAGGACAGACTTCTCACAAGGCCCAGGAGGTGCCTGTTCTCAGTCTCTAAAACTGTGCTGCTCCCTTCCTAGTTTAGTTTTATTATGTTTTGTTCTTCACCCTTCACCCCTAAAGTTATCCTTTCTCTCACTAACCTTAAGCATGTATGGTATATTGTTAAAAATGGCCCTCGCCAGGCATGATGGTACATGCCTCAGGAGGTTGCTGAGGCAGGAGAATCATAAGTTCAAGGCCAGCCTCAACAACTTAGTGAGACCCTGTCTCAAAATAAAAAAAATTTATGAAGGGCTGGGAATATAGCTCAGAGGCAGAATGCTTATGGGCTCAATCCTCAGTACCACCCACATAAAGGTCCCAAATAATACCCTTAACTATTATCTCTAAACAAATTCCAAGAAGTCAGGGGTAGCATGTAGTACTTCCTCTGTTAAATTCAGTTGCAGAGAAGGGCCACACTGCCATCTCACTGGCTGTAAAAGCTAATCCTATTCCTGGGTATCCTGCCTGGGGTAACTCTGAGGGCACTAGCTCTCAGCAGCAGACCATGTGCTGGACCCCACAAAGGATAATTTTCTCAACCTCAGTTCAAGTCTAATGCTCCTATTCCTTTTTTCTTTTTTAAACCATATTAAGGTTTCATATTTTTTAAATGTTAAAGTTGACCGCACAAAACTGTGTAAATCCCAGCTGAGCATCTCTCTATCCATATATGGGTACCTGAATTAGCCTGGAAAAAAAACTTAGGAATGCCTCACAAATGAAACTGTAGGGCAGAGGTAAGCAACGCAATTCTAGGACCCAATTTAGAACAGGGCTTCTGTAACCCAAGGATGTTTGGCTGCTTTACTTTTATGCAGGTTCTTCTGCTTCCACTGCCACCTAGGGGTGAGTGAAGGCTTCTAAAATGGGTGCTTTATAAAATACACTGTTTGAAAATTTCTTTTGAAAAGGTATATTCATCCTCATTTAACTGGTCAAAAGAAATAAACATGAGTTGCTAATATTTCTTTTATTTCTATGTTTTCTGTTATTTTCTTTTGTTCCACAGAGGTCTAGGATGGTCTGTAAACCCTAGAGTTTAGTATTTCATCTTCCTAAGGGAAAAGATGGAAAGCTAAGGGGGTCAAGGCATTTGATGAGTCAGCTGGCTGTCCCAGATTAGAAACAGAATCCCTCTTTGCCCTAACAATTATAAAAGCTGCCACTCCCTCTTTCAAGAGCCGCGTGCAAACAGCTGCAGACAAGTTCCAAAGGAACAACTCAATTTTGCAATACCCACTGCTTTTAGCCAAAGGAAACACTGGGCAGTTTTCTCAACTACTCACAAAATTTAACTGGAATGATGTAGGCGGGAATGGGAAGTGTGGAATGTGGTGGCCCTGGCAGATTTTTAAGACTTGGGCATTTGCAGGAGTGTTGGATACATGCAGGGCATTGTAGAGAAAGCAAAGATGAGTAAGCCTTAGAGCCTAATCTTCAGGCATTTACAATAGACTTGGGAAAACAGCCTAAACAGTTTAAAAGCTATGTAAAAGAGAGTAGATGTTATAAAGCAATACAAATCTGGCTGCCCCCTATATGCTCAGAGTAAGTGGACTTTTGGGTGCTTGGCTCAGAAGCTCCTGTTCTAACTACAGAATGGTTTCAGTGGCATACAGGATTTCAGAAGGATCTAGTTCTGGGAAATGATGCCAGAAGCTTATGATCTGCTGAAGAACAGTGCATACTCACAGATGGCTATCAAGGAACAACCCCACAGGCCCAATTCCCACCCTATTCTGGGCCAGCTCTCTCATGGGGAGGCCTCAACCCTTTAGGTGCCACCTGCCATCTTCTTTTTTTGCGAGAGGGGCTGTGGTATATCAGTGCTGCTCTGAATCAAGCTGAAGCAAGCCACATCTTGTGGACAACAAATCAGCATCCCCCCACCCATTAGCCTTACAGTAGACAGTAAGGACCTTCCTCTAGTCTCCACTTCCTCCTTCAACCATCACCGCTGCTCTCCCAGTGTGCTTTGTGGTCAAACTCACTACAAAATGACACCTACTTGCTTCCACTCTGAGTTAACAGATGGACTGCTAAAGACAGGAGTGGTTTTCTCGTATTGGTGTTCCTTACCCATTGGCAGCCAGATGGGGAGGCCATGGTGAGGCACTTCCTGCTCCCCACCCTCCCCCAGCACTGGGAATTCCTTTTTTTTCTCCTCTAACTTCTCCTCCTGTCACCCTCCTTTCAGTCAGATACCCCCAGTCTCACTCCTTGGCCAGCATCTCAGTCCTCTGAGGTTATGTGGTTTCTATCCCTCATAGTTTGGGAATGGATTGGATGTGGGAAAGAAGAAAGGATGGAGTTAGGATTGCCATCTCCATGTGGGGGTGATGGTCTGCTACTTAATGATTTGACTCATTTGCTTCAATCTTTAAAGTTCTCTTTCCTCACATTTCTCTCCCACCCTCTCTTGCCTTCTACTCCTGGGGTTGTTTCCTCTGTCTCCCTTGAAAAGTCTCCCCCTTTCTTGCTCTTCAATTAACTGGAGTCCTCTCCCCTGTTCCTTCCACACACTCTCCCATGTCCTCATGTGCCTAGGACTGCAGATCATACTCAGAACAGGCCTAACTACCCCGGGATCAAATGCTGCACCAGCCAGCCCCGGCTCCTCCAACCTCCTTTCCCATCTCCCAATCTGCACCATGCTGTCACACACCAGTCTTACAGCTGCTCAAATGTGCCCCCTCATTCCTGCTGCAGGGCCCCTGTACTTGTTCTTCTCTTTGCCAGAATATTTCTTCCCTCTGATCTTTAAAAGGATGACTCATCTGTAATTCAGGTCATTTATCTCCTCAGTCATTCCTTGATCACCTGCTCCTCCCCACAATCACGCTCTTTCCTACTTCCTGGTTGACTTCCCCAATGGGGCACTCATCTGAATGGGCCTACCCCTCCCGAGAATGATGAGCAAAGACCCCAGGCCTAAAAAAGGGATTGGTGTCTGAACACCAATCAATAAGCATTGGTGTCTGAACGTAATGTCTCTGGCCTGGAACTTCTGCAGAGCTCTTAATTCCCGTCTGTCCACCTACTTAACCAGCATGCCTCTACTTGGGCGTTCACTGACAACTCAGGTGAAATCTGTCCAAAGCTGATTTCAGCTTCTCCAGTCCTATTTTCCTTTCCCTGCTCTCACAGAGAATGTCAGTACTAGCCATTTAGTCACATAAACCAAAAAAGCAGAGAGCAGCCCTTGACTTCTCCTTCTTCATTACTCCCATCCAATCAGTCCCAGGTTCTTGGCCTTTTTTCTCTTCTTTTCTTTCTTGTTTCTTTTTTTCTTTCAGTATTAAGGATCAAACCCAGTGCCTTGCAAATACTAGGCAATCACTCTACCTCTTAGACTTTCTTGACCCCACTACTTGTCTCCATTCACTGACACTAGTTTCTCTTGCTTGAATTATTTTAACTGCATCTAAGGTCTTCTCATAGTCCCCACCCCCATCTGTTTTGCACACCATGATCAGAGTGATGGTGCTAAAGGCAAATCTGATCTCATCATCTTTCAGTGGCTCCTGGCTGTCCTTGGGTTGTCACAGACTGGAGCTTGGCTCTGATGTCTTTTAGTACCATCTCTCCAACCACAACCAGGCTGCACTAACAGGCTGTCCAGGACTCCTCAGAAGTATAGGTTAAAACACATAAAATCAGAACTTTTTAAAGTTGATATTGGCAAGTTCAGTCTAATACCATACTTGCTTTTGCTTTGCCCATGAGTTCTACCAGTACCCTGTATGTATGGTATACTGAGAGGCCCCTCAGGAGTCCTGACTTGTTTCTGTAGGGGCATGTCATTACTTACCCAGTATGCCTTGCTGACCACTCACTCCCACTTATTTATTATGATTCATTTCCAGTTAATTATTATTATAACTCATTACTTCCATTTAATTCAGAATCTCAATCTTTAAAATAACCCTAGAGGATGAGAACCATTATTCCTGTTTTCTAGCCAAGGAAACTCAGAAAATTACATGCGGTTTGTACATTCAGCTGTGAATACGAATCCCCTGTGACTCTTGGGGATCTGCTGCAGATCCCCGAGTCCAATCACCTATAACAAAATGAGAACTGGATCCCAATTAATCCCACACATGTGACACTGAGAAAGAAGCTTGCCTCGGAAACACCAACATCCAGAGTGACGTGACTCAGAGTTTCAAACTGTACAAACAAGGAGTATCCTACTATAGTGCTAAGCATGAAGAATACCATCAAGAGTCACTACCAGAAAAACAGGTTGTGCTATGATGAAATCCCACATTCCAGGGCCACAATGATTCTTTAGAAGATATTAAAAGGAAAAAACAAACAAACAAAAAACCAGAGAGCCACCTATAGCCAGCTACTAAAAATTCTACTTTTACAATATTATTTGTGTTAATATTTGGAACAGTCACTGAGTTAGAATGCAAATAACCTATGGGGAGTACTAAAGATCTCTGTAGCACACACTCCTGTCACTGAATCTACTCATCACAGATATATAGAAGACAATGAGGTCTGGATTGAGGCATTTTCCAGAAAACTTTACGATTTGGTTTCTGAACATTTTCATTATCACTTAAAAAAAAGCAAGTTTATAATGGAGATTAAATACAGAGCTGCTTTACCACTGAGCTATATCCCCAGTCCTTTTTTAAAAATTGTTTTATTTTGAAGCAGGGTTTAAGGCATTGCTAAATTGCTGAGGTTGGCCTTTATCTTCCTGTCTCCTCTAGAGTCACTGGGATTACAGGTATGCACCACCACACCTGGCTTAAAAAAAATACTTTTGATTTTGAAACAATTCCGAGTTAACAAGAAATTGCAAAGATGACACAAAGAGATCCTATGTATCCTTCTTAGTTTTCCTCAATGTTTATATTTCACATAATTAGAGACTGGCCTTGAACTTTCAATCCTTCTGCCTTGACTTCCCCAGAAACTGAGATTACGGAACACTGCACTGGGCATGTTACCTTTTTTGGCGGGGTACCGGTGATTTAACTCAGGGGCATTCAACCATTGAGTCACATCCCCAGGCCTATTTTGTATCTTTAGAGACAGTTTTAGGTTAAATGCATTGGAAAGGTCAGAAAGGTACCACTGAACATGTTCACTGGATTTGGCAATTAAGAGGTCACTGATAATGCTGCACGGACAGTTTCAGAAGAGTTATAGAGTAAAACCCTTGACTTGAGAAATAACTGGAAGGTGAGTAAATAGAGACTGTGTGCTTTGTTATTTTCTAAGTTATTTTATTTTAACATGTATTTTTTAGTTATAGTTGGACATAATACCTTTATTTCACTTAATCATTTTTATGTGGTGCTTAGGATTGAAACCAGGGTCTCACATGTTGAGGCGAGGCTCTACCACTGAGCCACAACCCCAGCCCTCTACATTTATTTTTAAAAAGAGATAAAGTGCTGGGTATGGTGGCACATGCCTGTAATCCCATTGACTCAGGAGCCTAAGGCAAGAGGATTGCAAGTTCAAGGTCAGCCTGGGCAACTTTTTTTTTTTTTTTAATATTTATTTATTTAGTTTTAGGTGGACACAATATCTTCATTTTATTTTTATGTGGTGCTGAGGATCATTCACGCATGCTAGGCAAGTGCTCTACCTCTGAGGCATAACCATAGCCCCAGCCTGGGCAACTTAGTGAGACCCTGTCTCAAAATAAAAAATAAAAAGGCCTAGGGATGTAGCTCAGTACTAGAGAGCCTCTGGGTTCAATCCCCAGTACAGCAGGGAAAGGAAAAAAGAAAAGTAATAGAGTAGATTAGTGGTTGTCAAGGGCATGAAGGGAAGCGAGAAGATTGACAGGTGACAGCCAAGAGATGCAGGATTTCTTTCTAAAGCGATGAAAATATTCTATAATTGACTGCATTTATGGTTATAAAACTCTGTGAATGTACTAAAAACCACTGAATTGTATACTTTAAGTGGTAAATTGTATGACATATGAATGGTATCTCAATAAAGTCATTAATTAAAATATGAGGGGGACAGATTGGTTGGTAGTCAAATAGGGTCAAATGAGAGATATTTTAGAATATCAGACTTGTGCTCACTTGATAACAGCAGATAATTACCGTTGATTCTATTATACCCCTCTAAAACCCTCTGGAATTCATTCTATGAATGGAATCAGGCTCCTTCTTCCATTAAAAGATGTATCATAACCACCACTGAAAGTGGAACATACCATGATTTTCCCACCTTAAGTCCCAATTTGGACTTACTTAATTGAAGGACTCTGCACATAAGACCACACCCCTCCTGTCCAAAGCCAAACTCTCCAACTGGGTTCACCAGGCCATCCCCACTCAGGCTCTTCCACTTCTTGTTTATTCAATCAGCATTCTTTCCTCTGTTCTCTGTTTGCCTCCCTCTTTATTATTTGTTTGTTTGTTTTCTGTAGGCATGGACAGATGCTCATAACGCCTTCCATCTTTTGACCTCATCCTACTTTATGTGCCATTTTGTATAGAGTTTAGAGAGCAGCTACAGCTGGATGTGGTGGTGCACACAGGAGATCACTTGAGCCCAAGTATTAGAGGGTGGTCTAATCAACATAAGGAGCTCATCAAAAAATGGATGGTGAGACAACTGAGTCCTGGTTTGGATGCTTAACTACTGTGTGCTCACAGGCAAATTACTTAACCTCTTGAGAAGGTTTGGTTCCACCCCCGAAAAGACAAAGAGGGGTGGGTACTAGCCACTTCAGGGAATGGTTACCACTTATTGAGCCCCTGGGTAACATTCTTACTGTCCAGCTCCTCTTCCTTCCCTTTTAGAGCTTTATAAAGACAGACAGGTCTTTACTTTGTTCATATTCACCAGATGACCACCTATTTTTTTTTTTTTTTAAACTGGGACTGAACCCAGGGGTGCTTTACCATGGAACTATATCCCCAATCCTTTTTATTTTTTAAGAAAAGTTCTCACCAAGTTGCCAAGGCTGGCCTCAAACTTGTGGTCCTCCTGCCTCAACCTCCCAAGTTTCCGGGATTACACATGCCCAGCAACCACCTGGTTCTTAAAACTAAGGAACACTTTTCAGACTGTAATCCTTGACCTCTCAGATGATCACTCCTCTCTCTTCACTTAATGTCCACATGAACACTCTCTGTGGACTTATTCCTGACTCCAAGGCCACTATTTGCAGGCAGTCCCTTTTCTTTTTCCTTTAAAAAATTATTATTTTATTTTTAAAATTTTATTCGGCAGACTGCCTCTTCTCATGGCTGATCCTTAAATGATGATGCTCACCTTCATTCTTTTTCACTGAGGTCATCTCCCCAGGTAACACCATCCATACTCAGGCCTTAAGATGACAACCTGGCATAGAACTGGCACTCTTTGTTTTTGGTAGAGCTGAAAGCCCTGCAGATGCTAAGCATATGCTATATCACTAAGTTACACTCCCAGCAGGCACTCAAATATTCACTGAGTGAATATTTAACACATCTTTCTCTTTTGTCCTCTGCTCTAGACTTACATGTTCAGTTGTAAACTGGGAATCTCGATGTATATGTCAGATAAGATATAATCCAAGCTGGGTTTTTCTTTCCCTAAATCCACCGCTTCATCTTGTGCTCCCTGACTAGATGCATGGTTCAATCCCTGTCCTCTCAGATGATTGGACACTGATTCTACTTTCTAAATCTCTCTCCAGTAAGAGATCTAGAGTCTTAGTTCAATTCCTCATTGTTTAAAATCTAGATCACTAAAGTAATTTCATACTGATTTCAATTCCTCTCTGATGTAGCTATTCCTTTATGATATTATCAGAACGATCTCCATAAAACAAACATCAAACCATTTTAAATTCCTTAAATCCCCATCACTTAACAGATAAAGTTCAAATTCCTTAAACTGGCACAAAATGGTCTGTTTGATGTGTTTCTGATTAACTACTTCATGTACTCCGCTAATATTCCCTTGAGATCCCAACTTAAACTGAACTACTTTCAGGACTGAGAATATACCCCCCATCCTGGCAACCTCTACCAATCTTATAAGACTTGGCTCAAACATCATTGTTGTCATATTTTCCCTCCAGACCACTTACTCCACACCAGCTCAAGTTTCTTGATCTTGCTGGGCACAGTAGCACACACTTGTAATCCCAGTAGCTTGGGAAGCTGAGGCAGGAGGATCGAGAGTTTAAAGCCAGCCTCAGCAAAAGTGAGTCACTGAGCAACTCAGTGAGACCCTGTCTCTAAATAAAATACAAAACAAGGCTGGGGATGTGGCTCAGTGGTTGAGTGCCCCTGAGTTCAATCCCCAGCACCAAAAAAAAAAAAACCAAAACCACGTGTCTTCACAACAATTAGTAAATCAATGTTCAGAGCAGTGTTTCCCAAAGTTCAACTTACATGATTCCTTTAAATTTGTCTCTTTCAACTCAGAACTTCTTAGTGCCATATCATCTCTTTCCGATCCCTCTTATTTAAGATGAAAACATCTCTCCTTGCAAAGATTAATTCTCTTCAGTTTCATCTTTTTATTCTGTCTGGACCTGCCTCATCTGACACATTCCTCTTCAAATTCTTTTTCTTCTCACCTCAAAAATAACTTCCATCTGTTTTGCTCTAGAGCAGTGATTCTCAAATTGTGATCCCAGCCCAGCAGCATCAATCAGCATTACCTGGGAATGTACCAGCAATGCTCATTTTCAGGACTTCATGCAGATGGTTTCATTGAGTCAGAAACTCTGGGATGGATGGGGTCCAGGGAGGTTTTAAAAGTCTTCTAGGTGACTGTGATGCATGCTGAGTTTGTGAGCCACTGCTACAGTGGATGGATCTTTCAAACTTATATTCAATTATACATTCCAAAACACCCTGAACAAAAATGCTTCCCAAGCACATTCTATACTTTAGCTACTTCTCTCTTACTCCCTTATCATTAGCTTTTCTAAGAGCATCAACCACTTAGTACTCTCAAGTCAGAACACTCAATGACTTCTAGAACCCCTCCAATGAGCTGTGTATCTTAAGCTCTTTAACAGACAAGAAAACTAAAACTCTTTGACAGCTTAAATGACTTGTCCAAATGGATCTGTTAAGTCCAGAAATTATTCTATCATAAGAAGAAAAAATTCAAATATTATCAAATGTAGTACAGAGAATAATAAAAATAAAAATGTAATAAAGATATCAAGACAGACTGATTTAATAATAGAGTAATGAATACAGAAAGCAGATTGTCAGAGACCAGAGAGAAACTGAGGGTAGTGCACCTCATATATATAATTCTCTGTAATGAAAAACGGAATCTAAAATTTAGGCAAGAAAACTATAATTGTAATGAGGGTTGTCTTTTTTTGTGATTATAAGTGACAGTGAGGTAAGAGTTTCAAAAATGAGAAAGGACATTAGTAAGTGTCTAATAAAGTTTTAAATTCAACTTAGCAAGACCCTATCTCAAAATAAAAAATGAAAAGGGCTGGAGATGTGACTCAGTGGTTAAGCACCCTTGGGTTCAATCCCCAGTACCAAAAGAAAAATAAAAAATTTAAAAATAAACAGGTAGGGGGTTGGGTTTGTAGCTCAGTGGTAGAGTGCTCGCCTAGCACGTGCAAGGCCCTGGGTTTGATCTTCAGCACCAAATAAAAAATAAATAGATAAATAAAGGTACTGACAACTACAGCTAAAAAAATAAATAAATAAATATTTTTTAAAAAAATAAACAGGTAAAGCAGACTTTAGTAACATTTTATTTAACCCACTAACTATATTATCATTTTACAATGTAATCAATATTGAAAATTTGAAAAAAAATTTGGCACCAAGTTTTCAAAATTCAGTGTCTGTTGTATATTTCTAACAAACTCAATTTGGATTAGGCACATTTCAAGCATTTGGAAGTCTTACCTGGCTGATGGCTCCTTCATGGACAGAGTAGTTCTATAAATTAGCCTTGGATATAAGCACTGAATATACAAGAAAGTGCCCTACAATCTGCCACCTGATTTGGGGAGTAGGCCCCTTACTGCTCATAAGACCCAAAACATCAGGCACCTTTGTCCCCTGCACAAACTACTTCCTCACCTCAGATAATCTTGCCTCTCCTTTTAGCAAACTTCTCATTCTCTCATTTGATTTACTCAACAGGAATCTACTGGGAGCTAACTGAGCCAGTCAGCCTGGGGATATAGTGGAGAACAAAACAGACAAAAACCTTGGATCTCCTGGGACCTCCCTCTTAAGTGGGAAGTACTCCTAAGGAAATAAAGCACAGAAAGACAGGGAGTTTGTAGGATGTATGATTTTTTAAAAAAAATATTTATCTATCTATTTATTTATTTATTTTAGTTTTCGGCGGACACAACATCTTTGTTTGTATGTGGTGCTGAGGATCGAACCCAGGCTGCACGCATGCCAGGCGAGCGCGCTACTGCTTGAGCCACATCCCCAGCCCCGGATGTATGATTTTTAAAAAGAATCTCAGGACAGGCCTTACAGAGTGTGTGAAGTTTGAACAAGAATGTGTAGATGTGAGGGTAAGCCACACCAACACCTACTGAAGAAGATCCAGGTGAGGCAGAGAAATGAGCCTTGCAAAGGTTGGGATAGGAGAGTGCCAGGTGTTTGCCCATTAGCAAGTAGCCAGGGAGGCTGAGGCCAAGAGAAAAGGAGTAAAGAGCATCAAGACACGGTGACAGGGGGGGAACGGACAGTAGAACAGGTATGCCAGACTACATAGGGTCTTATGGGTCCTGGGTAAGGGTTGGCTTTTCCCTCAGTGAGATAAAAAACCTGTGCAGTGGTCTGAGCAGAGAAAGAAGACCATTCTGGGCAGAGAGTAGACTGCAGGAGGCCTAGAGCCCTCAGCGAGACCAATTAGGTGGCAGAAATCCAGGTAAAAGAAATGATGACTCAGACTGGGATGGCAGTGGCAGAGGTAAGCAGAAGTGGTCAGATTCTGATTCTGTGTTGAAAGTTGAGCTGGCAAGACTTGCTGATGGACAAGCTGCAGGGTTGGCCTAAGGATTTCTGGGAGAACAGTATCATTGACAGACTAATGTGTCAGGGACACTAGAGTGCAGTGTGAGAGAACAGATGGCAACAGGTGGCAGCAGAAAGGTCCCACTCATCTGAAGTCCTGAAGAGGCTACGAATGAATGAGGTGAAAGATGGAGACAGGCAGAGAAGTGATTTTGCCAGAAGCACAAAGAATTCTATGCGCATCCCCTGGCACTTGACAGCAGAGAGCACACAGTGCCCACTCCAAAGTTTCCTCAGTTTCCAAAGGTGACTGGAGGGTGCGCCACTGGTTCTCCCTAATGCCCACAGCTTTTTGTGCTACCCTCTATAGTGTGGCATGTAAAACACATTATACTAGTGGCCAGTCTCTGTAATATCTCCATCAGCTCTAAGCACAGGGTGCTCCCACATTCACCTGTTTTTCCAGCACCCAATATTGGCCTTGGCTTATCACTGTTGATCAATAAACAGACCCTGAATTCTGCCTGTTGGTTGGAACTGGCCAGTTTGCCAAACCATAAAGAACTCCATGGTTGTCCAGATCTTCTGGCAAAAGCTCATACCTGATTAACAGAGGCAATCATAGCATTAAAAACAGCAACAAAATAGATAAACACTTAGAAAGAAATCTCCTCCCACAAGAGAATATACAGGTGGCACACACTTGTAATCCCAGAGACTTGAGGCTGAGGTAGGAGAATCACAAGTTTGAGGCTAGCCTCAGCAATTTGTTGAGGCCCTAAGCAAGTTAGCAGGATTCTCTCTCAAAAAGAGGTAGAGAAGCCAGGCACGGTGGCGCATGCCTGTATAATCCCAGCATCTTGGGAGGCTGAGACAGGAAGATCGCAAGTTCAAAGATAGCCTCAGCAAAAAGTGAAGTGCTAAGCAACTCAGTGAGACCCTGTCTCTAAATCAAATACAAACTAGGGCTGGGGATGTGGATCAGTGGTTCGGTGCCTCTGAGTTCAATCCCCAGTACCAAAAAAAAAAAAAAAAAGGCTAGGGATATGGCTCAGTGGCAAAGCACCTCTGGGCTCAAACTCTGGTACAAAAATGAAAAGAAGGGCTCAGTAGTAGAGTTGTGGCTCAGTGGTAGAGTGCTTGCTGAGCATGTGTGAGACCCTGGGTTCAAGTCTCAGCACCACATATAAATAAATAAAATAAAGAGACATTTACAACTAAAATAAGTTTATATTAAAAAAAAAAAAATCCCCCACACCAAAAAGAACTATCATTTATTAAGCACCACTTTTGTGCCACACAAAACAACCCTAAGGAAGGAAATTAAAGCTTAGAAAGAGTAAGCAGAGCTAAAAGGAAGAGATCACAAGTAATTGTAGCTCAGAAGCAATGTCAGGGTGTGTGTGTGTGTGTGTGTGTGTGTGTGTGTGCGTGTGTGTGTAATGTGAACGTGGGAGTGACAGCTGTTCACATCTTAATGATACTTAAAGGCACAGTAAAGAACATTTGAGGGGTTGTGAGCTGGCAGCACCCACCTGCAGCTTCATAGCTCCCAGGGGTAGCTCCTTGCCTGCCATACAAAAGACTGGTGTACATATATGCATATATGTATATACACATGTATACACACATGCACAAATACACATAAGTTCTTAACTCTCCACATAATGACTTTTGAAGGCTGCATGCATGGGCTCAAGTTAGACTATAAAACACATCTTAAATTTTTCCAATAAAAATGTTCAGTTATAGCAAGGCATGGTGGCACATGTCTGTAATCTTAGCAATCCAGAAGGCTGAGACAGAATTGCAAGTTTGAGGCCAACATGGGCAACTAAGAAAGACCCTGTCTCAAAATAAAATTTATAAAGGGCTAGGATGTCAGACAAGGAGGTGTACACCTATAATTCCAGTGACTAGGGAGTTGAGGCAGCAGGAACACAAGTTTGAGGCCAGCCTGAGCAACTGAGATCCTGTCTCAAAATAATACTTTTTTAAAAGGGCAGGGGATGTAGCTCAGTGGTAAACTGCTTTCAGGTTCAATCCTCAGTACCATAAAAAGTAAGAAACTAAGAGAAAAAAAAAAAAAAAAAACAGGACTGGACATATAGCTCAATTGTAGAGCCCTTACTTAGCATGTCCTGGGTTCAATTTCCAAAACTTCAAATAAAAAAAAGTTGGGATAAAAGTATGGAAAGGCTAAACTCTCTTGAGTAGAAATGGACACTTGGAGACAACTTGCAGCAGAAACTATAAGTGAATCAGTACATTAACAGTACGCTTGACTCGGGTCTCCAAAGGGCTGCATGAAATACCTTTCATATTTGGAGCTGTAAAGCAACACTAGATTTGATGTCACCTTCTCTATTGCTCTATAGGCTGCCCTGGCAAATGTCACCAGTAACACCCACCAGGTTACATGCAATTTCTCAGCAACCCCTAGCATGGCAAAGACTCTTCTGACCTGAACTCAGTTTCTAAAAATTAGGAACTCTTAATTCATCCTCAACTTCTCCTACTTCCTCCTAAACTCTTGATCAATCACCATATCCTGTTCCTTTTACCATCCAAATATCTGCGGAATCTGGCCCTTTCCTCTGTTCCCACACTGTCACTTTCTAGCTTCTCCTCCTTGTTTTGCCTATACCAATAAAACAGCATTTTAATTGGTCTTCTTGTTGACAGCCCTTCTCTACCTTCTGCATGCACTTTTCAATTGGACCTCTAACACTACCACAGAGATTATCTAAGGTATAAATTTATTCAAGTTTTATCATTATTTAAATCCTTTAAGTGGCTTTCTATAGCACACAGAAAGAATCAAGTGCAAGTTTCTATCCATGGTATGTGATGACTGATTTTGTGTGTCCACTTGACCAGGCTGGGGGATGGACAGCTATTGGTCAAACATTACTGTGGGTTAATTTATATCTGAATTGCCTTCCTTAATGCGCGTGGGACTCATTCGGTCAGCTGCATACCTGAATAGACATACATACATAAGTAAATAAATTAAATAAACAAACAAACAAATAAGAGGGAACTCTAGCAATGACTGATTTGTGCTGGGACTTTTTTTTTCCTTTTGGACTCAAACTGAAACATGGGTGCTGACTACAGATTTTGAGAATTGTCAGCCTCCATATCATGTGAGCCAACTTGTTTAGAGCTCCAATAGCGTATGCAAGGTTTTTATGATTTGGCAAGTTTACCTCTTTAAGTTTACTGCTCCACACATCCTTCTCATACTAAGTTGTCCTTTGCAATATAGTTTTTGTTGTGAAAAGTTTCATATATACCTAAATAACAGTGAAAAGAATAACAATAAAATGATCACCTTGGACCTACTGCTAAGGCCTTAGCACTTTACCTCAGTACTTCTTCACTTTAAAAGTATGGGTCCAGGATCAGCAGAAATGGCATAATTTAGATGGTTCAAAATACTGAATCTCAGCTGGGCATAGTGGTACATGACTGTAATCCCCCCTACGTGGGAGGCTGGGCAAGAGAATCCCAAGTTTGAGGCCAGCCTAGGCATCTAAGCAAGATCTGTCTCAAAAAAAAAAAAAAAAAAATACAAAGGGCTGGGCACATAGCTCAGTGGTAAAATGCTTGCTAGCTGTTGTGAGGCCCTGAGTTCAATCTCCAATACTAAGGAAGAAAAAAAAAAAAAAGTTGAAGCTCAACCTTCCCCACCCCACTTAGACTACATTTAAACAAGGTTTTCAGGTGAGTCATGTGAATGTTAGGTCTGAGAAGCACTACTTAAAGCCCCCTGCACCCGCTCTCTTCATCTTTTCCCAAAGATAACCAATGTCCTGATTTGGGGTTAACTGCTTTTCTTTATAATTCCAACATTGTTATGTTATCTACCCCAAACAATACACTGGCTAGGTTAGAAAATAGAGGACAAGGGCATACTATGTGTGTAAGGAGAGGGCAGCTTGCCTTCTGTGACAGGCGACTCCAGAGGAGGTGAGTGGGTGGGTCTCTGGGTTGTGGCTGAATTCCACTTCTCTGGGAATTGACAAGGCCTCTTCTGGGGAAATCATCAGCAAGATCGTAAGGGCATCTTGGGAAACACAGTTCAGCATAGCTGGGTGCTTGACAAGGCTGAGGTATGAAGCAGGTTCTAGATAGCAGCAGAAATATGTTCAGAGGAAGAGGGCTGCTTCATTTTTTTCTACTTCTAAGTTCACCATGGCCCACCTACAGCTCTGGGAAGAAAAGCCAAGAACTTTCTTGTGTGACATGAATATCCTCAGTAGAGCAGGAGGGGAGAGCATCAGCACATGATCAAGACAAGTCAAGTGCTGAGAACTTGCCAAACTTTCCAGGGGACTGTCTTAGGGGTTAAAAAAGATGGTTCAATGGAAGTGGGGGACGTTGGTGGTAACAATCTATCACTTGGGTCACATTGCTACAGTATGAGTCAGCTGCCCTCCACTTCTGGAGCACAGCTGTCATATTGGGATCACTTTTCCTAGTCCTCCATGAGACTCCTTGTCATTTCTTTTGTATTGAGTCTCCTGTTGCCTGTATCTTATGCCTTACTCTTGATGGATTTAGTCTTTCAATTGGTGGAGCATATTTCCCAGTACATTTTAGAAAAAGGGTATGTATCAGCTTAATTATTTAAATATTTAATCTTTGAAAATGATTTCCTTCAATATCCATTCTTGTTTAATAGTTTGACTAGGTACCTTTTGCACTGGAAATCTAATTTTCTATTTTCCACCTATTTTTCTTTACTATTTATTTATTTTTGGTACCAGGGATTGAACCAGGACTGCTTTGCCACTGAGTCACATCCCCAGTCTTTTTTATTTATTTTGAATCAGGGTCTCACTAAGTTGCTTAGGGCCTCACTAAATTTCTCGGGCTGGCTTTGAATTTATGATCCTCCTGCCTATGATATCACTTGGGAGGCTGAGACAGGAGGATTACTTGAGTTTAAGTTCAAGACCAGACTGAGCAACACAGTGAGGCAGTGTAGTTTGGGGATAGATAACATGAGGGTAGCAGAACTGTGAAGACCCTCTCTGCAGCAGGGATTGGGCAGATACAAATCAGTCTGAGCTCTGGCTGCCTTTGTGCTACATTTAGGCATCAGCTTATTTATCTTCTGGATGGAGTCAGCCTTGTCTGTTTAGCCTTTGAATATTTTCCTCAAGTTGTCCAGGATCTTCTTGGAGGTTCTTCCGGGTCAATCTGCTTTTCATGCTTTGGCTCACAGATCTGGTTAGCTCTTCAGCTTTTTCACAGATCTCTTCCACAAGCAGGAGGGGTTTTGATATCTCATTGATGATCTTGGCCGCTATATTACCTGTGGCCCTGATGTAGTAGCAAAACAGATTCTCTATCTCTCGATTCACAGCAAAACTTTGTAAGTTATTTTTTTTGGGAGGAGAGTACCAGGGATTGAACTCAGGACACTCGACCACTGAGACACATTCCCAGCTCTATCTTGTATTTTATTTAGAGACAGGCTCTCACTGAGTTACTCAGCACCTCACTTTTTTTGCTGAGGCTGGCTTTGAACTCACAATCCTCCTGCCTCAGTCTCCCTAGCAGCTGGGATTACGGAAGTGAGCCATCAAATCCCAGCTATAAGTTCTTTTTTAATGGTGGCTGGTGAAGAATGTGACATCTCTGTCTTTGAGGTCTTGGTAAAATTTCCCAGATAAGAAATACAAACTTCCGGGGTTGGGGCTATAGCTTAGTGGCAGAGCACTTGCCTTGCATGTGTGAGGCACTGGGTTTGATCCTCAGCACCACATAAAAATAAACAAATAAAATAAAGGCATTTTGTTCAACTACAACTACAAAAAAATTTAAAAAAAAAGAAAAAGAAAAAAAGAAAGAAATACAAACTTCCCAGTTTCCATGCTTCAGTGCCTGGCTGCCTGGCAGCACTTTGAAGAGTCAGAGTCATTTCCAGCCCATGCATGGCCTACTTCTCCTCTGCTAATCTTTTCTCTTTGCTTTTTGGATGAATTTCATTATTTATGCTTCATAAATTTCATATTTTTAAAAATTTCTAAGACATTGTTCCCTGAACTTAAAAATTATTGTTCTATAAATATACTATACTGTATTCTCCTGTCAAACTAACATTTCATTGGCCAAAGCAAGTCATACACCCAAATCAAGGGACGAGAAAGTATATACTCTGCCTACTATGAAGCCATGGCAAGGGCATGGACGTATAACATGACAAAGAATGAAGAACTGAGACCAACTGATTATCCAACCCCAACACAATTAAGGGCTCTGACATTCCCATCCATTGTAAATTATTTTAGCAGCATGAAAAAGGAAAACTTAGTCAGGTATGATGGCGTACATCTGTAATCTCAGAGAAGTGAATTAGAAGGATTGCAAGTTTGAGGCAAGCCTGGGCAACTTAGGGAGACCCTGTCTCAAAATAAAAAATATAAAGGACTGAGGATGTAGCTCAATGCTATAGTGAGTGCCCTCAAGTTCAATATTAAAATAAAATAAAAACAGGGCTAGGGTTGTAGCTCAGCGGTTGAGCACTTGCCTCATATGCATGAGGCACTGGGTTTGATCCTCAGTACCACATAAAAAAAATAAATAAAACAAAGATATTGTATCCATCTACAACTAAAAAATAGCAAAACAAAAACAGTTGGGGTAGGGTGGGAGAATCAGTAGGTGAGGAGATGTAGAGTTAAAAAAGTACCCTCAATAATTCTGATATATATGTGCCCTTCTGCTATAGCAAGTATCTTGGATTAAAAATCACTGGTCTATATCTAATAAAATATTGACCTGCAATTTATTTCTTAAAAAAAGGTATGATTTTTTAGAGTTCTTTCACAAATGTGATCTCATCTGCAGAAGCTAAATGGCACAGTGGAAAGAGCTTTGGTAAGACTTTAGTTTGAATGCTAGTTCTATCAATGAGCTGGCAACCTTGGCAAATTAACCTTTGAGTCTCAGATTACTTCCATGTAAAATTGGGCAAATAACATCTACTATGTAAGACTGCTATGAGGATTAAATAACAAAAGGTATCTTTCTTTTTTGTTTTGCTGTATTTCAGACTTAACTCAGAGCCTAGCATATGTTAGGAAAACGATCTACTACTGAGCTACATTCCCAGCCCTTCTAAAATTTTTAAAAATCTTGAGACAGGGTCTAAGTTGACAGACTTTCCTTGAACTTGTGATCCTCCTACCTCATCCTTTGGAATAGCTGGGATCACAAGCATGTACCACCATTGCCTAGCTATATTCTTTCTTTGATTTAACTTCAAAATTACTCTAACCTTGGGTTGGGGATACAGTTCAATGGTAGAGTCACATGGCATGCACAAGGCCCTTGGTTGGATCCCCAGCAACACTCAAAAACTCTATATAATCTTTCTAATTTCATTAGTATACCTTAATTAATAAGCCCTTATAATATTGTTAGAACATTTTCTGGGCCTATGGTTTATAAAACAGATTCTAATTTTAAAAAAATCTGTGGTTAAAAACATTAACATAATGGAGCTGAGGTTGTTGATCAGCAGTAGAACGCTTGCCTAGCACATGCGAGGCTCTGGGTTTAATCCTAAGCACCAAATAAACATAAATAAATAAAATAAAGGTATTGTGTCCAACTACAACTAAAAAATTTTTTTAAAAACCATTAACATAAAACATACCATTTTAACCTTTTAAAGTGTACAACACAGTATAACTCTATATACATTGTTATTGCTAGAATTTCTTCATCCTGTAAAACTGAAACTCTATATCCACTGAACAACTCCTTTGTCCTCCCCTACCCTCAGGCCCCAGCAACCACCATTCTACTTTGTTTCTAAGAATTCTGACTATTTTAGGTTCCTCATATAAGTGGAATCATGCATATTTGTCTTTTTCACTTAGCAAAATGGCTTCCATCATGGCATCCATGTTGTTGCATATGACAGAATTTCCTTATTTATTAAAGGCAGAGTTAATAGTCATTTGTATATATATGCCACATTTTCTTCATCATTCATCTGGTGATGGAAACTTAGGTTGCTCTCACCTCCTACTAGTGTGAACAAAGCTTCAATAAACATGGTTGTGTAAATCAGGGTACACTATCTTACTGCTACAAATTCCACTTCTTCTTTTGTATTTTTTCCTCTTTCCACATTTTTTGTTGGTATATTATAGTTGTACATAATAATGGAATTTGTTGTTACATATTTGTACATGCATATAACATAATGATATAATTTGGCCAATATCACTCCCCAGTACTTCCCTTCTTCCCCCCTCCCTCGCCCTGGGGCCTTTGCTCTAGTAATCTACCACTTCTACTTCTGAAACTGTTCTACCCTAAGACCATGTAGTTTCTGACTCCCAATTCAGGGTCCCTTCCATAATAATACTAACATTCATTCAACAGATATTTGTTTCTTGACTGCCAAATATGTGGCAGGTATTGAGCTGGGCAGACTCTTAGCCTTGCCCTCAAATTGCCAGCAGTCTAACGTAGGGCAGCAAAACACACAATTAAAGCTCAGTGTGTGGCTGTTCTGGCAGAAGTTAAGCACCTAGTTCATCTCCAGGAAAAGGCGTGTGAGCATGGTCCTGAATGGTGAAAGATGTTGGACATGAGAGCAGGGAAAGATCGTATGTGTGAAGAAAACACCTAAGTTTAAAGTTTTAAATTCAATTTCATATATTTTTGTTGCACAGAAATATGCTAGAGTGATCAATAAACATTTTCATACATATTATGTTAAAATAAATCATATCATATGGGGTAAGTATAAAAAATTAAAGTTCCAAGAGAAAAAGGAATGATCTAAAATTTCTATTAAAAGAAAAGCATTCTTTAAATGATTGATAAAAGATAGTATATCACCAAGATACTAACTGGCTACATTTTTTAAAAAATGATAGAACTATTTTATTTTTAAATGTTAATATTTATAATTCTCTGGAAGCGACATCCCCCACAGCTATAAATAGCATTTTTAAAATTCTCTTCCCCCTTTAAAATCATTCATTCATATTAACTATAAGTAGCATTTGTAAGCCTGTATTACATAAATTTTTAAATCTTAGTTTCATTTATTTATTTATTTATGTTTTTGTTTGGCAGTGCTGGGGATTAAATCTAGGGTCTCACTCATGCTAGACAAGCATTCTACACTGGCCACACCTCGAGTCCCTTATTTTAATTTTTTTATTGAAAGAGGGTCTCACCATTCTGCCCAAGTTGGTCTTGAACTCCTGGGCTCAAATTATCCTCCTGGCATACCCTATCATACCTGGCTAAATTTATCATCGCATAAGTTTTACTTAATAAACTCAATTATGGTAATTTAGTATACAATCAGTCAACAAAATAAACACATTATAGTCTCTGATAAGTTTTAAAACTTAGCATAAAAGTTTTGGATGTCAACTTAAAAACATGTGAAGGGGTTTCACAATGTTTCAAAATTATTTAGTCTAAACACCCAATCTCTACTATGCAGGGGGGCTGGGGATATAGCTCAGCTGGTAGAGTGCTTGCCTAGCATGTATAAGGCCCTGGATTTAATTCCCAGCACCACCAGAAAAACAAAAAAAGACAAAAGAAAATAACAAAATAACAAATGCACAAAAGGCTTTTCATGAGCTTAACCTACCTTTCCAACTTCATATTCCAGACTCTGGTTCTTTAAACCCCAAATTAAAAGAACTACTATCATAGTTTGTTTGTTTGTTTGTTTTTTGCTTAATTTCCCAAAGGAATCAAAGTTCTATTAGATGCCACTTAAGTAAGAGCTCATATACTTAGGCATATCAGCATATTGAAGGTTTGGAAACACCCTTAAGGAAATTGTTAAAATTTATTTAGTCCAGTGTCTTCCAAACTTGTTCTACTACAGACATTCCCCCATTCCCTCCTCTCCCACCAGTGTTGGTGATCAAACCCAGCACCTCCTACATACTAGGCAAGCACTTTACCCCTAAGCTAAATGTATCTCCAGCCCCTAGAACTTTCTAAATAACCTATGAAATTAGTGTTCTACAGTATCCTTTGGAAAAAGCATCTAGATAAATCTTAAGACCCATCTTAAAAGTCAATTCTTTTTTTTCCTGGTACCAGGGATTGAACCCAGGGACACTTAACCACAAAGCCTTATCCCCAGCCCCCTTTTTAATATTTTGAGGCAAGATCTTGCTGAGGACCTCACTAAATTGCTGAGACTGGCTTTGAACTTACGATCTTCCTGCCTCATTCTGCCTAGCCACTGGGATTACAGGCATGCACCACTGTGCCCAGCTAAAAGTCAGTTCTTAAAAAAAAAAAAAAAAAAAAATAGTTGTAGATGGACACAACACCTTTATTTTTATGTCTGCTGAGGATTAAACACACATATGTGAGGCAAGTACTCCACTACTGAGTAAAACTCCAGCCCCTAAAAGTCAGTTCTTTAAAGTCTTTCAGATTTCATCCAAGAGGCATCCTTTCCCCAATATTCCCAATGTGTGCTCCCTATTATGTTCTGTGATATAGATCCATTATCTACCACAATTTCTGGCTTCCAGGAGGAGTGCAATCGAAAAGTGGAAATGAAGAAAAGGAGAATCTAATTTCTAAATTTTCAGTTTGGATAACTGGGGTGAGGAAAATACTCAGAGGAAATAAATAAAAGATGTGGTTGGAAAAAGGAAGTCCATTTCAAATATATGGGAAATCATGTGGGAATGGCCAGGAGACAGTAGGAAATATGGAGATCTTGAATGGAGATTGGAAGAATCTTCTTGTTATAGGTGACAGATGAAACCATAAAAGAATTAATGGTACCACCCCTCCCCCCAAAAAAAAGAAAATGATAGAGTTGTCTAGGGAATCTTAATGTTTTAAAAATGTTCAAAGAAAGTTTCTTAAGCTAAAAAGCTAAGAATTCCTCTTTACTACTCATTCCCCTCTATCTTGCCATCATACCCAAGCCAAATAGTCCAGCAACTAAGTCCTTTGACCTCTAACTTCATAAGCTATCCAAAATCTATCTACTTTTCTCCACTCCACAAGTACCACTAGCCCAATGTTCAGATCTCCAATAAGACCAATACAAAAACCTTAATTGAATCCACTCTTGCCCATACCAACCTCACACATGATCTTAATAAACACACCAGCTAGCACCAGAATGATCTTCAAAAACATATCAGATCATATCTTGTTTCTGCTTCAGATCCTGCTACTGCTTCCCACTGCACCTGACTTGATGGTTACTTACCCACCTCTCATGCCAGCTACCTATCAGCCATGCTGCTCCAGATTCACTGACCTACTTTCTATTCTTCATGCAAGCTCAGAAGGTTCCTTTTTCAGAGACTTTATGCTGGTGATCCTAACTGGAATGTTCTTTCTTAGGACTTTTCAGCTAACTGATGGCCTCCCATTCCTCAAGAGCATTTTAAACTGCCACTGTCAGTCACTTGGTATCAATTACTCTTTTAACCTTTGCTCAGCATCTGTATCATAAAATTAACTCTTTCATATTATTTATCTTTTTTCTCTAGAGTTTTAATTTGTCTTGCTTGCTCCTATATCCTTAGTGCCTAGAAATCTCTGGCCCACAGTAGGTGCTTAAATATTTGCTGCATGAGTTAATAAGAGACAGCAGGATAGAGATTGGGGTGGGGGAGGTAGAATGAAAATCAGAAGAGGGGCTGGGGATGTGGCTCAAGCGGTAGTGCACTCGCCTGGCATGCGTGCGGCCCGGGTTCGATCCTCAGCACCACATACAAACAAAGATGTTGTGTCCGCTGAGAACTAAAAAAAATAAATATTAAAATTATCTCTGTCTCTCTGTCTCTCTCTCTCTCTCTCTGTCTCTAAAAAAAAAGAAAAGAAAAAAAAAAAAGAAAATCAGAAGAGAACAGCAGCTAAGAGAAGAATCTTATGAAGACGGAAGTCAAGAAGAACAATGACCAAGAAGTCACTAAATTTGGCAATTCCATCCTTGGTGTTAAGAGGGCAATTTCAGAAGGGTAGAAGAGGTAGAAGGCAGATTACAATAGGCTAATGAGTAAATGGGAAGTTCAAGTGGTAAGGGCAAAGGGAAGGAAGACTACAGAATACTATTTTGAGAGCAAGAAAACACAAAGAACTTGTCAGTATGGAGGATATTTTGTGCATGTTTTCAAGCTGAAAGGAAGGACTCAGATGGGAAGGAGATACTGAATATGCTAGTCTGCTAGAACAGGGTCCCAGATGAAGGAAGAAATGAGATCCTAAAGCCAAAAGAGTCATCTTAAAAAAAAAAAAAAAATCCCACATGATGACAGTATGATATCTGTTTTCATGTTCAGAAAAATGTACTCTCTGGAAATAATTTATTTCTATAATTCTTATATGAGTTTAGCCTACAAAAATTATTATTAAACTGTACGTACATTTTTAACTCTTAGAAGGTACAAACTGGAGTTCTCACAGTTAGACAGTCAGGAGGTATGCATCTTCAGGCGGTTCAAAGTGTAGAGAAGGAAGGAAGGGGAGGAATTGTGCAAATGATAAAACAACAGGCACAACAGACAATAGATGAATTTAGGTAAAGGTTGTGCAATGTTTGTTGTACTTTTTGTGTAGTTTTTCTCTAAGTCTGAAATTATTTATAAATAAAAGGTAAAAAAAAAAAAAAAAAAAAAAAACAGAGAAATTGCACATACTTAAACCAAGTAGGGAAAGCAAATTCCATGATGAATGGTCGGCATGTAACGGTCAAATTTCTTTGTCAACCATCACAACCACTTGGTAAGTTCCTCTGTGCTCATCAGCAGAAGTCTAACAATGGTTGATAAAGAGACTAGGACTAATCCTTTATAGCATTTTACTAAAGAAAGAAAATGCTCAAGAAAATGAAAAGTTATTTTCACTTACCAAATGAATGTTTGCATGAATTGGGTGGATAGTTCTCTATAACTCAGCATTCCCAATAAAAAAGAAGTAAATCCTGTCATTAGAAAACTATTTGTTTTCCAAGAGCAGAGAGTATAAAGAAAAATCTAATAGGCTCATTCCTTAATAACCAGGACAGAAAAAGTCTGAGGCACTGTTTCTGATTCATGTCTAACAGAGCAAGCAGACGGTGGTTAAGACTTTGCTGTGTGTATGTGTATGTGTGGTGTGGCGTGTGTCAGGGGGATATCCTAAGAAGAAAATACCTCAGGTGAAGGTGAACTCTTATAGTAACATCTGATCCCTTTTGAGTTACATAAAAGATTTGCCAGTTAGGTAACTATGGCTAAGAAATGACTACCTAACAATACATAGCACTCTTAGAAAAAACTAAGAATAATATTCCTTCTGTATGGAATATTAATGAGATCAAATACACATGCAGAGTTGTCAGAAATAACAATGAGTTGGACTGGTGGTGAATGCTTATAATCCCAGCTACTGGGTAGACTGACACAGGAGGATGGCCAAGTTTGAGGCCAACCTCAGCTACTTAGTTGAGACCCTGTCTCAAAATAAAAATAAAAAAAAGGACTGGGGATGTAGCTCAGTGGCAGAATGTCTCTGGGCTCAATCACCAATACCACAAAGCAAACAAACAAACAAAAACAACACATTGACTAAGAAGCCCCTTCTCTTTTCCATCTTTCTATGCAAAGCTATGCTCTCCAAGTTAAAAGGCACAGACAAGGAGCTGGGATTGTGTCCTAGTGGTAGAGTGCTTGCCTCACACCTGTGAGGCACTGGGTTCAATCCTCAGTACTATATTAAAAAATAAATAAATAAACAAAATGAAGGCATTAAAAAAAAAAAAAAACTTAAATCACAGGCAAGAATTTCCTCTACCTCTTGAACTGAAGGAGCCATTAAAATGGAAAACACCACTGTTTTCTTAGTGATACTCATCTTCTGGACCCCATTCCAAGGCAAAACAGCTTAGCTATAATCACTTGGAGCCTGCAGTAAAAAGGGTCCCTTCTGCTGGCTGTGGTGGCCACACTTGTAATCCCAGGGGCTTAGAAGTCTGAGACAGGAGAATCATGAGTTCAAAGCCAGCCTCAGCAAAAGCAAGGCATTATGCAACTCAATGAGACCCTGCCTCTGAAAAACATACAAAATAGGACTGGGGATGTGGCTCAGTGGTCGAGTTCCCTAAGTTCAATTCCTGGTACCAAAAAAAACAAAAACAAAACCAAAAAAGTTCCCTTCTCCCAAAAGAGAAAAAGAAGAGTACCACCCACTGTAAAGTTTCATGAAACCCATGCATGAAGGTTTAACATGATAGGACATCAACCCAGTTCAGCATATCTGATCAGGTTCTGAAACCCAAAGGAGTTACCTGCAAGCCAGATTCAAGTCTGAAAACACTCTGAATTAATTTCTCTTCAAAAATTGGTGTGTGGGGCTGGGGTTGTGGCTCAGTGGTAGAGTACTTGCCTAGTATGTGTGAGGCACTGGATTTTAAATAAATAAAAGGTACACTGACCAAAAAAAAAAAAAAAAAAAAAAAAAAAAAATTGGTATGCACCCAATTTCCCTCCAGGGATTCATATATATATGTTTTGGAGTGTGTATGCTTGTTTGACGGTGAGACACAAAAATTCTAAACTCTAACCATAGTCTTAAACAGATGGAATTACTATTAATACACTTTCTAAGGGGTGTTCAAAGCAACTACTTGAATGTAAAACTATGATTTTTTAAATTTTCTTTTTCTTTTTTTTTTTTTTTTTTGGTACTGAGGATTGAACCCAGGATTCTTAACCACTGAGCCACATTCCTTTTTATATTTTATTTAGAAACAGGGTCTCACTGAGTTGCTAAGTGCCATGCTAAATTGCTGAGGCTAGCTTTGAACTCCAGTTCTGCCTTTCTCAGTTTTCTGAACTGCTAGGATTACAGGCATGCACCACTTTACCCAGCCATTCTCCCACGTGATTGGGCACCTCCCTGATTGGGTGTAAGGTGTTCTGGCTAGACTATGTAGGAACTAATCTCCACCCTTTCTAGGTGAGAGAGCCCATCCGTCTGGGGGTGTGACTGACCACTGACCCTGAGACCAATCACTGACCCTGACCTTGGAATGCTGTCCCCCTCGACTTTCATTGGATGGAATTTTCCCCTGAATTTCTTGTTCCCCAATAAAAGACCACTCTCTGGTGTGCCCTGCCTCTCTCTCTCCTGCTAGTCCTGAGTAAGCCTCGCTGCCCCACGGGTGGGGGTGGCTCAAGGCAGGAGCCAGAGGGAGGGCCAAAGACCTGGTCAAAGAAAAAGGTAAATTGAGTTTGTGTGTTTATTTTGATCTCACTAGTTAACTTCTATGCTAAGAATCTCTAGTATGAAGCTAGCGTGCTGGTTGCGCGGTTGACAAAACTATGATTTTTTTTTAAATAAGCTTTCATTATTACTTCATTTGGAACAATCACCCATTATTTCTAAAAATCTCAAGAATTATTAGCAAAGATGGCTCATGAATTTAACCTATTTTGTTCATTTGAAGTTAGAGTACTATAGAAATAGCACCAAGTCTAATAGTAAGTCACTCTACAAACACATGCTGAGAACACATGCTGAGGGTCTAAGATATGTACAGGACTGACCCCGTCTGCCTCCAAGAACTTACAGTCTAGTTGGCAAAATATGTCACTAAAGTGATATGTGACTAGTGCAAATAAATAACCTAGATAATATATTTCCTAAAAGTTTTGAAAGGAGATTCTGACTGCTGTGAGTTAGAGTGGTCAGAAACTAGCTTTAAAGGAAAGGAAGGAGGTGAGCAGGATGGCAGGCTTATGAATGGTACTGAAGAAGGTCCTGCGCGCACACTTTCAGTTTTCTAAATACTTTCATATCCATACTCATTTATTTTGAATTTTATTTGAATTTAACAATAACCTTTATAAAAAGCCCAGCATACTTCCAATTTACAGGCAAGAAAAAAAGGATGAGACCACTCAATAGTCAATACAACAAGCAATGAAACCTTGGTTTTAATCAAGATATTCTGTCTTTAAGTCCAGCAGTAGAGGTTAGTGTGGGAGAGAATGAGACAGTAACTCAACCAGAGCAGAGGATCTGTAGGGGACATGTAAAGATTGGTTGGGTCAAACTGGTGCCAAAGAAATTGAACTTCATTCCTTCAAGCAATAAAAAGGTTGTAGCATTTAGAGAGAAAGGAAAAAAAGACTAAAAGTTGGAAGACCTGTTAGGAAAGAGTAATAATACTATACCCCAGGTGAGAGATAAAACACAATTGCTTTAAACTTTAAACTACCAAAAAACCCATAAAAACAATAAAAAAATTTCTGAAGGATAAATTGTAGATTATAATACCTACTGAGAACACAAAGGGTATAACAATTTGCCAACTATCCAATATCACCAGGAATATTAAATAACCCTTGTAAGTTAAAATTGGAATTGTCGACAACTTTCAGGAATTTCTAGTCCACAAATTTCGGTGTTCCTATACAAGGACTACTTTCATGGAATCCAATGAACAGCACTATGATTTTACTAAGGTTTTCAATGACTTTTTGATTTTCCATGCAGAAGCAGTTAGATTTGGTCAAATGAAGGTTGACTCATTTCCATGTTAAAGCCCTTGATCCTGCTTATAGCACAGGACTTTGCAAAGAGCAAAGACACAATCAACTTTTGCAGAATAAATGAAGCTAGGCCTACTGTACAAGAGTTCTTTACATCACAAGCAACTCGAATGCTAGTCTGTTCTAAAATAAATTTCTCAGTATTTCGGAATCAAGTCCGGAAGAAAATCTTCCAGCTAACGTTCTTCAGCCTTCCCAGCCCAGGCCTCCTGCAAAGTCCTCCAGTAATGTTTTCCAAAGTAACGCCACAGTGCCATTTCCCGAAGATGACAACTGCATAGTTCCCTGCCATGTTATCCTCCCTGGAGCCAAACCCAGGAGTTGCGGGCGCACGGGGAAGTTTCCCAGAGGCCCGATCCGCGCCCAGGGAAATATTTTCGGGAGAAGGAGCTGCCACCGAAACCAGTGCCTGTCCTACTCACCGCGACCGGACGGCCGTGCTCGGGGCCGTCGGCAGCGTCCAGGCGCTGGGCCGGGGCTGGTGCGGCTGGCGCCGGGGCCGGAGCGGGCGCCGGGGCTGGCGCCGTGGCCGGCGGCTGCCGGTGCTTGCCGGCACGCTTGGCCTTGGCCTGGATGCAGCGCTGGTGCAGGGCGAAGGTATGCTGGCGCTCGAGCTCCAGGCGCTCGGGCGACACGGCCTCGTAGCGGGCCTCGCAGGTGCTGTGGTGGCGCCGGCACAGCTCTATGCGCCGGCGGAGGCGCTCCATGACCGCGCTGTGCCGCGGCAGCGCGAACTCCGCCATGGGGCAAGTGGGCAGCACCATGGGCCGCGGGCTGCACGGGCCAGGCACGGGGCCGGGCCTCTCGGGGCCGGCTGGCACTGTGGGCTTCGCTCTCCGGTACGCCTCACGGCCGCGCCATGCCCCCACGGGCCGCGGAGCGGACTCGCGCGCGGCGGCGGATCTTCCTTCGGCTCCGCTCGGCCCAACCCCGTACCGGCCTTCGCTGCCCACCTCAGGCCTTGGCCTGTCCCCTCCGCCCCGGCCCCATTGTTTTCCGCGCCGCCGCCGCCGCCATCTTAAAATTGTTTTCGGGGCTCTAGGAAGAGGGCGGAGTCCCGGCCGGCGACCTCTCGCGTCACGGGCGTTGAACAGGAACTCCGACCAATCAAAGGAGGAAGAACCGGCCGCCGAAGGGCGTGGGGATGAGAACGTAAGAGGTGCTCTTGGTCTCCGGAGCGGTATTTAAAAGGAACTCTCAAGTGAGGGGCTAGGGGGTACCCCCGGGGAGGGCCGCAGTCCTGAGATGGGGTCTGCTATGTCCTGTCAATACAGGAACCCAAACTGGAGGAGACAGGTTTCCTGAACACCGCCCCCTGAAGGAAGGCCCTTCCGGGTCCCCCGAGAAAAGCGGGGTAAATCCGACAAGGGCTTATGTCTACCTGGCAGTACTGCGCTTCACCATTCTTTTTGCATTCGGTTTGATAAACTCAAAGAAGCCACGCTATTTCAACGTAAGCCGTTTTTCTTTTGACCTCATTACTTATATCCAACCGTAATTGGCCAGAATTATCCACCAGTTAGCTGGTAGAGATTTCCTTCTGCACCATTCTGAAACACTGGGACTGTAAATTTTGGCTTACAGAAGTCTTAAGAAGTTTCATTTACAGAGCAGAAGAAAGAGGACGTAGGCTCACGTCCAGCTCCATTATTGGGGACTGGAATTGCAAAGGATTAGTTCAATACACAGGGAGCCTGGACTGCGAAGTTTCACTCTTAAAAGATAGTTAGGTTATAGTGAGGCACTCAACAAAATGCAACCACCATTTGGGCTCTAGTAATCTTAACTAGTAGGCAAAGGGAGAGTGGCTACTGTAAAGGAGTGGGGGAAGGAAACGGGAACGTTGAAAAGTTAATTCTACAACTAATTGTAGAACTAATTGGTGTGTGGGACCAAGATATTAGAACACGTAATGGTAATGGCATCCCAATTGCTAAAAAGGTTACATAGGAGATGCTAGGAGGCTATAAATTGGAAGACACCATTAACAGCTCAAACATTTATTATTTTCATTTTGTTTGCACTAATGGGGATTGAACCCAGGTCCTCTAGCGCTCTACCACTGGAGCTACATCCCTAGCCCCCAAATGGCTTCTTTAAAAAAAAAAAAAAAAAAAAAAAAAAGCAACTAGGAGCACTGCTTATTTTTTGATACTTTAGTAAGCAAATCTAAAAGCTTATGTGCTTATGCGCATTAAGTATTTTCTAAAGTTATGCCATGAGTATTTTAACTATGGAGTCCGATTCTGAAGAACGATTATTTTCTAATAAAAATTTAAGTTTAACGGGCCCCCATAAATCTTAAAGATTATCTATAAATTACCAGTAGCACCGCCTATTTTTACAACAGAAACTACTGAACCACAATTGGGAAGGAAGAGGCAAGAGCTAAATAAATATAAGATTGGATCAAACTCATGTCATAATTATTTCACTGTTCATAACAATTTCCATATATTAGCAAATTCTCACATAGTAACCAATGAAAGAACAATTAACCCACTACTGAAACAGGTTATTATGAAGAAGTTGAGTCAAAAGCAGACACTTAACACAGGGACTTTAATGTAACACCATTTAGTAACATGACAGTTTGAAAAAGGTGAAGAGTACTTTGTGGATAAGAAAAATGGAGGAATACATCTGATAAGAGTGGGCAGTTTACAACAATGGGACAGGTAACCAGAAAATCCAAATATAAGTGCCTTTTTAAGAGCTGAAAACTGCTGGTCATTCATTAATGTGCCAGATATTGAACCAGGAAGCTGCACCTTCAAAAACTGAAAGGGGGGTGGGGTGGGGAGACAAAAGGAATTTTGAAGAAATTTTGCTGAATAATCCTGTAATGGCAATCAACACTAATGATTTAAACCTGTCATTTCATAGCTCAGTGGGAAGAAGGAAGTAGGCATGAAATACAATGGCAATAGAGAATGAAGGTGGCAGATTTCTGGAAATCCAATGATCCCCACACATTTACTGCAAGGAGAAATCTACAGACATATTTTCAGGTCTTGCTAAGTAACTGTTTATTTGTACTCAATACATTTGGGAAAGTCTGCTACATAGCTAAGGTCACCGTGACCGAAGAACAACAGATAAGAAAGATAAAGCACTCAACACAAAGAAAAATGCATCCCACCCTCAAAAGAATTTAAGTGAATCACTGTGTGTATGGGGGGTGGGGGATAAAGTAAATGGATACAACCTTCCTCTTTTACAAATATAGTTCCTCCCCAACATCTCCCTAATATAAACACTGTGGAGTGTTTATATATTCAGTGCAAAGAACAGTATCATCAGTATGACCGAAACACCTCTGAAGAATAAAGCTGAAACATCTTTCTGAATACATTTCAGTGTGGTGTAATGGTGATATTATTGTACTATAGTGATGGGGGAGAGGCTCTGTTAGCACCCATCTGCATTCCACATGGAAAAAAAAAAAACTTAAATTCACTTTTGAAAAAAATTCTTCAAGCCACATTTTTTAAAAAAATTGAACAGGGCTATTTTCTGTTTTATTATGTAATGTAAGACAACTGTTACATGAATTGAAAATGAAAACTTAAAATATTCCACAAAAATCAGGTAATTCATGCTATATGTCACTCCTCCCATAAATACTTTTAGCCTGTGTTCAAATTACACTCAATTCGGTGTTGGCCTGCCTTTGGATTTGACTTTTAAAATCTTTACACAGAGTAAAAGACATGGATAAAAATTAAAGTTTGTATTCTATCCTGTACTTTGACCCTGGAAAGGTGTGGGTCTGCTTACATTAAAAAAAAAAAAAAAAAAAAAAAAAAAAAAAATACACTTAATCACAATAAAGCTTAACACTATGCAGAGCTTTATAATAATTTTCAGCAACGGACTGCAAGCTGCTCTGTGAAGAAAATGCATAGCAAAGGAGAAAGCTGGGAATTAGGGGAAATAAGTAAGGAAAACAGTGTCAACACAGTGGAACAAGTGATGGAAACATCTACTTTGGAGCCCACATACCCTGCCAGAGTTCCTTAAAAGCCACCTGCTCCAAAAGGCAGGAGCCCAGAGACTCCCTGTGTGTGCAGTATGAATGCCCAAGTGTTGCATTTAAGCCACCTCCTCCACTAACTGCAAAGCTGTCTGGGAACTGAGCAGTTCCAAGGGCAACAGAACACATGCACTGTATGGTCTACCCAACATCAAGTGAAAGGCTTTTTTTTTTCTTTTTGTATGACTATTTTTAATACAACTTAAATGGAATCTTTATATAAATTTGGGCTTCCATCCAATCCCTCTCTTCAATTTCCTTAGGAGGAATTAAGTAATGGAAGCAAGCAAAACAAAATTATAACCACAAATGACTGCACTTTAAACATGATTATCAATTTTAAGGGACAGAGACACTTGAATGTTTTATAATACCAAACTTTAAAAAAAATTTTTTTTGTTACAAAAAAAATGCAATCCATCCCCATAGCATTTCTAAATGTTGGTGTTATTTCTAAATGGACAAATTAATATATTAAATTAAGCCAACATTTTAGACTGACAAAGTTCTATCATTCTATTTTTAAAAAGCTGTTTTAAAACAAAACAAAACAAAAATACAAGTTAGTTGCTTCATGTTACATTTCACAACCATTATGTTAAATGTTTTCTTTTCTACAGAAACAGGGTCCTTTATGTCACAACTGCAAGTATTTACTGCTAGATGTTTAAAATTACATGAACTAGTGTTCGGCTGGAACCTGTTGATGGTGATGTCTTGAGGTTTTCTGAGTTTCAACCTAAGGTATGCCAGGTCCACTCCTAGGACCACACTTGCAAGGGAAGGGGAGGGAGAGAAAAATCACATATCAAGTTCTTAAGATTGGTTCACTCTCTTCGTGGCTTTCTGTTTCTTGGCGATCTGTTCAAAATTTCATCCTCCTATTGGTTAAGAAGAAAAGAAATTCACTATAATTAACACATTTAAAAAGAAATACAAATGTTCATCACATTTTCAAGATTAGCAAAACTAATTTTGTAGCCCATTTTAGGTTTAGAAGAAAATGCATCAAAAAAACACTGACTGCCCAGGTGAGATTACATATATTCTACCTTTGTCTAATTTACCCCCAAAAAAGGTACTTTTCTCAAACAAACCCATAAACATTTTCTGTAAAATGGATCAAACATTGTGCTTTTACATGTTATGTTCCTTAACCCTAAGCACTTAGTCCCATTTTGAGGAGGAGAAGCCTAGGATTCAGAAGAAAACTGAAGATAATCACAGTAGGTTACAAGTCCGGTGATCTTTCTATTCTAAAACTACTGCCTTGCACACCTGTAATCCCAGTGACTGGGGAGGCTGAGGCAGGAGGACTGCAAGTTTAAGGCCAGCATCAACAATTTAGTAAGACCTATCTAAAATAAAAAAAGGACTGAGGATGTGGCTCAGTGGTTAATTTGACTCCTGATTAAATTCCCGATACCAAAAGCACAAACAAAAACAAACTACTGGCTTTCCCAAATTATACCAGCAACTTTTCATCACATGAGGCAGTTTGGGAGCTATAAAAAATTTTGTGAGACATGGTCCCTACCTTTAAGACCTTAAGCATTCTAGATGAGACAAAACATAGTCATTAAAAATACAAAAAAAGGGCTGGGGTTGTAGCTCAGTGGTAGAGCACTCGCCTAGCATGTGCGGGGCGGGGGGGGGGGGACCCTGGGTTCCTCAACACCACATAAAAGTATTGTGTCCAACTATAACTAAAAAATAAATATTAAAAAAAAATACAGGGTTGTAGCTCGGTGATAGAGAGCTTGCCTAGTGTGTGAGGCACTGGGTTTGATCCTCAGCACATCTAAAAATAAAAGTATCCACCTAAAACTAAAAACATTTTTTAAAAATTATATACACATATATACATATGTGTGTGTATACACACACACAAAAAATATAAATAGCATTGTTCTTCAGCAACAAAAGGAAGGCAGAGATGTGATAGCTAAAAAAATAAGCGGAGTTGGGTTTGGCTCAATGGACCAGACTCAAACACAAGAGATCTTGGAGAAATAACACTATAAGCAAAGATGCAGTAACAGAGACTATTCTCTGTTACTCCATATATCCAATCTACCACAAAATCCAGAGTCCCACGTAGTTTACACCTTCTGTCATCCTGGCTCAAAGCCACTGCAGCTTTCCAAGATGATTATGGGGGCTTCTTAAAAGATCTCTGATTTCTCTACTCTAGAGAAAACGTCCACAATGGCTGCCCATTTCACTAAAAGCAAAAGCCAAGGGGCCGGGGTAATGGCTCAGTGGTACAGCACTCGCCTACCCCAGGTGAGGCACTGGGTTCAATCCTCAGCACAATATAAAGATAAATAAATGAAGGTATAATGTCCATCTATAACTAAAAAATACTTTAAAAAAAGAAAAGTCAAGTTCATAATGGCCTATAAGGCCCCACATTATTTGTAACCTTCCTTAAATCCTTTTCTCCACTCCCTCTTTAACTACTGTCTTTTGGACTATAGCTGTAGGCCTTGGTACCGAACATTCTCTCTAGAATGCTCTTCTCAATGATATCCTCACAGAACAGTCCTTCATCTCTGTCAAGTCTCTGCTCAAATGTCATCTTTCCAATGACAAGCCATTGGCTTCCAGAACTTCTACCTTTTTCTATCTTAATTTTTCATAGCTTATCTAATATACTGTTATTTACTTCCTTCTAATGTCTACTGCTTATTGTCTATTTCCCCCAACCAGAATTTAAGCTCCTCAAAGTCAAGGTTATCTTTGTCTGATTCACTGACAATGCCTGGCACAAGAGACATTCAATAAGTATGTTAAATGAGTTAATTGACTAATCCATGGACAACAGGAGGGAAGTTTAGAATGCAGTGATTTGTGCAAAAAATACTTGTGAGGGCCCAGTGAAGAGAGGGACAACAAGACAGAAATGTTAAAATAACTTGAAGTTCCCACCTTAGAAAGCATTTTATTATTTTTTCCTTACAAACTTCTACTTATTCCAGAAAACCATTTTTCAGCACAGAAAAATACTCGAGATTCAGACAGAGCTTGATGTTTACCTGTGCCACTCAAAATCTCACTTTAACAAAATTGGCTCTAACAGAATTTTGCTGTCACAGCCATTGTAAAGTACCTAATATTCCTTTTATTTCAACTTAGTTGCTTAAACTACAAAAAGTATTAACCCATACTTTTACCTCTGCTTTAGGTTTTCTATCTTCCTCCTCTTGACTGACAGTGCCCCCATCTTCTTCAGCATCACTTTTTTGTTTTTCTTCTAAGATATAAGTTAGAGTAAAACAACTGAGCAAATTCTTATATTTGATTCTGGTAATTAAAATAATTAGCATTACCTAAAGCAAATTTTACTGAAATTTATTTGTCAGGGTTTGAAACATCTCTCTTTGTTTAGAGCAAGATTCTTGGAGGTTACTTCTTACCAAGTTTCTCTTCACCTTCCTCCTCTTCATCTCCCTTTTCCTTCTCCTCCTCCTTCTCTTCTTCTTTCACATCTGGTTGAGGGGCATCAGTCTTCTTGTACTCCATAGCACTGGACTGTTTCTGAAATATTCCCCAGAGTACAACAACTTTCATATTTTCATGTACTACATTACCATGTAATTACTGAATGCCTACAGGCAAAGATCTGTACCAGACTGTATACAGGGATAGATATATAGACACAAGAAAGATGTAATTCCTACCCTGAAGAGCTTTATCTTCAGTGTTTTTGTATGGTTTAAGGTAAAAGAAAACAGTAAGAACAAAAGGTCAGGTAGGAAACTTACAGGTCTACTTTGTCAAGTAAACTCAGGCATAGATATGCAGAACAGAGGTGGTATATAAGGCTAGAAACAACTTGGGATCCAGCTACAAAGTGTGATGTATGTGAGGTGAAGCATAATCTTAGAAGAACCAGAGGGCATGCAACAAGGGTTAAGAAAGAAAACCTCACGATTGTAGTATTCCCACATAGATTATTTTGAGAAGTGGGGACAGTGAGGAAGCAATGAATAATGACAAATCAAAGGCAAAATTAAGAAGGTCAAGAATGGAAATAGCAATACCAGGAGAAAAAGCTGGTCTGGGCCCAGATGGCTGATTTCAATAAGTTGTTCTTTTTCTTTCTTAAAAAAAAAAAAAAAAAATCTGCTGCCAAGTACTAAAAAATAATTCAGTGGACTAAATACTGGCAACTAAAAGGACTATAAATCCTACCCCTATCTGGGCACAATAAATGGTCACTGAGGTGTAGTGAATAAGGTTCAGAAGTCAACTCAAAATGTGGAGCTGCTACAAAGAAAATCTCAAGCCAATATATCATACTTATTTTTAACATCCTAAGTGCGCTTTCTAAAAATGATTCCTAAAAAACAACTCCTACCTTTCCAGAACAGCAGAAGAGGATGACAAGGAACACGGGAAGAGCTACAGTCAAAATGTAGACCACCCAGAGCCATGGGCGCTCCTCAGCTGCCTCAAGCATCTGCCCCACTACACCTGGCTGAAAAACAAAACAGCAATGATGGGAAATTCTGGCTTCTGACACCAAATACAAATACAGTCTGCACTATTTGTTCCACTGTTCAGTTATGGCACGGCACTACTTAGGCTCGTCCTTTTTCAAGGGTGCAAGCCAAGATGCTCATATAATATAAAAAGGAAATTAGAGAAAAGTCTCCATTTTTCTGTTCTCCTTATCATCCCAGTGACTTCACTTTCATCAAACTGGTGGGAGGGTGGTACTGGCGATTTAACCCAGAGGCCGTTTACCACTGAGGTACATCCCCTAGCCCACACCCACTCTTCCTTAAATTTTGAGACAGGGTCACACTAAGTTGCTGAGGTTGGCTTTGAATTTGTGATCCTAATGTCTCAGCCTCCTAAACTGCTGGAATTACAGTCACATACAACTGCATCCAGCAAAAATTCAGCTTCTTAAATACCTGCAAAAGGTTCCCTTAACATTAGGAACCACTGATAAAGAATGTCTTATCTAAGTATCTCTAGTTCTCCAATTCCCAGTTCAGAGACATGACTAATTACCTGATAATCCATGTGTGGGATAAAACAAAAATTCAACATTTTGAGAGTGAATTAAAACATACCTTAAATGGCAAAATTTGATAGACACATACAAATTAAAAAACATACCTTGCACATAATACAATTAGACTCTAAAGCCACTATATTAAACTAATAAAATCATGTCTAAACATCCAATATTTTGTTTTTAGCAGGCATACAGCTAATACTTTTTTAGGACGATATTCTTAAATAAGGGAAAAGACAGACACTAAATGCTAGCTTTTTACAAAACAATTAGTTACCTACAATAACATAAATGCACAAGAAATTGCAAGCACACACCTCAGCAGCTCCATCGGCTGCTTTCTTCAGGCCCCATCCATCATTGGCCCAATCATCAACTACTCTTCGATCCCCACTAATGATGAAGTTGTCAAAAAAAATGTCAGAAGTCATGGACCACAGCTCCAAACCAATAGCACTAAAAGGAGTCATTTTGAAAGGCTCCAGATCTTCAAAGAAATCAGGATTTGGTATTTTCCGAGGTTTCCAGATTCCCTTAAAAACAAAACAACAAAAATGTTTCAAAAAATTATTTCCAATAATGACCAACAAAAAAACAACTAAGATAAATTCTGCATTATCAACAGAGGTAAGTGCTATTTTCAAAGAACAGCAGGAAGAAAATAATAAATGCTACTGATGGTTTTTTTTCTGGACTTTACTAAATTGCTCAGTCTGGCTTTCAACTTGTAATCCTCCTGCCTCAGCCTCCCAAGTCACTAGGATTACAGTTGTGTACCACCACACCTTCTGGTGGGAGTGGGAGCATCAGCACAACCTTATTCAGTAGTGATGGAAAATAAAATGTACATGATCATCAACCAGCAATCCACGTCTAAGTTAACTACCTAGAAAAATACTTGCTACATAAACCCAGACATCTACAGGAATGATTACTGCTACACTTACCTAAAAGCAAAAATTGCAAATCACCTAAATGGCCTACAACAAAAGAGCTAAGAGGCAATTTTGGAGTGCAAGTTTAATATCTTAATTGTCCAAGTGCACAATTAAAAAAAAAAAAAATACATTTTACCACAGAAAAACATACGTCTAGAACATGTATCTAGATATACCTAACACCTTATTTTTACACCTTACACTTTATAAATTTGATAGAATGGAAATGACTTATCATAAAGAGTACAAAGATTTTAATGTGTACATTATTATAGTAAACTTGGAATTTCATAACTTCACAATATATATATTTTCATATAAGCCTCAGTCTTTCTATGGATGTAGAGGTATTAAAGCCATGCCATAAGCTGACTTGACACGATCAAGGTGCCAATTCCCTGATCACAGTCCTCTGTCCACCATGTAATAGATCACAAATCTTGAGATCTGTCTGGATCCTAGGACTGAAGGACTCTGCCACCTAACAGCAGGGTGCCTAAACCACAGACTTTCCATTTCCCTTTTGTTCTTAAATTTAAGTTATAAAACAAGTATTGAAAGCTTTTCTCTCCAGTTTCTAAGTTTATCTTTGCAACTCTTAACTCATTCAGTTCCCTATCAATTAATAAAGCTACTTTCTGCTCTTAATTCAACAGCTTGTATGTATATAATGATCAACCTGGCAGCTTCACTACACAACAAAAAACATTTATCTGAATACAAACAGATTAATGAGAGCAATTCAACCTTCTGGAGACACAAACCTGGTAGTTAGGATTATCAATCATGGGAGGCTTCCATTTGCCCTTATAATTGGGGTTGTCAATCATTGGTCGCTGCCAGACACCACACCCAGAGGCCGACTCACATTTAGGGTTGGCAATCTGAGGAGCCTCCCATTCTCCATCCATGTCCTCATCCCTATGAAGACATAAACAACAAATTACAAATGGGTTCTTGGATGCAAACCTATGAACATCCCACCAGCCCAGTGCTGCCCTGAGATCCTGCTGGAATGCTTCCATAGTCATGCTACAGAAAACCATCTTCTCTTGTTTTAACTTCCAGTAAGAGCAGCTTTGATAACAGATGCATTTTTAAAAAAATGATGATGAAGTATAATTAAATTTATCGCATTCTCCCCTTAGGAATGGGCACTTGGCAGTATTTAAGCTTTACTTTAGTAAAAATTCAGGTAACTAAAAAAATTAACTCAAACTGGGTGAAGGGCACACACCTATAATGCCAGCTACTCAGAAGGCTGAGGAAAAATAATTTCAAGTTCAAAGCCAGCTTCAGCAACTTAAGGAGACCCTGTCCCATGATAAAAAAAGTTCTTAAAGGTTGGGGATGTAATTCAGAGGTAGAGTACTTGCCAAGCATGAATGAAACCCTGGTTTAATCCCCAGTATCATAAAAAATAAAATAAAAAACAAATACATACAAAATTATCTTAAACTCTTACCAATCCTCTGGTTTCTCTGCATCTGGATCAGGTATATATTCAGGCTCATCATCTAACCACCCTTCAGGTTTTGTGGCCTCTTCATCTGGTATTTTAGCAGGGGCATCTTCATCCCTTAAACACAAAAGAAAACTCATATTAGGACAACACTGTCCAGAGAATCACAGTAGTTCCAGTTTGTGTAACTAAAACAACATTCTGAAAATATTTAGGCCTTAAATGCCAAAATTTTAAATAATTTCTCCTAGCAAACATTTGTAAACATGTTACCTTTTATAAAGGCCCAATATCCAAAATAAACTCTTAGAACTCAATGAGAAGATAACTCAATTTAAGAAAACCAGCCTAATTAGAATAAAAAAATAATAATAAAGGAAAAAAGAAAACCAGCAAATAATTTAAGTAGACATTTCTTCAAAGAAAATATTTAAGTAATCAATAAGCATATGAAAAGATGCTCATCATTAAACATCAGGGAAATGCAAATCAAAACCACAATAAGATACCGTATCACACATACTAGAGTGGCTATAATAATAAAGAATGACAAAGCTGGGTGTGGTGGTGTACACCTGTAATCCCACTTACTTGAGAGGCTGAGGCTGGAAGGTCACAAGTTCTAGGCTAGTTTCAGTCACTTAGCAAGACACTCAACAACTTAATGAGAAGACCCTAGCAAACATTTTTAAATGTTTGTCTAAAAAGAAAGGGTTTTTAATATTTTTTTGAGTTGTAGTGGACACAATACCTTTATCTTATTTATTCATATGTGGTGCTGAGGATCAAACCCAACACACATGCTAGGCGGATGTTCAACGGTTGAACCACAACCACAGTCCTCAGATTATTTGTTTTTAAACCTTAGTTTCAAATCAGTAGTGTGAGAATCTCAAGACTCAACATAATAATTATGGTATAATGGTGTATTAAGAATTGAAATGCAAAAATAAATAATTTTTTAAAAAAGACTCAATATAATAGTCACCTGACCTTTTCAATCTTAACATTCACCCCCTCCAAAACAGAACAGCTAGTTAAGAAATAAAATACTGAATAAGGCAAAATCCAAACCTTATGTTCACCATATATATAAATTAACCAGTGTGTGTGTGTATGTGTGTGTGTGTGTATATATATAACTAGTGTACTATAAAAGTTCAGGAACATGTATCTTAACATTCAAGGAGAAAAAAGATCAACTAGAATTTAATTGCTATGCACAGGAAGATACTTTCACAAATGGTAAAAACAGTTTTATTATTTCTTTGTTCCCTTTCTGACATTTCTGAAAGTCCCTGTATTAAGTTCAAATGTGGCCACACAAGAAAGCTTGACCCTGCTTGTCTTCATTTTTCGTCAGTCTCCAATTTTCACACTACACAAAAGGCAGTATGATACTTATTTTCCTTCATGTATGTCAAGCTCACTTATGCTCCTCTATCTTCTGCAATAATGACATTCTTCAACCAGAAATGCTCTTTCCCATCTTTATCATTTAGTTAACTCCCACTCTGTCCTCGGGTCACAATTTGCTTTGCCCTGCTCAGAGAAACCATGCCTAGGTTAGCTATATCTGACTCCCTGGTCACCTTATTCTCAGACCACTTTCCAACTAAAATTCAACAATTCAGGACTACAGTTTTAAATATGAATTAAAAGCACTGGCAGGGCTAAGGGTATAGCTCACTGGCAGAGCACGCACTTAGCATATGCAAGGCTCTGGGTTCAATCCCTAGTACCAAATAAAAATAAAACAAAGCAGCACTGGAATGGCTACACCAGGAGATTGCCACAAACCAATCTTGTCACCACAGGTAAACTATATGATCAATCAAGAATTTTGTAGGGGGCTGGGGATGTGGCTCAGGCCGTAGCGCGCTCGCCTGGCATGCGTGCAGCCCGGGTTCGATCCTCAGCACCATATACAAAAAAAACCAAAAATGTTGTGTCCGCCAAGAACTAAAAAAAATAAATATTAAAAAAATTCTCTCTCTCTCTCTCTCTCTCTCTCTCTCTCCTCTCTCTCTAAAAGAAAAAAAAAAAAAAAGAATTTTGTAGGGGCTGGGGATGTGGCTCGGGCGGTAGCGCACTCGCCTGGCATGCGTGCGGCCCAGGTTCGATCCTCAGCACCACATACAAACAAAGATGTTGTGTCCACCGATAACTAAAAATAAATAAATAAATAAATGAAAAAAAAAGAATTTTGTAGATGGGGCTGGGGTTGTGGCTCAGCGGTAGAGCACTCGCCTAGCACATGTGAGGCCCTGGGTTCAATCCTCAGCACCACATAAAAATAAATAAATAAAGGTATTGTGTCCAACTATAACTAAAAAATTAAAAAGAAAAAAAGAATTTTGTGGTTGATAAAATGATATCAAACAATCTAGATTATCACTAAGACCCCTTTTTCAGCTATAATAATCTACATTTTTTTAAATGTAGATTAGACTGCATAATAGAGTATTTAAATAATCAGATCTCACTCGACCAACATTTGGTTATTCAAATCACATGGAATATATAAAATGTTCCCTTACAATCAAAGACAGGTCTCCAAGACTCACCAGTCATCCGGCTTCACAGCATCAGGATCTGGGATTTTGGGTCTTTCATCCCAGTCCTCAGGTTTCCGGTCTTCTGGGTCCTCAATTTCTCGTGAAGGATTTACAGACGGAGTCATGTCATTCAGCAGATTTCCACTATTCACAACAGACTGGTCAACTAGTATTTCAAAACTATTATCTGGATTCAAAACTGAAAAAAAGGTTAAATGAAGTTAAAAACAGTTTACTTCCAAGTTAAAAATATTTACTTCCAAGCTCCTTTTCCCACAACACAAAAGATTATGACTTCTAACTAGAAGCACCAACATGAGAGCATGGAGGAAAGACCTTAGGCATTTGGGTCAGAACATGGTCAATAATGCCTGACTCATGGGGCCCAGAGCATTGTAACTGTTCTTGACCTGCAAAATGTAAATGCTATTTCCTCAGGTTTCTAAGAATCATCACAAATGATAGTTAAAATTTCTTCTTTTGGCAGTGGGGGGTGCTAGGGATTGAACTCAGGGGCACTCACCCACTGAGCCACATTCCCAGCCCTTTATAAAATTTTATTTAGAGACAGGGTCTCATTGAGCACCTTGTTGTTGCCAAGGCTGGCTTTGAACTCTTGGTCCTCCTATCTCAGCCTCCCCAGCCGCTGACATTACAGGCATGTGCCACCGTGCCCAGCCTGTAGTTAAAATTTCTGGGGCTGGGGTTGTAGCTCAGTGGTAGAACGCTTGTCTAGCATGTATGAGGCACTGATTCAATCCCTGGCACCACATAAAAATAAATAAAATAAAGGTATTATGTCTTTCTACAACTAAAAAAGAATATTTAAAAATAGTTAAAATTTGGGGCTGGGGTTGTGGCTTAGTGGTAGGACGCTTGCCTAGCATGTGAGAGGCATTAGGTTCGATTCTTAGCACCACATACAAACAAACAAACAAATAAATAAATAAATGTCCATCAATAACTAATAAAAATTTTTTTAAAAAAGTTCTAACACCAAAAAAGACTTCATTTATGGACACTAAAAACCTACATAAACTAATGTGATTATTGGTCTAACATGAATGTACATACCAATCAGCAGGCAAGTAAATTGATTTTTGTTCATTTGTTTGCTTTTTGTACAGTATTAGAGATGGAACTGGTGACTCAAGCATACTACCCATGTATTCTGCACTGCAGCACATGCACAGACCCCACAGATATACTTCTGAAGTTCAGTGGAGAATGAATACACAATTTTTAATCCAAAAAGGCATCTGTTTGTTGTTACTATTTTCTTGCAGTGCAAAGGGCAGTCTCAGGTTGCAAATATGCTAAGGTGGCATTCTACTACTGAGCTACACCCCCAGGCCCATAATGGCATCTCAACTGTAATTTATGCTAAAGCCTGTATCCCACACATAAATCTCTAACAGTTGTTGGGAAAAAATTCTTACTCTTGTGTACTTAAGAAAGAAGGTTAAATATGTGCATGTTTACACACATATGAAGAAACATTATCCTAATATTGATTTTTCAGATAATTTTAGATGTCTTTTGTTTGCTTATTTATATCTTCTGAATTTCTATACCCTGAATGTATATTCCGTTAGTAATAAAAAAAGGTTATTTGCTGGGAGTGTTGGCATGTGCCTATAATTCTAGCAGCTCAGGAGGCTGAGGCAGGAAGATCACAAGTTCAAAGCCAGCCTCTCCACCTTGTTAGGCCCTAAGCAACTCATGAGACCCTGTCTGTAAATAAAATATAGAAAAGGGTTGGGAAAGCGCCCCTGGGTTCAATTCCTGGTACCAAAAAAAAAAAAGGTCATTTATATTCTTTAGGAAAATAGCATATCTATATATGATCTCAATCCCACAAGAAAGGGTTCATTTAAACAAACAAACCAAAAACTATCCCAATATCCAAACAATTAACCAATCTTAATTGCCCAGGTACTGAAACATTCAAAGAAAGTTCCACATGAAGACAATTTTGAAGCCAGGTTCATGGCACAGGCCAGTCATCCCAGCAACTTGGGAGGCCAAGGCAGGACTGCTCAAGTTCAAGGTCATACTCAACAATTTAATAGACTCTCAGCGACTTTGCAAGACTTGTTTCAAATAAAAAAGGACTGGTGATGTAGCTCAGTGGTAAAGTGCCCCTAGTACCAAATATAAAAAAGATAATTTCGAAAAATGTTATATACATTTCTACTGTACATTCTAATATTCAACATTTTCTCAACGAAAAACTAAAAGAAGCGGAATGAGTGGCTCAACAAATAAATTAATAAGGGAACTTTCTTTTTCTTTTTCAGGTACTGAAGATTGAATGCAGGGGCATTTTACCATTGGGCTATATCCCAGTACTTTTTTTTATTGAGACAGAGTCTTGCTTATACTGGCCTTGAACTTAAGATCCTCTTACCTTAACCTCTGGAAGTGCTGGGATCACAGACTTGAACCACCACACCCAACTAATAAAAGCATTTTTGTTCATTTGTTTTACAGTGATGAGGATGGAAACCTGTATCTCATGTATGCTAGGCAAGCATTCTACCACTGAGCCACATTCCTAACCCTTAAAGAATATTAAAATTGTTTCAAATTTTAGTCTTCAGGCAACCTGTGGAAAAGAAGCTTTCTTTCAGAGTTGACCAGTTAAGCTCCTAGCAGTAAGTAAAAAACACCAATCTCATTTGTAAGTTTGAATATTCTCCAGATGACCAACATGAATGTCTTAAAACCCCAAAATACTAATTTTTCTTACTTAATGTATAAAGATGTGTTTTCTTATCAGTAAAATAGGTCTTCAGATCTGCATCTGGTCTCTTAGCGTGCTTTTCTTCATATACACCCGTCTTAGGGTTTTTGTGGCGAAAGATGAAGTGTAATTTATAATCCTCTCCACATTTATCTGGACCAAACATAATTGTATAGGGGGTCTTGTCGTGGAACTGATCCTTCAGAAACAAAGACAGATTATTTTAAGTAACTCTAGTCTAAGTGTTCAAAAGCAACCTTTCAAAAAAGTGTGTATTTCCTCTTATAAAACTCTCAAGCTAAATTAGTGACAGTTAAATGAATAACCAACCAATCATCAGCAAATTTAAAATATTGTGTGCTTAAGAAAAAAGTAATATATAACTAGCTACTGTTTCATTCACAAAACAAAGAAATAAGCTAGCTTAAAATTAAAAATCACAGTAAAATCAGAAATGAGAAAAAGTTGGTAATAGAGCTTTAAAAGTCAAATTTCAAATGAAAACTAATTAGTACAAAAGACAATACTGTCAGCTAGGCACAGTGGTGCACACCTGTAATCCCAGCAGCTAGGGAGGCTGGCAGGAGGATCAAGAGTTCAAAGCCAGCCTCAACAAAAGTGAGACACTAGTGAGACCCCCATCTCTAAACAAAGTACAAAATAGGGCTGGGAATGTGACTCAGTGGTTGAGTGCCCCTGAGTTCAATCAATCCCTAGTACCCTCCCACCTCCAAAAATATGGTCAACCCACCAAAAGATTAACAGCAGGTCTTTATTTTCACCGGTCTTTCAAATTTTTTTTCTTTTTTCTAAAATTCTTCTTTAAAAACTTGTGGGTGGCTAGCTACATAAACAAATAGAAGTACCTACCAAATTGAGTTCTGGAGTTTTGGAAAGCAGTTTCACATAAGCACCTCCACATTCTATTCCATTTTGGAAATTAACCTCATACCTAATTTCAGAGAGAAAAGCAGAAAATTCTATGGCACTTTCTAAGATTGAATCTCATAATTTCTTTTTCTCCCCACTCCTGATTATAATTTATCTTTTAAAAAAGATTCCATCTTCTATTGATTTTGGATGGCTACACAGTCCTACAAAAATAAATATGCTAATTAAAAGTAAACCTTGCAGATTCCCAATAAATAGTTTGTGCAAAATCTAGATGTTCATTTACTATCAATAGGATGAACAGCCAGTTTGTTTCAAAATAATTTGTTGGGCAAGAAAAAAATAATAATGATTTCAAGATGCTAAATCCTAAATTCACCCAAAAAAGAAATCTATTGTAATTTATATAATCTCCCTCTCACACACACACACATACATTTACTTATAGTTTCATAATATCTTCTGAGATTATCCTTCTAAAAAAATTTTTTTTTTTTTTTTGTAGTACTAGGGATTGAACCCAGTGCCTCTTATAAGTGAGCTACACCCCCAGTGTTCTAGAAAGCTTTTACCAAACATGCATTTCACTTACTGAACAATGAGAGGCTTGGTATCAAATAGGAAGGGTTTATTCAATTTAGCAGAGATGGCATGGTGCTTGGCTCGAGACATCAATACAAGTCCTTTATCACCTGGAAGCTTTGTTTCCTTCATTTCATCTACCTCCCACTTTCCTAGAAGAAAACACACAAAAAAAGAGCTCTCCACTCCTTAACTATCTCTTTTTAAAAATATATATATATATTTTTTTTAGTTTTTAGGTGGATACAATATCTTTTTTTTTTTTTTTTAATATTTATTTTAGTTCTCGGCGGACACAACATCTTAGTTTGTATGTGGTGCTGAGGATCGAACCCGGGCAGCACGCATGCCAGGCGAGCGCGCCACTGCTTGAGCCACATCCCCAGCCCCATGGATACAATATGTTTATTTTTTATTTTTATGTGGTGTTGGGGATCGAACCCAGTGCCCCGCCCATGCCAGGAAAGCGCGCTACTGCTTGAGCCACATCTTCAGCCCAATTGATTGGATATATATATATTTTTTTTATGTGGTGTTGAGGAGCGAACCCCGGTGCATGCTAGGCGAGCGCTCTACCGCTGAGCCACAACCCCAGCCCTAAATATATCTTTTAAGGTCTTCTAAATGATAACAAACTAAACTCCAAGTTGTATAAGTCTATCATACTAACAAATTTTAACACATTCCACTTATCTATGAGAGTTGGGCCATTAATTTAGGCACATGAATATTTGACAAATAATAGGACATGACTTTTAAAAGTCAGCAGCATATTCATTATATCACTGCCTAGGAAAGACCTTCCATTTCTAACATACAGAAGCATATGTAATAAATAGTTCTAATTTTATCACCCCATCACATATAAAGCATCACACAAAGATGGCACAACTCTCAAGGAAAAACAACTTCTTATTGTTGTTTGTGGTGCTGGGGATGGAACCCAGGACTTGGCATGTGACAGGCAAGTGTTCTACCTCTGAGCTAAACCCCTAGCCCACCAAGGAAAAAATCTGAAAACATATCTCCTTTTATTTTTATTTTATTTTTTTCCAGGGCTGGAAAAAACCCAGGACCTTGTGCATGCTAGGCAAGGACTCTTCCACGAAGCTTTACCCTAACCCCAACACCTCCTTCTAAATCAGTCTTTTCTTTTTTTTTCATTGTCTTAAATCACTATTAAGAAATTCCATGGAATTTCTGCTATTATATCTAGACCAAAAGGAATTCTCACCATCATATTTGGCAATTTCATCATCAGTGTCATCTTTCTTGGCTTTGGATAAAATCCACCTGTAATTAAGACAAACCCCAAAATTATGATCAAATGATAGCTATCTGTTAGGAGAAACTATAGGATAGAGGAGAAAAGGGAAAGGAATAAAAGCAAGAACTACAAGCTTCAAAAGAATACTTTCCTTAATAGACACAAACACTGAAAATATAAAGGCTAGATATTTCCATTATATAAAATGTTATCCAAAAGGGATCCATTATTCCCTCTTATTTACATCATGTTCAACTCCCTAGGAGCTTCCTAGGGAAAAACAAAAACAAAATGTACCTACCCTGACAGAGAGCCTCTGTCAAAGGAATCAGCAAAATAAACTTCTCCTGTTGGAACTGGAGCTTTGTAGGTGACCTGTGTTAAACAGAAGAATAGATAAAAACCTGAAAATTTTGGCAACAATTCTTTCTTGGTGGAATTTCTTTCCATGTTTTGATTGTCACAAAACTGTCATAGGAAGAAGTCTTGAACTTCAATCCACATAGATCTTTGGAAAGAAATAACAAAGATTGCCAAAAAGATTAATAAAAAGTTGGCAACCTTTGCTTTTCCTTTGAAAAAGATACAAATTTATCAATTTTTTTTCCCTTTAAATAGTGCTGGCTAGGAATTGAACACAGGGCCCTCTTTGTTAGGTAAGTGCTCTACTACTGAGTTATACCCCAGCCCCTATCTTCAAAATTTTATTATCAAGAGATAAAAGGCCAGGTACAATGATACACGCCTGTAATCCCAGGAGCTCAGGAGGTTGAGACAGGAGGATTGCAAGTTCTAGGCCAGCCTCAGCAACTCAATGAGACTCTGTCTCAAAATTTAAAAGGGCTGGGAATGTGGCTCTGTGATAAAGCATCTTTGGGTTCAATCCCCAGTACAAAAAGAGAAAGAGAGAGAGAGAGAGAGAGAGAGAGATAAAAGGAATATAGATTCAAAAACTACTTCAAACCTTTGGAGATGGAGGCATACTGGTATCTGATTTTGAGTCTTCTACCTCTTCAATGACATCATCAAGGTCATCCTCAATATCAATCATATCATCTTCATGCCCATCATGAGCCTGAACAACAGTAGCTCCAAGGACCAGAAACATACATAATAACCACTTCCCTTCCATGATCTATATAAAGAGAGTAAAGTAAGTTCAATGTGTTAACTTCTCTTGTTTAAAATTAACACTTTCAAATCAAAGAACTAAAAAGAATTTTACTGTATTTTATCCTAAAAGCAAGGAGAAAAGTAAACCCAGAGAGATTAAGGGGTTTTCCTAAAATTAGTTAAAAGATTCAATTTTAAGCCAGGCACAGTGATGGACACCAGTATCTCAGGAGGTGAGTTAGCATGGTCACAAGTTCAAAGCCAACCTCGGGATGGGAAGAACGCCTGCCTTGCATGCCTAAGACCCTGAGTTCAAGCTCCAGCATGGAGGGGGGGGGGGCTGGACTCAGCCACTTAGTAAAACCCTGTTTCAAATAATAAAGAGCCAAGGATGTATATCAGTGGTAAATCGACCCTCGGTTAAATCCCAGTACCCCCCAAAATAAATTGACTAAAAGACTCAAGAACAAAAATATTATACCAAAAATGAGCTACTTTTAATTCTTATTTTCTAAGCACTTATATATTATATTAGACTTCATATCAGTCTTATGGGTGGTTAGGTGGGCCTCCTTTCCAAAGAGCTTTGATCTAAAGAAATAATAACTGAGCCACATGGGTAGTTTTTTGGTTTTGGGGCCTGAGAAGGCAGGGTGAAGATGAAGAAGCTGGGAAAGAAACAAATTTTTATAAGTGCAACACCATGTGCTCTCAACATATGGCACAGAGTATCCTTTTTTCCTTGTTTTAAATTAACACTGGTCTTTCCCTCTCATTACCAGGACACTTACTGGTATCCTACATTACTAAGGTTTCAATTCTTCTTCCTCTCTGAGGCCATTCGATACCCAGATGATAGCCTCATCACCCCCCAAATCTTGAGTCCCTATTTGCAAAAATCTCTATGCCTTCTAGCTAGCAATCAGAACCCTCAGAACCCTCTCCCTTAGGCCGTTCCCCCAAAATCCTCCTTTCATCCTAGAGAAGAGATTTCCCACTTCCCTTATGCTTACCAACATTCATTATTTGCTCCCTTAATGTGCATTTAAGTAAAGCTAAAATGCACCACGTATTATTTTCCTATTAATTTTTTCCTCGTGACAAAATCAGTGGATTTCTGTTCACCTTTCTCTCAGGCTCCTTGCAGTGCTCCAAAATCAGCACAAGAGTCCTGGTTTTAGATAAAAATCCTATGATAAAAACATTGTTGGGCGGAGGATTTAATTCAATTGTAAAGCACTTGCCTAGCATGCTCAAAGCAACTGGTTCAATCACCAGTCCTGGGTGGAGGAACAGGACAACACTGTTATAAGAACACTGGTTTTGAAAAATTCTTTAATTTTTTTTTTTGGGGGGGGGAGTTACTGGGGATTGAACTGAGGGATGTGAGTCACATCCCCAGCCCTACTTTGTATTTTATTTAGAGACAGGGTCTCACTGAGTTGCTTAGCACCTGGCTTTTGCTGAGGCTAGCTTTGAACTCGTGATCCTCCTGTCTCAGCCTTCTAAGTTGCTAGGATTACAGGTGTGCACCACCATGCCTGGCCTATATTTTTTAATCCAGGAATATCACATAAAAATAATCCAACAAGTGTTGACAGTGATGTAGAGAAGTTGGAATCCTGATGCACTGTGAATGGGACTGTAAAATGGTACAACTGCTATGGGAAACAGATTCCATATGATCCAGCAACCCCATTCTGCAGTTTGTGGCCAAAATAATTGAAAGCAGGATCTCACAGAGGTATTTACATACCCACACCCATGTTCGTAGCAGCACTATTCACAATGGCTAAGAAGTGAAAGCAACCCAATCAATGGATGTCAATCAATGGATGAATGTGGCATACAGATATAATGGAAGACTATTCGACCTTAAAACAAAATCCTGTCATATGCCAGCACATGGATACTTATTGAAGATATCATGCTAAGTAAAATAAAAGTTACAAAAGGACACATTATGCATGATTCCAATTTACATGCGGTTTCTAAAGCAGTCAAAATTCAAAGGCACAGAAAGTAGAATTGTAGCCAACGGGCTAGGGGGAAAGAGCAATGAAGAGATTTTTATTTATTTGCTGGTTGGTACAGGGATTAAACTCAGAGGCATTTAACCACTGAGTCACATCCCCATCCCTTTTTATTTTTAAATTTATGATAGGGTCTCACTAAATTGCTTTTACCATGCTAAATTGCTGAGGCAGGCCTCAAACTTTCAATCCTCTTGTTTCAGTCTCCAGAGTTGCTGGGATTGTAGGCATATACCACTACACCCCTGTAAGGTGTTTTTTTTTTTTTGTTTTGTTTTTTTTTAAATAAGAATAGTTTCAATTCTGCAAGATGATAAAGTTCTGAAGATGTTTCACAATAGCATAAATATGCTTAACACTACTGAACTATATATTTAAAATTGATTAAGAAAGGAAATTTGCACCTGTAATCCCAGCAGCTTCGGAGGCTGAGGCAAGGAGGACCCAGAGTTCAAAGCCAGCCTCAGCAAAAGCAAGGCACTAAGCAACTCAGTGAGACCCTGTCTCTAAATAAAAAAATATAAAACAGGGCCAGGGATGTGGCTCAGTGGTCGAGTACCCATGAAATAAAAAGAAAGGAAATTTGGTGATATTTTACAAAATTTGGTTACAATAATCATAACTTTGTAAAACAGGACTGGGGGTATAGCTCAGTGGCAGAATATGCTTTAGCATTCAGAAGGCCTTAGGTTCAATCCCCAGCACCCCTGTTCTCTTAAATTAAATTAAAGCACAAAACCAATGGATTAAATAGGACTAGGTTTTGGTATCAGAACACTGTTTCTACTGGAAAAGTAAACAGTCCAATGGGCTAGTAACTTACCTTTAAAAAGGTAGGATTTTTTAATTTGTTGATATACTATTGTTACTATGACTTGAGTTGTATAACCCACCACCACGAAATTCATATTATAGACGCTTCAACTCCCTATGACTATATTTGGAAACAGGGCCTTTAAGGAGGTAATTAAGGGCTGGGGATGTGGCTCAAGCAGTAGCGCGCTCGCCTGGCATGCGTGCGGCCCGGGTTCAATCCTCAGCATCACATACAAAACAAAGATGTTGTGTCCGCCGATAACAAAAAATAAATAATAAATAAATATTAAAATTCTCTCTCTCTCTCCCCTCTCTCTTTAAAAAAAAAAAAAAAAAGGGGGAGGTAATTAAGGTTAAATGAGGTCATAAGGGATCAATAGTGCTGGTGTCCATGTAAGAGGAAGTAGCAACAGAAGCACACACCACAGAAAAAAGGCCAAGAGAAAACAGAGGGAAAAGAGGGTCACCTGCAGGCTAAGGCAAGTTAGGAAGGACCTCACAAGAAAGTAATCCTGACAGAACCTTTGTCTCTAATAACCTCTAGCTTCCAGAGCCCTCAGAAAATAAATTTCTACTTTGGTATTGTTACTGAGATAATTGTCTTTAGGTTTTCAGGTATAATGAAGTAGGGCAGTACATCTCAAACTTGAACGTATAAACATCATGGGAGGGGAGTTGTGTATTAAAATCCAGACTGCTGCCACATGTGATGGTAAACATGTGTAATCCCTGCTTCTTTGGAATCTTAAAAGACAGGAGAATCCAAGTTCTAGGCCAGTCTGGATAACTGAGCAAAAACTCTGTCTCAAAAAATTAAAAAGAGCTGGGGATATAGCTCAGTGGTACAGTGCCCCTGGATTCAATCCCCAGTAAAGACACCCCAAAGATTGCTGGGCTCATCCCACAGGGCAGGGCAGGGCAGGGCAGGGCAGGGCAGGGCAGGGCAGGGCAGGGCAGGGCAGGGCAGGGCAAGGCAAGGCAGGGCAAGGCAGGGAAGGCAAGGTTAGGCCTGATTCAATGGGACTTTAGGTTAAGAGGATGCTGAGGATACTGGTCCAGAAACCACACTTTGAAAATCATGAATTAGGCTTATGAATAATCTATTTATACTACATTCCAATTTACAAATGGATTTTCACATACATTATTTTATGTAAACTTTCTGAGGTATTCCTCTCATTTTCTTTTACACACTAGGAACTAATAAGACTTAGTGAAAACCTACTCATTTTGACAATAAATAAACAAGATTCAAAGAAACCAACCCTTCTCCCCCCACTGAAACCCTAAACATGTTACCATGTAGTTTCACACTGAGGTACTGTGACAAGAGACAAAAGACAGGAAAGAGCAGCACAGGGAATGATCCAGAACAGAGACATTTTGGCAGGGTTTAGTAAAGGAACATGTGACTATAGAACAACTGGCCCAGGTTAGGAGACCAAGAAAGCTGGTGTTATTGGAGGACAGGGGGGTGTTACTGAGTAGGGAAAGCAAAGCTATCTGTCTTGTTGGGAACAAGGTAGATATTTCAAATAAACTACAGGGAATGCATTTATCTTTCACCACCATTTCCCCTGCTCCCTGAGTTGTAGAACCTGATTTTCTGCAAAACAAGAAAGAGGTATTTGGGCACTCATCTGTTCCAATCACATTATCCAAGGGTTTGTGAAAGCTTACAACTGTGCCATGTCAGTTCTCACACTGGTACACTAAGGAGTCTCAGTCACTGCAAGCTTTACATATGCTATTTTAACTATAATTTACTAATACTTCCAACATAATGCTAGTTATTGGGTCTATTCTAGTTCTAAAAAGCCACTATTAAGCTGACTTAAATTTTCCAAATATTGGGCTGGGGATGTGGCTCAAGCGGTAGCGCGCTTGCCTGGCATGCGTGCGGCCCGGGTTCAATCCTCAGCACCTCATACAAACAAAGATGTTGTCTCCGCCGAAAACTAAAAAATAAATGTTAAAATTCTCTCTCTCTCTCTCTCAAAAAAAAAAAAAAAAGAAAAAATTTCCAAATATTGTTAGACATATGTTCACATTTGCCACAATTCAAGATAATATATTTTAAGGTGATGTTAATTTTCTACTTCATTAATGAGAATCTGACATTAACAAGAAACACCTTCCCTTCAGTCTCCCTACATACACTTCTCATACCAAATGTGATCCAAGAGGTTACACCTGTATTGACCAATTGAGCAGATACACAAAAAGGATGTTGTAATTACTATGCTTTCTAGAGGAAAATAGAAGGAAATTTAGGCAACTATGGTTTTGACAATAAGTTTCCCATACAACATCAAAGATATGGCATATGAAAAAATGGTAAGTTGAACTGAAATAAAAAATTTCTTTCCTATGAAAACACAAGAATCAAAAGAGAATTAAAAATCGCCAACTAGAAAAAATTATTTGCAAAATATGCATCTATGAAGGACTTTTTCTATTTTTGGTACTAGGTATTGAACTCAGGTATGTTTTACCACTGAGCTACATCCTTAGCCCTTTTAATTTTTTGAGACAGGAACTCATTAAGCCTAAGTTGCTATGGCTGGCCTCCAATTTACTACTTCCTGCCTCAGCCTCCCAAGTCTCTGGGTGTACGCATGCACCTCTGCACCCAGTTTGAAGGACCTGTTTTAAAGCATACGAAGAACTCAAACTCAGCAATAATAATCAAATATAAAACTGTAAAAGCTGGAGAATTAGGTCAGTAATAGACACGCTTAGCACTTTCTTGACCCTGGGTTCCATCTCTAGCACCTTACAAAACACTGAGCAAAAGACCTGGACATCTACTCAAATATATACTGATAACAAATAAGCATAGGAAAAGACCATCAACATCATTTTTTATTATGGAACTTCACAATAAAATAACAATGTTGGACGGGCTGGAATTGTAGCCTACGTGAGGCACTGGGTTCAACCCTCAGCACCACATAAAAATAAATAAACAAAATAAAGATATTGTGTACATCTACAAATAAAAAAAAAAATTAAGTAACAATGTGTTACCACTATCAGCTATTTGAATGGCTATAAATTCCCCCCAAAATGGCAAGGATGTGAAGCAATAGGAACTTTCATTGATTGCCGGTGAAACTAAAAAATAGTAAAGCCAACTTGGAAAATTATTTGCAAGCAACCTTAATGTTCAACAGATTAACCAACTGAAAGAAATGAGCACTCAAGCCACAAAAAGACATGGATGAATCTTAAATGATTATTGTTAACTATAAAAAAACTCTCTGAAAAAGTGATAGACATGTTTTAAAACCCCAATTATATGACATTCTAGAAAAGATATTAACTGTAGACAATAAAAATACCAGTTGTTAGCTGGTGCAGCAGTGGACGTCTGTGATCTTACCTACTCAGGAGATTGAGGCAGGATTTCAAGTTCAAGGCCAGCCTGGACAACTTTGTGAGACCTGGTCTAAAAGAGCTAAGGATCTAAGTTGTTGCAAGCGGTTTAGGGGAGAGTTAGGTTGAATGGGTAAAGCACACGTTTTCTTTTAGGCAATGAAAGTATTCTTAAAGATATTACAATTACAGCTACACTGACACTGCATTTGTCAAAACCCATAAAACATTATAGTAGAAAGAATGAATTTTAATGTATTTAGGATGTCAGGTGATACGAAGACAGCATGCAAACAAAATTCAACAGAAGAATCTACCTTATTACAAATCCATGAAACCTTACTAGGGAAAAGGTGCTCAGTAGAATTAGAGTACACAAAAATAGTACTGTTCTGGGGCTGGGATTGTGGCTCAGTACTAGTACGCTTGCCTAGCATGTGTGAGGCAATGGGTTCAATTCTAGCCACCACATAAAAATAAATAAATAAAATAAAGGCATTATGTTCATCTATAAGTAAAAATTTTTAAGAAGTACTGTGCTAATCAATAAGCCCATTGCACATGAGTAGGTGCATTAATAATTCTGATACTGTTATATATGTAATTGAAAAATTAAGCATATGGGCAGTAGATGGTGGGGCCACTTTTTCACTGTTAAGACTTAGAATTTATCCAGGCACAGTGGCACATGCCTGTAACCCCAATGGCCTTGGAGGCTGAGGCAGGAGGAGGACTGGGAGTTCAAAACCCACCTCAGCAGGGGCTGGGTTTGTAGCTCAGTGGCAGAATGCTTGTCTTACACTTGTGAGGCAACTCAGCACCACATAAAAATAAATAAATACAACAGAGGTATTGTGTTCATCTACAACTAAAACTATTAAAAGAAAAAAAAAGAGGGGATGGGGTTGTGGCTCAAAAAAAAAAGAGGGGATGGGGTTGTGGTACAGCACTTGCCTTGCACGTGTGCAGCTCTGGGTTTGATCCTCAGCACCACATAAAAATGAGTAAATAAAATGAAGGTATTGTGTCCAACTACAACTGAAAAATAAATACAACTATAAAAATAAATACAACTACAACTAAAAAAGAAAAGAAAGAAACCAGCCTCAGCAACTTAGTGAGGGCCTAAGCTATCTCTAAATAAAATATAAAAAAGGGCTGGAGATGTGGCTCAGTGGTTAAATGCCCCTGAATTTAATCCCTGGTATCAGGAAAAAAAAAAGGGGGGGGGGGATTTAAAGATTAAGTAAGGGGAGGTGGCTAGAGGAATCCATATGGAAATGGAAAGAATTAGAGACATCAGTATGAAAACATGTTTAGCTTAATATACAGAGGGTTGCATATAGAAATATTTACAAATGATGTATATCAGTTAGGATGCACACATATCTCCTTGCTGTCAGCTAAAAGGGCCTGCAAAAATGAAGAAACCTACCTTCTAAAACCATAAACACTTTGTTGTTGTCACCAACAGTTTCTAAGATTACCGGAAAGAAATACAACAAGTAGCTCAGGAACAGAGTAATAATGTTTTTAAAAACAAAAAGCAGAGTCTTCCTATCCCAAAGGACACAGACAGCAAGTGTCCCTAAATCTGCAAAACTCAGCAAGTTTTCAGGGAATAAAGGAATTACTTTTAAGATGAATTAACCAGGGGCTGGGGTTGTAGCTCAGTGGTAGAGCACTTGTCTAGCATGTGTGAAGCCCTGGATTCGATCCTCAGCACCACATAAAACTAAGTAAATAAAATAAAAATAAAGGTATTGTATCCACTTATAACTAAAAATATTAAAAAAAAAAAAAAAAAGATGAATTAACCTTTCCCTCTAAAGAAACACATTTCCTACAATTATTTTTTTTTGGGGGGGTGGGGGAAGATGGTATAAGGCGGGTGTGGGGGGTAAGGTAGAGGGTACTGGGGACTGAACTCAGGGGCACTCTTTTGCTGAGGCTGGCTTTGAACTCACCATCCTCCTACCTCAGCCTCCCTAGCCACTAGGATTACAGGCATGTGGCCCTGAGCCCAGCTACATTTCCTATAATTCAACTTCATAGAACACAAAGTTTCTTACATTCCTGAATGCCATTTTTGCAGTTTCCCTCATAATTTTATTTAAAAAAAAAAACATTTTTTAGTTGGAGACAGATACAATACTTTTATTTATTTTATGTGATGCTGAGGATCAAATACAGCGTCTTAGACATGCCAGGCAAGCAGTCCACCACAGAGCAACAACCCCAGTTCCTCATAATTTTATTTAATGCTTGAAACCCACCACTTTCTTCATTTACTGGTTTTCTGTCAAGAGTCACCCTCCTCACAACATACACTTGAAACAGGGCTGGGTTTGTGGCTCGGCGGTACAGCTGATCACCTAGCATGTGTGAGACCCTGGGTTCAATCCTCAGCACCACACAAAAATAAATATAGATAGATAGATAGATAGATAGGTGCAAGTATTGTGTCCAACTACAACTAAAAGATAAATTATTATAAGTCTGTAAACTCAAACTCTCTATAGCAGAGTCCCACTGAGCTAAGAAGCAACTGCTAGGTGGCTATAACTAATTATTAGGCTACTAATTAAAAGTGCTACACAACTGTCTTACAATGTGTCCATTTAAATTCTGTCTTGTAAAATTACAAATTACATTTATAGGCCTAGACCTACAGAGAACTAGCAATTAAATATCAAAACTACAAATATGAAAGTCTTTTAACATCTGAGTCCATTGTTTTCACTAGAAAACAGCTTTAAGTTATATGTGAATGTGAGTATTGTCTTATGATATACCTTAACGTAAGCAAAGTTAATAAAAACAATACTATAGCCAGGTGCCGTGATGCATGCCTGTAATCCCAGCAACTCAGGAGGTTGAGGAAGGAGGATAGCAAGTTCAAAGCAAGCCCCAGCAACTTAGTGGGGCTCTAAGCAACTTAGGGCTGGGGACATAGCCCAGTGGTTAAGCACCCCTGGGTTCAAAGCTGGTACCAAAAAAAAAAAAAAAAAAAAAAAAAAACCTTATGGTATATTTTCATTCTATACAGAACAACACCAAAAAGACTAAAATTTCAAAACTCAATTACTGATGTGGATAAAATTGGTTATAGCCCCCCCACCAAACACACATACAAACTAGTACAATCTGAATAAAGTATTACTAGATCAGTGAAGATAGTTCTTTAGATCTGGTCAAAGTTGTCTAGAAACCAGCTTGAAATTAACTTGGTTCTCTATAAAAACTACAGCAAGACTCAGATATGTGATAAGAAACATAAGTCTGGTGAGATAGTCTTTCTCAATTAAGAAGGATTGGGGTGATGCGGATATAGGGGATTAGATCTGTGGTAAGTACTAGTTCCTGGTCCCCAGTACTACATAAAAGAAAGAAAAGAAAGAAAAAGAAGGGCCTAAGGGATGGAAAGTGTAGTTTAGTGGTAGAATTCTTGACTACCATGTTTGAGGTCCTGGGTTCTATTTCCAGCACCAGAAAAAAAGTGTGGGGAGGGGTTTGGTAATCAAACAATTATCTACCTATCCCCAGGTCAAAGCAGCTCTATCCTCTGTAATGATATAAACAAATATGAACAAATGTACACAAAGCCAAGAAAATAGAGCACATTTATAAGACAATGATTTTTGGTTTGCTTCCCAGTTTCCCAAAGGCAAAGCAAAAAGGCCCAACTCTCAAATTATTAGGGTCAGAAGGAACCTTCAAAAGCACTTAATCCACTCACATTTAATATTTCATTTCACTTTTAACTTTTAGAAGAGTGAAATTATTTTTATAGAAATGGAAGTTGCCTATTTAAAAACTGAAATTCAGAAAATTAATTCCTCGGACAAAAGGCAGCAGCATATGTGACAGAATATCCTGTCAAGTCAGAGAAGCCTGAATTCCTGTCTCTCCTGATTCTCTGTATGGCCTCCTTCGGCTTATTTAACTTCCAGAAGTCCTCCTTTCTCTATTTTAGATGTGTGTTTAGAACTAGTTGCTCAACAGCTTGCTGTGAAAATATGAAAATATAATTCATCTATCAGTCAGGTACACTTTATAGGCATACTCAAATGTCCTGGTCTTCAAAACACAACATGTACATCAGATGACTAAATTTTAAATTCTCATATATTATTTTTTTCCCTTCCAGTGCTGGGAATTGAACACAGGAAATGCTAGGCAAGTGCTCTGCTACTGAGCTACACCTCCAACTATTAAATTCTCATTTGACCAAAACATCTAATATGGCTAGAGGATTCTACATAATAAGCTATATTAATTGTAAACTTGCTTTCCTGCAACTACATTATGTGATTTCTTCAACTCTTATATCCAACAGTGTATAAGATATAAACTTCCATGTTCATCTTTTTTCCTTGTCCTTCAATTACTTTTAATGAAACCCCTTAAATTATTTTTTGTAAATTACAATACTGTTCTCAGCACAATTTTTAAAAGTCCATGTTATTTTCTATACATTTACATGAGACTTCAACCAACACAAGTTTTTTGTTTGTTTGTTTGTTTGTTTTCTATTTTTTTGGCATAATGGGGATTGAACCCAGAGCCTCACTCATGCTAGACAAATGCTCTACCACTGAGCTATATCCCTGGCCCTTTGTAAACTGATAGGGCCTTACTAAATTGCTGAGGCGGACCTCAAATTTACAATCCTCCTGCCTCAGTCTACCAAACAGCTGGGATTATGGGCATGTGCCACCACACAAAAGCAAATTTACTCTATAATATTTCAGCAAATCCTGACAATATTTAGGTCAACTTTAAAAATGGGCAAATACTTAGCAGAAATATTAAATTTGTCAAAAGGCAGAAATAAGGGTCCATTTGGACTGGGTTGTGGTTCAGTGGCAGAGAGCTTGCCTCGCATATGTGAGGCACTGGGTTCGATCCTCAGCACCACATAAAAAAATAAATATATTGTGTCCATGTATAACTAAAAAAACTTTTTAAAAATAAGGGTCCATTCAACAAAAAAAAAATCTTTAAAACAAATTGGAACAAAGTATTTTTAAGCTTATTGCCAGTTTTATGTTTTATCTTTCCAAATAAAGAGATTCTTTCTTCTTTTGACTCTGAATCAGGCTGGCAAAGTTCCTATTTATTCCTAGTTTGTTAAGTGTTTATCATGAAAGGATATTTTTTCTCTAAGATGAACAGTTTCTGTCCTTTATTAATGTGATATGTTACATTCATTTTTATATGTTGAACCAACCTTGCCTTCCTGGGATAAATTCCAATTGGTCATAGTATATAATCCTTTTTATACAATACTGCATGCTGCTGGTTTCAGTTTACTAACATTTTACTGAAGATTTCTGCATCTGTTTTCAGAAGAGACAGTGGTCTATTTTCTTGTAAAGTCTCTTATTTGGGTTTTGGTATCAGGTTAGTACTGGCTTCACAGAATGAGCTAGAAACCCTTGAAGAATCTGTGAACTATTTTTAATTTTTCCCTAAGTATTTGCTAAAATTTATTTGTGAGCCACTTGGTTTGGGGCTTTTCTTTATTAGACTTTCTTTCTTAAAAGAAGAAATTTCCAACCCAGGTGCTGTGGCATATGCCTATAGTCCCAACTACTCAGCTGTCTGAGGCACAAGGATCACTTGCACCCAGGAATTTAAGATCAGCATAGACAACCACAACAAAACCTACTTCTCTCTCCCTCCCACCGCCCCCTCCATACTCACAAAGAAAAAAAATTTCCATTCTAACTTCTTTAATCTATGAAAAATTAAAAAGAGGAACAGAAAAAATGACCTCATGTTCTTGATTGTTTTAAAAAAAAAACATTGATTTTAAAAATAGGCAGTGTATAAATAAAAAGAGGGAGTCTTTCTTTCATATAAGCTATTCATTCATCTAGTATGCCCTCTTAAAATTTTAAGACTTATTTGTGAGGTTAGACAGCTTAAGTAGTCTACTAATATTCAAAAACAGAAACATCATACTTAATAAGGTCCATTCAGAAAATCCCAAGAGGTTCTATTATCCCCATTTTATATGTAATGAAATTAAAACCAAAAGAAATTACTTAATCTGTCTACAGTCACAGCTAGAGACGTGTTCATAAGCAAAAATCCAAGTCACAATCCCTGGATTGCTATTTAAAAACTTGTCACCTTGGGTAAAATTATTAACTTCAGGGCCTCAGTTTCTTCATCTCTAAAACGACAGTAACAACACTATGTATAAAACAAAATACATGTAAAAGTACTTATGATAGTGTCTGATTTACCACATTTGCTCAAGATAAGGAGTAATTTTTGCTATTACTAAATATTTCTCTTAACAGTTTTTAAAATTTAATGGTTACAAAACTGACTTTTAAGACAAATACTGTAAAAATCTTAGATTGGAAAGGAACGACCCAAAAGAAATTTTTTTTTATTTTTTATTTTTAGTTGTAGTTGGACACAATATTTTATTTATTTTTATGTGGTGCTGAGGATCGAACCCAGCATCTCTCACATGCTAGGCAAGCGCTCTACTGCTGAGCCACAACCCCAGCGCCCTCCCAAAAGGAATTTGATTCCAATCACAGATGAACATTTTACTACTACTATCATATTTCCCACTATATTTTGAACCTGCAGATTTTACTACTTCAATCTAGTCAAAAAATGAAAACATTCAAGGAAGGGAAATACATAAAACTCAGACTGGTCTTTATTGTAAATGCCTGTCTAGGCACAATGGCACATGCTTGTAATGCCAGCAGCTCAGGAGGCTGAAGGAAGAGGATCCAGAGTTCAATGTCAGCCTCAGCAACTTTGTGAGGCCCTAAGCACCTCAGCAAGACCCTGTCTCTAAATATTAAAAAGGGCTGGAGACGTGGCTCAATGATTAAGAGCCCCTGGGTTCAATCCCAGGTACCCAAAAAGTTTTTAAAATAAAGAGGGACTGGGGATGTGGCTTAGTGGTTAAGTCAATCCCAGGTACCAAAAATAAATAATAGAAATAAATGCAGCTGGGTGTGATAGCACATTCCTACAGTCCTAGTAACTTGAAGGCTAAGGTAAGGTCCAGAGGTTTCAGACCAGCCTGGGTAATACAAACAGACTCACCTCAAAAATAAAATAAATAGATCTATACTGCCTCATTTACATTTTTGGATTTTGTTTTTCATTAACAGGAACATCAGAACTGATTTTTCCATAGCACTTTTAAATTTTTTTTAAATTTTAAATATTATTTAGTTGTAGCTCGACACAATGCCTTTATTTTTTTGTGTGGTGCTGAGGATCGAACCCATTGCCTCACACATGATAGACAAGTGCTCTACCACTAGCTACAACCCCAGCTCCTCCATAGCACTTTTTTTCCTATTAACTAAATAGGTTTAAGATGTGACCAATAATATATGCTAAAGATCCTCTAAATTATTTTTCTTTATTCTCAAGTATTTTTTACAGTTCACAGTTAAGCTTAATTTACAAGTGCATTTATTGGGGCTGGGAATGTGGCTCAGTGGGGGGGGGGAGTACATCTGTTGTTATAACACAGCATTCAACCAGCACTTTCCTGGTAAGGTTTTTTTTTTTTTTTTTTTTTTTTAATGTGGTGCCTCACACATGCTAGGCATGCACTCTACCATTGAGCCACAGTTTTGCAATAAGCTATCTATCTACGTTAGAACTTAGGTACTTTCATTATTTCCTAGGAATTATTATGAACTGCCAATTCTGTCTAATTCATTATACTTTTCAAAATAGTTTTATATTCACCAGCTTATTGCCCCCTAAAGGTGAGGTATCCAGGAGACCCTCTCTCCCACTTTGAAGAGGTGGAAACTAAAGAGTTACATATGCTAGTTATCATACTGGCCTCAGAATTCAAGTCTAAGAAACTTGCTTAAGCTTACCAATTGCTACTTTATTCCCTTAGGATATCTTGCAGGGCAAGTGAACTCTGTAACTAAAAGGATGCAATGGTGTGATTGCCAAAACTGTCACAGTGTTCTTAAAAGATAATAAGCTAATTGAACTGTAGAGTTAAGATAGTAAGGTGGAGAAGGAGAGGCTAACACCCATTTTCAGATAAGTATGAAAATTTCTGTTGTGTTATTCACTCCAATACACAGTTCACTAGGGCCTTCTCATGACCAGTGACCTGGCTAGTTTGTGTACCCAGGCTGATGGAAAGGAGAATTCCCACATGGTTTTTTTTTTTTTTTTTTAAAAACAGAAGGTTTTTTAAATCTTCCCTTAAAATTTTTTTTTTAATTCTTCCCTTTAAAAAAATTATTTAAAAAAATTAAGCAAAAAACCTTCCATTTCCTAAATTAGAGGTAAAGAAACTTAACTATGGTTTACCTTTGTCCTCTCAACCTTTTAATATTCAGCTCAGTTTAACCTCCCTCAACTAGCAATGGCTTGTCATGGCAACACAGGGTACAGTTTCTTCTTCCCATCAACGTAAATGTGACTTCAGGCCCTGAGAAACAGGACCAACAAAGACTAGGATGTCAGTTTAGTGGACCAAGGCATTTAGACTATAATGGTTTACTGCAATAGTTATTGATCGAGCAGTTACTACATATGACTTTCCTGCATAAGCATTTTAATTCAATCTTCACAAGTCTATAAGGTATTACTTAATAATCTATTCCTAGGGCGTGGGACACAAAGGTAAAAGCCCAAATTCGCACAGCAACAAATGGCAGATGAAGTGCTTGAACCACGGCCTTTATCTTAGCAGTCAATTAAAATCCCAACAGGACCATTAAACTAATCGCATGACCTTGGACCAGTCGCTTCAAGCCTCTAACGCCTCAGTTTCCTCCACTGTAAAGCGAAGTGTGCTAGGCTAGGTGAGATTTAGGTTGTTTTCCTGCTTTTAATGTCGGGTGGAATCTCCGACTGAATTACTCCCCACCCCCCCACCCCCCGAGTAAGTGCTGTAATGGTTAAGCCTAAAGTTTTCCAACCACTGCGCGTTCTAGTACATTCTCCTTCCTCTTCAGGGTGCTAGGGTCCCGTTTCCGTTTAGGGGTCTTATTTCAAATTCTGAACCTGCGATAGTAATCCTACATATTTTCTCTTAGTCTAATTCATCTTTCCCTGCTACTTAGGGGAACCCACTAGGCCCGATCCTCCCGGGGACCACCGAAACTGCCCACCTCGAAACTGCCCAAGCAGCCAGTAATAGGCCTAAGAATGCCCTGGAAGCAAAGCCATAAGAACAAGTTCGCCTTCTCAAAGGTCAAGAGAGGCCCAGGGCACCTGCCACGCCTCCCGACCCCGGTGGCGCGGCCTGGGCCTGGTTCCCCAACTCAAGGGGCCGGGTTGAGGCCTCACCCCTCCTGGCCGGCGAGTTCGCCGGAGCCTGGGCCCTCGAAAAGCCAGCCCAATCCCTGGCCGCTGGCCACGCCCGACCCCTTTGGTCGCGGTGTAGCGTTCCCAGGCCCCCCGAGGTCCTCACAGGCCGGAGGACGCGTGCAGGCCTCCAGTCTCACCTCGAGCCTCCCGGGGACCACCGGCAGTGCCTGCGCCTTCTCCCACCCGCACACCTGGCCCCGCGCTGCAGTGAAGACAGCGGCGGAGGCGGCCCGACCGTCACGTGCTGCAGAACCAAAAGGCCTCGGCTGCCGCTGCCGCGCGACCGAGCCCCACCGCACGAAACCCAGCCCTGGGCCCGCCCCTCGATTCTGAGTAGCTATGACTAGCACTAAGTCCCGCCCCACCTCGCAAGCTCCTAGATTCGGTTGGTCGCTGTGATCATCGCTCTACTTACCTTTCCATACGCCCCCTAGGGCTATTCTTCGTGGAGTGTGAGGATTGGCCGAGAGTGAGGCAGGAAGTGGTTGTTGGTTGGACAGGAGGCAAGAAGGAGGGCGGTAATCGGGGTCGCGCGCGTCCTGAGGCGCGGAGGGGTCGGATGGCGTTCCCGCGCTCTGTTGCCCTGGTGCCTTAGTGGGCGCGCCTCCCGCCTTTACAATCCAACAAAAAGTTATACCCCCTGGGTTCCTGACCCTGGGACGGGTATCCAGTGCCCTTCCCTGAAGGGGTGAATGGCAGCTGATTGAACGGGTGGGAAGTGGGTCGGCCGTCATGAAGGGTAATTTGCTTGTGCAGAGAGTGCAGGCCCCGACGGGTCGCGGGCGGATCCCGGCGCCGGCTGCTTTACCCGGCCGAGAGTGCGCTGCACGGCGCTACGTGGGCCGGCGCCACCGTTCCTGCAGAGTCATCGCTCTGTGCCCCGGAGCTTGTAGCCTACTAGTTACCTAATATAAAACAGTCCAGAATAATATAATCAGAGGTTATTTCAGTTTTCCATTTGTGATGTCTCCTAAAGTGAGATTAAAGGACTGGAATATGGCTCAGGAGTACAGCACTTGCCTCGCACGGGTGAGGCCCTGGGTTGGATCCTCACCACCACGTAAAAAAATAAAAATAAAGTTATGTGTCCATCTACAACTAAATATATTTTGTAAAAAATAAAATGAGTGAATATAAGAGTCTAGCGAAAATAAGACGGCAGGATTGAGAAAAGGATGGTGCAATGGGAAGACTTAAAATACGCCAGTTTTTGAAAACCGCTCTTAGCACATTTTCCATTTTCAATATGCTGAGATCCTCAAAAAATGGAAGTAACTCTGAGTTTTGGTTTATTCGTTTTGTTTTTTGGGGTTGTTTTGTTTTTTGTTTTTATTTTTGTAGGATCTTGTCTCTGTCCTCCATTTGTTTGGAGACCCAAAGACGTGAATACTAAGGTGGGAAAAAAATAGTTATTTGGTATATCACCTATATATAGCCAGCTTTATTCCCTCCTACGTGGAAAGAGGGGGAAAAAAGTTAGGGTTTAATGTCTGCCTCAGGTTAGTAAATTCCAATGCTCAACCCCTAAGTTTGTGTAAGAGCATTTTGCTTTCCTTATTTAACTAGAGAAGTGGGTATTCAAAATAGAATAAAATTCTGAAGACTGGTGTAAAGGCCCCATATGTAGTAATCATAGCTGCCCTGGAGGCTGAGGCGGGAGGATGGCTTGCACCCTGGAGTTCTAGGCCTATCTGGGCAACAAAAAGAGACTCTGTCTTCAAATAAATGAAAAAGGCTGAGGATGTAGCTCAGTGATAGTGTGTCCCTAGATTCAATCCTGGTACCACTAATAATCATAGTAAATAATAATAACAAAAGAGGCTGGGGAATCAGCTAGCTGGTAGGGCCCTTGCAGAACATGCAAAAGGCTCTGGATTCAATCCCCAGCATTGGAGGGGGAGCGGGGAGTTAAGGGAATGTATGTGAGCTAAGCCAGCAAAGGTATAACTGTTAAAAGATGATGGTACTGAAGAGAATTTAGTAGGGTTCTGAAAGAACAACTGTTTCCATGTTGGTTGGACTTAGTGGGATATGCAGGATTTCCATAGGTGGAGAGTTGGAGGAAGGCTTCTTTTATTATTATTTTTTTTAGTTGTAGTTGGACACAATACCTTTATTTTATTTATTTTTATGTGGTGCTAAGGATGAACCCAGGGCCTCACATGTACTAGGCCTACGCTCTACCACTGAGCTTCAACCCCAGCCCCTGGAGGAAGGCTTCTTTAAATAATATGAATGCAGGAAAATAGGCCTGCTGTGTTTGGGGACACCATGTATAGACTTTTGGCTGGAGAAGTGTGTCATGAACATGAGTGATGGGAGATGGGCTCCAGAGTTGGTTTGGGATTAGGCCTTAAAAGCCTAGCCAGAAGCCAGGTGCAGTGTTGCACCCTGTAATCCCAGCAGCTCAGGAGACTGAGGCAGGAGGATGCAAGTTCAAAGCCAGCCTCAGCAAAAGCAAGGCACTAAGCAACTCAGTGAGACCCTGTCTCTAAATAAAATTCAAAATAGGTTTGGGGATGTGGCTCAGTGGTCAAGTGCCCCTGAGTTCAATCCCTGGTACCCCGCTCTTCCAAAAAAAAAAAAAAAGACTAGCCAGAGAATTTGTAGGGACATATGTTGGATTTTAGACTTGGATCATGATTTAGATGTTTGTGTTAATACCATTCCAGGAAGGTCTGAAAACAGCTTTGAGAACAGTTAGGAAGCTATATCTTGAAGTTGATAAAAAGGGCAGAACTGGAGAATGTCAGGGCATAAGAAACAAACCAATAAATGTTGATACTAGAAAATGGTCTGTTGGACTCAGTAGGCTATGGAAAGATGCTAACATTAAGGGTTTGAGACTGGATGAGGAGGTGAAAATGTAGAGCCCCAACAAAAAGGAAATCCAAGCATGGCTGATCCTGGGCTGTCCCCTAAACACAGGACTGGATGTGGGGATTTTTCAGCTCACGTATAATGTTTTTCAAAGGAGGAAGTTAAGGACAAAACCCTGAAGAATGGGGTCTTTTCTTGATAATCCAAAGGTACTCTGAGGTATTAGAGTATCTTACTAAAAGAAATAACCATTATTATTCTTAGATGTAGAAGGAATGGGAAATTGAATTGAATGTGTTCTGTTTTTGTTTTTGTTTTTTAGCAGCACTGGACATTGAACACAAGAGAGCTTTTATTTTAAGACAGGGTTGTTGAGACTGGCCTCAAATTTATGATCCTCTACCTCAGCCTCCTAGGTCACAAACATATTCTGACTTTATAGTATAACTTGGAAGATGGTTTTTGAAATAAATTATTTATATCCATTTTAAAATTCTCATGTCCTTGATCCAGAAATTCCATCTTGGCTGTCTATCAATAATTGAAAAAATATATCCACTGCATTTACTATGCTTATATGTAAAAATGCTGGGCATAGTGGTGCATATCTGAATCCTGATGACTTGAGAGGCTGAGACAGGAGGATCAAAAGCTATAGGCCAGCCTGAACAACTTAGCCTTGTCTCAAAAAATAAGACAGGGGCTGGGGATGTGGCTCAAGCGGTAGCGCGCTCGCCTGGCATGCGTGCGGCCCGGGTTCGATTCTCAGCACCACATACAAACAAAGATGTTGTGTCCGCAAATAATACTAAATACTAAATAAATACTAAAAAATAAATATTAAAAATTTAAAAAAAAAACTCTGCATATTAGTATGCTTCCTTTCACGTGGAAAACATACATGTATTGTCATAAAGTTGGACTAATAAGCTCACTAGAAAGATGCACAAGACACTAACAGTGGCTGATGCTAGAAAGGGAGACTGAGACTCTAGAAATAGAAAGGTTATTTTAATATATAACATGCATATATTTTTTCAGTAAAGAATCAATTTCAGCCTTTATGCTTAGTGTTTTTGTTTTAAAGACGGAATTTTGAAAATGACTACACAAAATTCTTGATCCATGTGTGAGCAATGAAAGAAAACTTAGAGGTCAAATGATTGGGTTATGAGAGCCTTAACCTAATCATGTGTTAAACCCCTTTTAGGGAATAGCTAAATGGTGACTTTAGGTTGGTAGGATATGGCTGAAGGAGGTGGGTCACTAGGGGCTTGTCTTTGGTAACATATATTTGGTAAGCTGAGCTTAGTCTCTCTCTTTGCTTCCTGGTGCCACATTCCCCACTGCTTTCCTCTGCCACACACTTCTACCATGATGTTCTGTATCACTGTGCCCCAAGGAATGGAGCTGGCCATCTATGAGCCATAGACATGATCTCCCAAATAAACTTTTCCTCCTTAAAATTGTTCTTGTCAGGCATTTTGGTCACAGCAAGTAGAAAAACTGACTAAAACAGAAAAGAAAGAATTAAGTATATTGGGACAGCAAAGTAGCCAAGGAGAGGAAAAGGAGTTCCACCTGGCTTTATGCCACCTTGAGCTGAGAATTGCAATAGAGGTTGCCCTTCCTTTCAAGGCCACCTGATATCTGCTCCCTCCTCCTCCCTTCCCTACATGACTTAAGATGCCTGCCAGCTCTCCTATACACACTGCCCCTCCTCAGGTACCAGGCCAACTGGAGTTTTCTATATACTGAGAACTAATATGTCCCCAAACTCTTTCAGTTGTGGAATCTCCTCTCAAAATGTTCAGATGCATTGGGTAAGCTATCCATTTGTCCTCTGGTTGAGGATTATCACAGAGTACTTATCTTCTTTTTATAGTTTGCACGTTAGCCCCTCATTCTGGATTTGGATCTCCTGATGTTATGATTTGGATATGTGATGTCCTCCCAAAAGCTCATGTGTGAGAAATGCAATAACGTTCAGAAATGAAATGATTAGATTATGAGAGCTGTAACCTAATGAGTAGATTAATATACGTGAATGGTTAACTGGGTGGTAAATGTAGCCAGGTAGGGTGTGGCCAGAGGAAGTAGGTCACTGGGGGCATAACTTTGATATTTATATTTTATCCCTGGTGAGCAGAGCCCTCTCTTCTTCCTGGTTGTCATGAACTGAATAGCCTTCCTCCACCATGTCCTTCCTCCATGACATTCTCCCTCACCTTGGCCCAGAGCAATGGAGTCAGCCAACCATGGATTGAACCTCTGAAATCCTGAGCCAAAATAAACCTTTCCCCTTCTAAGTTGTTCTTTTCTAGTTTTTTGGTCTCAGGGATGAAAAGATGACTGATACACCTGATTACTCAACCTCTCCACCCACATTTTAAGATAACAATTTTGAGCTGGGCACAGTGGGACATGCCTGTGATCTCAGCTACTCAGGAGACTGAGGCAGAAGGATAACAAGCTGGAGACCAGCCTCAGCAACTTAGTGAAAACCTGACTCAAAATAAAGGACTGGGGTCAGTTGCATTGGCACACACCTGTAATCCCAGTGGCTCACAAGTTCAAAGCTAGCTTCAACAACTTAGTTTGGCCTGGTATCAAAAAAAAAAAAAAAAAAAAGACTGGGGGTATAGATCAGTGGTACTAGCACTAGGAGAACAAAAACAATTTTTGTTGTACAGTTCCATGATTTTGAAAAATATACAGGTATACCATGTAGCCATTATCATTATGCAGATATACAATATTTATATTGCCTCAAAAGATTTTGTCTGAAGTTCTTTATTTCCAAGATACCAAATTTATATATGGTGTTTTCTCATGACCAATGGTGATATCCTTTATACTGACACTACTTTTGTAAACTCAACTTAATTCTGACACTAACTACCCAGAATTGGCATCAGACTCCATAGGTTGAAAGGTTCAGTCAGCTACAAACAGGGTGCTGATGCTGGGCTAACTACAAATCTGGGGGTTCTTATAAGTTTCTCTCAGGTTCCATAATTTGCTAAATAGAATGAGTCATAGAATTCAGCAACTTAGAACTTTAAGTTTACTGGTTCATTATATATATATATATATATATATATATATATATATATATATATATATTGGGGAAGAAGTGGGTACTGGGGTGCTTTACTGAGCTACATTCCATCTCTTTTCTGAGATAGGGTCTTGCTGAGTTGCCAAGGGTCTCACCAAGTTGCTGACACTGACCTCAAACTTGCAATCTCTGCCTCACCCTCCCAAATCGCTGGGATCACAGGCATGTGCCAGCATGCCCAGTCTTTACTGGATCCTTATAAAGAATATAACCTAGGAACAGACTAATGGAAGAGATGTACAAGGGCAAGGATGGTTCCCGCAGTCTGGCTGGGCACAAATAACCGAGCCGCCAGAAAGCACTTGTATGTTCAAACAGGAAACTTTATTGCCTGAACTCCACCAGCACACCATGCACCCTTCCCGGGAACTCACCCAGCCTCCACCGGGCTCCCTGCGCACTCACTGGGAACTCCGCAAGAACTCAACGGGAACTCCAAAGTAGGGGCACCTGAGGCAGCAAGAGCCGCCCTATTGCCGGACAGCAAAGGTCTACATACAACTGAATACACAGCTTAACATAACCATCTCAATGGCTCGCTGGCGTCACCTCTCAACCACTCCCTTCTGGCAAAATGCCCTGCGTCATCCCAACTCGGCTGTGGCCCTCAACAGGTGGTGTGCCACTTTCCTGGTACCTCACCTGCTGACCAACCCAGAAGCACTCCAAATTCCATCAGTTTGGAGGTTTTAATGGAGGTTTCATTTTGTTTCTATGGTTGATTAAATCATTAGCCATAGGTAACTGAACTTACCTCCCCTTCCTCCAGGGTGAGGATTGAAATTTCCAACCCTCTATTTATATGTTTAGTTCCTTTGATCATCAGCCCCTATCTTGAATCTGTCTGGGGGCTACCAATACCCACCTCACTGGCATAAATATGGTTGAAAGGGGCTTATTATGCATAACAAAAGATACTCTTTATCACTCAGAAGACTGTTAAGAGTTTTTAGGAACTCTGTTCTAGAAATCAGGAACCAAAAATAGCTTTTATTGTATTTACACCCATTCCAATCAATCCCTACACAATAGGCTTAGGCAAAAACTGATCTGCCGGGCTGGGGATGTGGCTCAAGCGGTAGCCCGCTCACCTGGCATGTGTGCAGCCCGGGTTCGATCCTCAGCACCAAATACAAACAAAGATGTTGTGTCCGCCGAGAACTAAAAAAATAAATATATATTGAAATTCTCTCTCTCTCTCCTTCTCTTTCTCACTCTCTCTTTAAAAAAAAAAAAAACTGATCTGCTTTCTGTTACTTGAGATAAGCCTTTTCTTTCTAGGGCTTCATAGAAATGGAATTTCACAGATATAACAGTCATCTCTTGCCCAAGTTTTGGGTTTGCCAGAGGTTTCAGTTACCCTTGGCTAACTTTGCTCCAAAAATAGTACATGGAAAATTCCAGAAATAAAAATTCATGAGATTTAAATAACTTATATTACAATATGTTGTCAAAATTATTTTATTTTATTATTAATGTTGGTAATCTCTCATTGTGCCTAATTTATAAATTAAATTTTATTGCGTATGTGTATAGGAAAAAACAAAGTGATGGTGATAAACCCGATCTGATTTATTTATTTATTTATTTTAAAATATTTTCAATTGTAGACAGAGACAATATCTTTATTTTGTTTATTTAGTTTTTTATGTGGTGCTGAGGATCGAACCCAGTGCCTCACACATACTAGGCAAGCACTCTACCACTGAGCCACAATCCCAGCCCCCTCTCATCTGATTTATTATATGATCATTTTGTGTGACCATATAATGACTATGATTCTAGGTTATCTTGAGCCACCTGAAAAATGACAATACATGTAGTGTAATAACTTGAATATAATCAATGTTAAGTTACAGACTTGCTTAAAGAACATGTAACTAAAATAGGTAAATTTTGTTACTACCAGTTGCCATTAAATGTATTGTAAAATTAAAATAAATAAATAAAAAATAAAAAGGGCCAGGATGTAGCTCAGTGGTTAAGCACCCCTCAGTTAAATCCCCTGTACCAAAACAAACATAATCAAAGTCTCAGAAGTCAAATCATTGAGATTACTATGAGGAAAAACAAGATTTTTCTTCCTTTGTAATTGAGTATTGCTCTTGGTTGTTAGGAGAAGGGACCCTGACACTAGCCAGTGTGGCACAAATGCCTGGGGTGTGGAAAACTGGAAAAATAACTTTTAGTTCCTCTTCTTATTTCCTCACTGATGTGAGATTGAATTTTGTCATTAGACTCAGACCTATTGGGACCTGGCAGTCCCTTCTTCATGGGTTCTGAATCTATTATTTTCAGTAATGACATGGATGTGGAGTCTCTCAAAGGAGCTAGGGAACAACTATTTTTTGTTTGTTTTAAATTGTGAATCTAAATTCTTCAGTTTCCATTAAATTTCCTCAAAATCTAGGTCTGTTTATGAATAAGGTTAACATGTGAAATGGGAATCACCCATCATCTCTATTAACTTTTCCTGTCCAAATCATCAAATGACTTCCTTGAGTTTTTTTGGCAGTCTATGGAAATAAGGGAATCTGAAAGTTCTTGTATATTATTCCTGGTGATTGCCTATGACTTGCCTGAAACATCATAGTTGTTAGTACATATTAATTTTAACAACAGATAATTTGGAGAGAGAATATATCACTCACTGATTTGTTTTAAATATCCCTGGGCTTTGATTCCTTCTCCATCAGACAACTTTCTGAGGGCTCCTAAGCATTCTGATGATTAGAGAGTTTTGAGCAATAAGCATGGAAACTGACTTTTTTTTTTAATTGTTGGGGGAGGCAGTCCTGGGGATTACTTCACACATGCTAGGCAAATGTTCTACCACTGCAATACATCCCCATATCTTTTGATTTTTTTTTTTTTATTTTGAGACAGGGTCTCACTGAATTCCCTAAGCTGGCTTTGGACTTGCAATTTTCCTGCTTTAGCATCTGGAGTAACTGAGATCACAGATGTGTACCATTGCACCCAGTTTGACATTCTAATTCTAAAATTTATTTGGAAATACAAATGACCTAGAAGGTCAAATATTGTTGGAAGATTTCACTACCAGAGGTAAGACTTACTGTAATTGATAAATTGGATAATTGAGAAATGAGCCAGGCACAGTGGTGTACACCTGTAATCCCAGTGGCTCTGGAGGCTGAGGAAGGAGGATTGTGAGTTCAAAGCCAGTCTCAGCAACAGGGAGGCGATAAGAGACTCAGTGACAGCCTGTCTCCAAAGAAAATACAAAATAGGGCTGGGGATGTGGCTCAGTGGTCGAGTGCCCCTGAGTTCAATCCCCAGTTTCAAAATAATAATATTAATAACAACAACAACAACAATAATAATAATAATAAAATGACACTGGGGAAAAAAATAGATAGAGACCAAGGAAAAGAATTAGAGTTGGGCACTGGGGCACATACCTGTAATCCCAGCAGCTTGGGAGGCTGAGACAGGAGGATCACAATTTCAAAGTTTCAGCAAAAAGCAAAGTGCTAAGCAACTCAATGAGACCCTGTATCTAAATAAAATACAAAATACGGCTGCGGATGTGGCTCAGTGGTTAAGTGCCCCTGAGTTCAATCCCCAGTACCAGAAAAAAAAAAAAAAAGAAAGAATTAGAGAACATAGCCTGGCACAGTGGCACACACCTGTAGTCCCAGCTACTCAGGAAGTTGAGGCAGGAGGATTGCTTGAGCCAGGAATTCAAGACCAGCCGGGGCAACATAGCAAGACCCTGTCTTGGGGAAATAATAAAAAAGCACAGAAGGAGATCCACAAATACACAACCACATGATGAACAATGAAGACTCATAGCAGTACAGAACAGAAACTTTCTTTCACTCTTTTTGGGGATGAAGTACAACCATTTTGAAAAGTTTGGCAGCTTCACCCAGATGTGGTGACACACACCTGTAATGCCAGTTATTCTGGAGGCTTAAGTGGGAATATCATCTGAGCCCAAGAGTTTGAGACCAGCCTGGGCAACATGGAGAGGACCCCATTTCAAAAAGAAAGAAATGAGCTGGGGATGTAGCTCCATGGTAGAGTACTTACTTCACATGTGTGAAGCCCTGTGTTCAATCTCCAGCACCACAAAACAACAACAACAACAGCAAATTCTGACAGCCTCACAAAAAGGTAAACATATACCTGCTATATGACCCAGCCATTCCACTTCTAGGTATTAATTCAAAAGTCATGAAAGATTATATCCACACAAAGACATACAGACATGTATATGTGCTTTATTTATAATTGCCCCCAAACTGGAAATAACTCAAATTTCCAGAAACAGGTGAATGGAAAGGCAAATTGTATGGTATATCAATACAATGGAATGCTAGTCACTAATTAAAAAAGAATGGATTGTTAATTGAACAACATGGATAAACCTTAATTATGCTGCAAGAAGTCAGTGCACACACACACACACACACACACAAAGAGTACACACTGAATACTTGCCATTTAAATAAAATTCTAGAAAATGCAAACTATAATGATGGGGGCACAGAAAACTTTTTGGAGGTAAGGGAACCTTCTTTATAATTGATTTTGGAGATGTCACATACAAATTATCAAAACATATCAAATTGTATATGATAAATATGCATAGTTTATTATGTCAATTATACCTCAGTTAAACTGTTAAAGAGGTGGGCACAGTAGCACATGCCTGTTATCCCAACTCCTCAGGAGGCTGAGACAGAAGGATCACTTGAGCTTAGGAGTTTGAGGCCAGCTTGGGCAACTCAGCCAGAACCTGTTTCAAAATAAAAACAAAAGAACTGATAATGAAAAAAGTTCCCCGGAAGTGGTGCTACCATCTCACTCTGCCTCTCTTGGGAGCTGCCCTGGAGTTGGGCCTGTCCCTCCTAGGGCCATGCAGAAGGGCAGATTAACTGGGAGGCCCAGAAAGAGGTCCTTGAAATTGATAAAGCCAAGCAGAGGTGATGGCAGTCAACTGGTGGGCTTGGCAAGTAGGACTGTCGTCATTTCCTTCCACAGTCTCAAAACATGGCAACTGTCCTTCAGATATGCCCATCTCCTTACTTCCTCAAGCCCCCAGATCATCAAAAGGTGGGGGTCCCCTCATCATTCAAATCATTCAGGTCTAAGCATGAATGTTAAGTGCCTTCTCTAAGTATCATGTCCAAATTGGTTCCTACCCCTCACCCTGTCCTAAAGTCAATTTCTACATTTCCGTTTTACTTTCTTCATCTTAAATATCACAATCAGAAATTCTTGTCCATTTAGTAATTTCCTTTCCTTTTCGTTGTCTATTATTTTCCTCCTTCTTTTATGCTGTTGGTGCTTCAACCAGGTCTCTATTACTGGTAGTATGCCCATCCCATAGGTACTTTAAGTTTCAGGTGATAACTCATGATTGTCCCTGCTAATAACTCACTGAAATGTGGGAAGAGAAGTGGGGTGAATATGCTAGACCAGTTCCCTTTCCTTCAGGAAGCTTAACTCTGATGTAATTTGTCCTCTGAGTTCCCAATGAGAAATGAGACTGAAGCTAGTCTCCCCTTAAGACCACCTTTTTTTTTTTGTACTGGGGATCAAATCCCAGGTGAACTCTATCACTGAACTACTTCCCCAGTTTCTCTGTCTCTGTCCCTTTGTCTCTCTTTTTCTTGATAGGTTTTCGCTAAATTGCTGAAGCTGGCCTTGAATTTGCAATCCTCCTGCCTCAGCCTCCCAAGTCAATGAGATTACACGCCTATGCTACTATGCCTGGCTGAAGATCACACTCTTTTTTTATATACCTTTATTTTATTTGTTTATTTTTATGTGGTGCTGAGGATCGAACCCAGTGCCTCACACATGCCAGATGAGCACTCTACCACTGAGCCACAACCGTAGCCCAAGATCATACTCTTAACTTTTTTCTTTGTCCTGCCCTGCCTTCCTCACTCCCTTCTCCTGAGAGCATTTCCCCCATAAATCACTTGGAGAAGAACTCTCATCTAGATTGCTTCTAGAGAATGACACCCATGTCACCTGACTGTCTTTACTCCCTGTATTAATCTATTTTCTGTTGCTATAACAAAATACCTGAAATTGGGTTCTTTTACACACACACACACATACACACATATAATGTACATATAAAGCATATATATAAAGCATATGTGTGTATATATGTGTGTGTGTGTATTATTTATGAGGTGCAGAGAATCGAACCCAGTGCCTCACATGTATTAGGCAAGCACTCTACCACTGAGCCACAGCCCTAGCCCAAGACTGAGTGCTTTATAAAGGAAATTTATTTAGCTAACAGTTTTAGAAGTCTAAGAGTATGATGTCATCATCTGCTGACTCCAGTGAAATCTTTCTGGAGCATCATATCATGGTGATATGACAGCATAAGTGAGAGGGAGAGATCACATGGCAAAACAGGAAGCCAGGGCACAGGGAAGGACCAATGTTACTCTTTTTATAACAACCCTTTCTCACAGGAACTCACTAATTCCCCAAACCAGCATTAACCCCTTGGAAGGACAGTATCCCCAATGACCTAATTATCTTCCAATATTCCCCTTCTCTTAAAGGTTCCACCAGAGGTTGAGGTTAGAGTACACATTTATCATGCGCAAGGCCCTGGGTTCAATCCCCAGCACCACTCCTTCTCCAAAAATCGTTTCTACTGCCTCTTATATTGCCACACAGGAGACCAAGCTTCCAACACATGAATCCTTGGGGGATAAGCCACATCTAAACCACAGCAGTCGATTAGAACAAATTCCTCTCAGTCTATGCATATGACCCCCTCCCACCCACCCTGCTGGTTAAATAGCAGAATATATTTACTTCCCTAGAAGAGTGCCTAGAACACAGTAAGTGCTCAATAAATTAACCAAATGAATGTAGGGGCAAGCCCGGGATCTTTTATAACTCAGCTGTCAGCAATGCCCCCCAGCCTGGAGGCATTGTGAGTCATAGCTGGTAAAGAGGAGCTAAGTGGTTCAGAGATGAGACCAGGCCTGGGACAGCAGCTTGGCACCTCCAGCACATCTTCCAGGTGAGACACAACATGTAGCAAAGATTACTGGGAAAGGGCCCTCTGGAGAGTTGTAACAAGGGTGGATCTGGAAGTGGGCTCTCCTAGATGGTCTCCTTGAACCAGATTCAGGGGAGGTATCGTCCACCTCTTAGCTCTATGTGATAAATAAGTGTGTAGAATTAATGAAGGCAAGACAGAGGGAAATCTGCCCCAGTCAGTCCTCTTTTCTCCCTCCATGAGAAGAGGAATTTTAAAACAAAAAAACACATATCCCTTTCTTACATAATGGAATCAGCACTTACTGGGGAAAAAGAGCCAGGTAGAATGGGACTTATCTGTTTTGTTATCTGAACTTTAGATTCCTTGAGGGAGTAGTCTGCTTAGTACAAAAGTCACTTCTAGTGTGCACCAGCCATTACCTTGAAACCAGAGGTAGATCTAGGCAAAGGCGTTTGTCCCAGGATGTAACTGAGCATACTGTATTGTGATCTATGGATATCTCTTTCTGGCTGGACCAGCAGTTTATTAAAAGCAGGCACAGTCTGTGCTAGTACCCCCTGCCCAGACCAAGGGTTGGCACATAGCAGGTGCCAGTTCAAGGTTGAATGACAAGGGCAGTAATGGTGTTGGTTTTGTCAGACATCCCTTCAGATACTTTGCAGAATCCAAATCCTGGCTTTGTAATCCTTTAGCAGTTCCCTCTTACCTAGAGTAAGTAAATTGCTAAGCCTGCCTGTAAGGCACCTCAAGTGCCCTGGTTCAGCTTCTTCTGCTGGTGCGAGAATCAATCCTACACCAACCTCTTCCACACATTTGCAACCTGAAACTCTTGCCCCTCTCTTCACTTTTTCTAGAAGCTCTCCATCTATTCTTACCCATTCCTCCTGGAAAAATTCTGTTCCTCCATTAAGTACCTACTGGTCTCGCTATCATTCCTTCCTCTTCCACCCATGACCTCTTCCAGATGCAACTCAGAGAGCAGGGCCCTAGACCTTCATGTACATGTCTATACCCAGGACCTGACACCCAAGAGTGGTCTTTGGGGGAAGTGGTTTCTGTGAGCCTGTGCGTAGTGCGATTGTACAAGGATGAACTCTTCAGTGACCCGCAACTGGTTAGCCCAAAAAGCAAGCCATAAGCTAATCCAAGTCCATTAGCTTCGCGGTTTGCAAGCCTGTACCAACCAGGCAGTTCACCCAGGTATTTGTACCCAACAGTGCCCCTGGCTCGCCTTCATCATTCAGGACACCAGGGCTCCGGAGGCAAGGGGACAGCACCGGTTGCCACTACCCTGCGGCCACCTGTGCGCTCAGACGAGAGGCCTGCCCACCCCTCACTCTGGCTGCCTTCGAGTGCCTGGCTAGGAGCCATACCAGCAGCTTTTGGGAGCTGCTGCGGCAATTCTGGGCCGATCATTTCTCGCGGCGCTTCTCACCACGGCGGCCGCCGCTGCGCCACATCTCCTCCATGTCCACCTTCTATCTGTTGGACCACCGGACGCGCCAAGCTGAGCTGGGCCTCAGCTACGGTGAGCCGCGCACACGCCTCAACAACCAGGCCTTCGTGTTCCGCAGCGGCCGGTGGAGAGCGGAGGGCCAGCAGCCGCGGTCACGGCCGCCGAAGTCCTCGCCAACCATCTCAGGCTGGAAACCACAGGTACAGAGAGTCAAAACCCAGATGCTGTTGGAGGAGAACAACTACCTTAAGCTGCAGCAAGAACTACTCATGGACATGCTGACTGAGACCACGGCGCGCATGCACCTGCTGGAAAAGCTCAACCCCGAGAACAGTCAGGCGCGCGCCTGGCAGAGGAAGATGCGCAAGCGTGAAGCCGCCGGCGACGTGCTCATGATCGAACCGCGCGCTTCGGAGTTGCGATGATGCAATAAAGCTCCGAGACGCGCACGCGCGCCTGGCCCCTCGCCTTTAACCCGGGCTGGATCTGTGGAACCGCTGGGCTGGGGGTGGTCTCAGGGGCTGACACTCTGTGCTAGGTGTGGATTGATGACGTTGACCTAAGCAATCCGCCTCGGGAGCTTGAGATAGGACAGCAAGGAAGAATCTGTGTGTGCGACCCTGCAGATCCTGGAGTGAGAGCCTGGTTTGCTGCAAGCAGCAAGCTGCAAGCAGTTCCGGGGTGGGGTGGGGCAAATGGCAGGTAATGGCATTCTAGGTTACCAAAGAACCGGGGGCGAAGTCCGGAAGGCAAAGGAATCGCGGCGCTCTGGGAATGCAGGGTGCAGTGTGATGATGCCCAGGGTGAAGAGGTGGGTAGGATTGAGGATTAGAGACTTTGCACTTTGACCCTAGAGATACAGGAGAGATACAGGCTGGGAATCTAGGTAAGTACCTTATCCCTGAGAGAAGTTTTGGCCCTTCCTGTTCCCACCTGCCTGTTTGGCCTTTTGGAGAATCGTACCTCCAGAATAGGCCTTTTTCCTCTTTCCTAGAATAAGAAGGTTTTTTTCAACCCGCACTTTGAAAAACAAAATGCATTTGTTGCCAACATTTCAGAATTTGAAATTCCAGATTTCTGGCCCAGCACAGTGTTGCATACCTCTAATTCCAACTACTAGGTAGGCCAAGGCAGGAGGATTGCAAGTTTGAGGCCAGCCTCAACAATTTAGCAAGACCCTAGCAACTTGGTGAGACACTGTCTCAAAATAAAAAGCAAAAAATGGCTGGAAATGTAGTTCAGTGATAAAGTGCCCCTGGGTTCAATCCCGAGTACCAAAATTAAATAAATAAAAGTAAATTTTAAAAAAAGTAAAACCGAGCTCGGTGGCATAGGACTGTAATTCCAGTGACTGGGGAGGTTGAAGCAGGAGGATGGCAAGTCAGAGTTCAGCCTCTGCAACTTAGCATGACCCTATCTCAAGACAAAAACTAAAAGTGCTGGGGATGTGGCTCAATGGCAATGTGTCCCTGTGTTCAATCTCTAGTACCTAAAATAGAAAGAAATAAAAGATAAATGTAGGAAAGCAAATGAGGAGGGAATCAGAACTATGTACTATAAAAAATCAAATACAAAAAGATATCAGTAATGGAGAAAATATACTAGGTGAAGGAAGGCAGACGCAAAGGACCATATATGGTATGATTTATATACCATTTATATAAATATCCTGAATAGGTATATCTATGAAGACAGAAAGCCATTTAGTGGTTACCAAGGGGTGGGAAAAGGGAGTTAGTAATTAATGGGATTTCCTTTTGGGGTGATGAATAATGCTTTGGAACTACAATGGTAATGATTGCACAACATGTGACTATACTAAAAGCCAGTAAATTGTATACTTTAAAATGGTGAATTTTATCATAATAAAAAAAATCAGTGGCACAGGTCTGTAATCTCAGAGGCTAAGGCAGGAGTATTACAAGTTCGAGGCCAGTACTCAGCAACTTAGTGAGACCCTGTCTCAAAATAAAAAATAGAAAAGGTCTGGAGATGTGGCTCAGTGGTTAAGCATTCCTGGGTTCCATCCCAGGTACCAATGTTGCAGGAATCAGACTGGTCAAGAAGCGGCAAACGGCACTTGGAGAGTGGGAGAAGTCTGATTTTATTTTTATACTGGCAGGCCCAGAGATCAAACTCCAAATTCTGAGCCCCCATTCCCAGTTTCTCACAACATTTTTAGGCAATCTGGTGCCATAAAATTTCTAGTTTACATGATAGAAGGCCCTGCAGGGGGTTTCTAGTGGGAAGCCTGTTTATAGAAGCAGAAAGTGATGAGGGCTAAAACTGGCTCTTTTCACAGGCCTCTGATAAATCTCTAGCCTTGTGCCCAAAGCCTGAACAGGGGCGTTTACACTTCAAAGCAAGTAGTTAGATTTCTAGAGGTAGTTATTTATAATCCAAAGGTAGAGGCCTATGGTTAATTAGGTTTCCTGAAGAAGGGCTAACAGAAAGGGGAAGAGAACTCACCCTTTTCCTGGGCACTAGTTTTTCATGATAGTGGTTTTATAATTTCATTTTACAACCAGGCCTGATTTTACCATCCATTACACCAAAAAAAAAAAAAAAAGAAAGAAAGAAAGAAAGAAAGAAAGGAAAGGAAAGGAAAGGAAAAAAAAAACAGAAAAAGAGGAGGGTGCTAGCATAAAAACATATGGCACGGTTAAATAGCAAAAATATAACTAGGTTATGATTGCTGTATGTATATAGGTGACTCTAAGACCAGTGTGATTCTGCAATCTGTACAATTAGAAAAATGAGAATTTATACCCCAGTGATTCAAGTGTATGAATTGCCAAGATTATTGTAATATCATGAATAGCTAATAAAAATAAATAAATTTTAAAAAATATAGCTAGGCATAAATATCTACAGATTGCTTTGGCTAACAGTCTTAGGATAGAGAAAATTATCCTGCCACACGGGCAGGGAGCCCCCCACAGCCCTGCAGCGTGCCCAGTTCAAGGAGAGGCAATTAAGAGGATGATGGCAAGATATTTTGAGATATCTTTGTTCTTTCTGTTCTGGAATTTCACTCCCTGGCCCTACCCGCTGTCTGTAGCAGCCAAGTTCATTGCTCCAGGGGAGGGAAGTGCCAGAGAAGAAAGGAGAAACAAAGGACTTGGCTTACATTTCCTATAGCCCAGAACCCTCTGGGCACAGAGCTTTGCAAAAGTTATATTTGGGTGTGAGGTAGGAGGTCAAAAAGCCTGTGGGTTTGTCCACAGTGAGAGGAAAGATGAAAGAAAACAAGTGTAGACACCCGGTAAGTTTGCCATCGTGTGTGTGTGTGTGTGTGTGTGTGTGTGTGTGTGTGTAGGGGGGTATCCTTTCTTGATTCCACTTCCACAAAATTGCTTGGATTCACTGTCTCCAATTTCTCCCTCCCCGTTTGCTCTTTTTTTTTTTTTAAAGAAAGAGTGAGAGAGAGAGAATTTTTTAACTTTTTTTTTTTTTTTTTTTTTTTTAGTACTTGGCGGACACAACATCTTTGTACGTGGTGCTGAGGATCGAACCCGGGCCGCAAGCATGCCAGGCGAGCGCGCTACCACTTGAGCCACATTCCCAGCCGCACCCCCCCCCCCCCCGTTTGCTCTTAAGCCCCCTCAACTTCGGATTTCTCACTTCCTATTTTCTCCCCAACCTACTTTTGTCAGGGATACTGTAGAACCTCCTTGTGATTATTAAGTCCTTTGGCCAGTTTTCTGGCCTCATCTTACCGCATTAGCAGCGTTTCATACTGTGATGGCAAAACCAGACATGGTTGTGAAATGAAATGATAAAAAACGGTATGGTAAGAGGGGGCTGGGGTTGTGGCTCCGTGGTAGAGCCCTTGCCTAGCAAATGTGAGGCCCTGGGTTCTATCCTCATCACCATATAAAAATAAATAAAAGAAAAGAAAAATGTTATAAGAAAACAAGGCCTGGGGAAAGGATCAGTTCCCCTCTCTTTGCCTTTCTCCAGGAAGCTTAATTAACCGCAGGTCCTTACTTTGGATTGTAAATAACTGCCCTAGCAGTCTGAATACTCCCTCTTGAAATGTAACAGACATCTGTGAAAAGAGCCATTACTTATCTGTTTCTGTAAACATGCCTTTATGTTAGAGACCCTGCACAAAGAAAAAAAGCTCCAATGATAGAACAAGTCTAAGGTGATGCCAAAGAACCTATAAATGTTGTGAAAAACTGTGGATCAGAGCTCAGAATTTGGAGTTTTGTTTTCCTCTGAGCAGCCTGGTGTAAAATAAAGTTTGGAGTTCCCCTCCTCTCTGAGTGCTGTTTGCTGCTTCTTGATCAGTCTGTTTCCCCCAACAGTACAGTTAACCACCCCTCCTCATCCTCAAAACACTTGGATTCTAGATCATCCTGTTCCTCTTCCTACGATACCTCCAGCCCTAATGCTCTTCTCATGCCACTTCAGCCTGAAAGTTGCACCTACTCAGTGTCTTGCTGATTTCACTCTCATTTTTTTTTTTTCAGGAATGTGCTTGAATACCAACTCTTCAATGAAGTGTTCCCCAATGACTTGATAAAAGTATGTCTTCTTCCAGACCCCTAACCAATTTATCTCCCTTTCCTGCTAAATGCTTTGTAGCATCTATTACCTTTTCTGTTTTGAAGTTCTGGGGATTGAACCCGGTGACACTCTACCACTGAGCCACATTCTCCCTTTTTAAAAATATTAATATATATATATTTAATATGGTGCTGGGAATTAGATCCCAGGGCCTTATGCATGCGAAGCAAGCACTCTACCAACTGAGCTATATCCTCAGCTCTTCCTAGTCCTTTTTATATTTTATTTAGAGACAGAGTCTCGCTGAGTTGCTTAGGGCCTCATTAAGTTGCTGAGGCTGGCTTTGAACTCAGGATTTTCCTGCCTCAGCCTCCCAAGTTGCTGGGTTGAAGGCATGTGCCACTGTGCCTGCCCCTCCCCACACCCAGCCCTTTTTATTTTTTATGTTAAGATAGTGTCTTGCTAAAATTACAGAGACTGGCCTCAAATTTGCAATCCTCCTGCCTTAATTTCCTGAGTCCCTAAGATTACAAGCGCATGCCAACATGTCCAGTCACCTATCATCATTTGACAGGCTACATATTTTATGTATTTTTCAGTCTCTTCCAACTGAAATAAGCTCCAGAGGGCTTTTCATTCTATTTTCTTCCTGCATTTCAGTGTAAAGAAGTGCTTAATACTTGTTAGGTCCTCCCCCAGATATTTCTAGAAAGAACAAAAGGTCCATGAGAAACAGGTACCTGAATTCCAGGAGAGCAGATAGTATATGATTTTTGCCATTGCCCCAGATTTCTGAGCCCCTAGGAGTGAGGAAAGCTATTACAGGTTCTTTGGGAATGTCTGACTATGTCTGATCAGCCCTCTTCTGACATTAACAGCAGCTATGGTGGAAGGTCTACATATTGTCAGTGCCTCATTTCAAAGTGCCCGCCTTGGGTTTCTCTGCCTCTCAGTTTCAGATCTTTCTTAGTTTCAGGAGATTGTTTAACTCATGGACATAGCCTCTTAGGAGATCCTATTACTGTAACTGCACAGGTTCAATGCATCGCCACCCAATCAATGAATTGAGAAGTAGAATATGGAGAAAGAAAGAACTTTGCTAGCAATGAGCTAGCATTACTGGAAGATGATTGGTTCTTGCCCTCAATGAGCATCTTATGCCTTGCCCTAAGGGAGAATCTTTCATATGATTTTTCGAGGGAAAGAATATGGGTTCTCAGGTGGGTGCCTCCTTTGTCCAGTGTTTTGAAAAGTAGTCTGTTCTCAAGTGTGGGGTGTGTTGCAGTCTAGTGGATCTAAAAACATAATGATCAAAGTTTCTGTGCTGATTAAAGCGACTTTGCTGGCTTTTGTTGTTGTCAGCATTTCTGGCAAGTATCCTTCCAGGTGTGACCTTCTCCTGTAACTTGGGACTACTGCTGGGAAGGGAGGCTTGTGCATGCCTAGCTAACTTTATTGTGAAATTAATTACAAAAAGATCAGGCAGAAGCAAAGAGAAAATTCTGATGACTGGGTCTAGATGGTGGGGGAGGCTTATATGTTCTTTTTAGTGCTTTATGGGGTGACCTTCAACCAGTAGGGGACAGAAGCCAAAAAAACACTTTATTGAATTTTCATCCTAACCTGTGTCACTCTTTCCATTTTCACCGGTTTCCTGGAATCTACTAACAAGCTGCACCCGAATTCTAGGCTCAAACTTTGCTTTTGGGGGAACTCAAACTAAGGCACTTGTGTAAATAGCACTAAAAGGCAATGCAAGGGATAAGAATCCAGAATTGGATACTTATTATTCCAAAGGCAATAAAGAAGGGCCTGAGGCATAGCTCAGGGCTGGAGGTCTTGCCCAGCACGTGGGAGGCCCTGGGTTCAGTCCCAGCACCTCAGAAAAATAAAATAGGGACTAGAAAACTCATAAGATCTATGCCTAGTACTGTCCCATGTAAATCTGCACACATGTGGAACAGAATGAGCACAGAAACCTGGTAACCACCAGGGTGGATTATAGCAGGGACCAAAGGCTTACCAGAATACCTGGTCATCAGGAACAGTGCAAATAAGGAGGGTCCTGATGAGGCAGGATGGGGGCCACTGTGATTTGAATATGGTTCCTCACCACTAAATCCATGTTGAAGCCAGACATGGTGGTGCACGCCTGTAATCTCAGAGGCTTGGGGAGGCTAAGGCAGGAGGATTGCAAAGCCAGCCTCAGCAAAAGCAAGGCACTAAGTAACTGAGACCTTGTCTCTAAATAAAATACCAAATAGGGCTGGGGATGTGGCTCAGAAGCCAAGTGCCCCTGAATTCAATCCCTGTACCCCTGTATCCCCTCCCCCCCAAAAAAACTCTCATGTTAAAGCTTATTCCTCAATACCCCAGTGTTGGGAGATAGGACTAGGGGGGTGTATTTGGGTCTCATGAATAAATTAATGCCATTGCATGGGAATGAATTCTCACTCTCATGGGACTGCAGGCTATTATGAAGCAAGGTTACCCCTTGTGGTTTGCCTCTTCTACATGCACCTGCTTGCCTTTCTGCTTTTCTAATATGCATGGTTGTCGCGACCCCTTGCCCGCAAGGAAGACGCAACTCAGGAATCTTCTTTCAGCAGTTTATTCAGGCCTTGATTTAAGTATCTCTTAGTGACTCCCTTTCTTTCTTCTCCTTCCTTTCTTTCTCCTATCTCCCGAGGGCCCAAGCACAGCCTAATAAAGCCTCCCACATACCAATCTTAAACCGCCGCGTGGGTCTTTCTTATAGGGTGGCAAGAGATAGCGTGCCAACTCTCCACAAAGGAATTTGATTTATCACAGGCCACAGTGGAAGCCGGCGCCATCTTCTAATGGCGGCCACAATTTACAACAATGGCTTACTACACATGGTGCTTCATGAGGCTTTCACCAGAGGCTGAGCAGGTACCTGGTTCATGCTCTTGAACTATCATGGGTCAAATTCAAATGCCAAAATAAACCACTTTCCTTTATAAACTACCCCCTCCGGTGTTTTGTTATAGCAAAGGAAATCAGATAAAGACAGGGGCCTTGTGTGGGAACCCTGGGAATAGGAGTGGCCTAAAACTGAGCTTAGCAGAGGCTACTTGGAGACAGAAGGCAGGTATTTTGGCCCCTGCCCCCTCGGGAGCCATCACCACTGATGTGTTTGCTGCCTTCCATTCCCTCTTAATATACTGCATATACAAAAGAAAATTTATTTGGCAGCACTGGGGATGGAACCCAACCTCTCACACGTGCTAGGTAAGCACTCCATCATTGAGCTACACTGCCTGCATTTGTAAAAATTTAACAATACTATATATCATCCAATAGTCTGCTTTCAACTAGGCTAGGTCCATCCTACTTCTAATCAGCTAGGGCTGAATTGAAGTAAGAGAAGTAGGATCATAGAGACCCATGCACCTTCAACAGGATTCTGCTGTGGTCTGAATGTTTATCTCTCTCCTAAAATTCATATGTTGAAATCCTCACCCCAGTGGAGATGGAATTGGGAGGTGGGGATTTTAGGAATTTATTAGGTCTGATGGTGGAGCAATCCTAAATGGGATTAATGACCTTATAAAAGAGACCCAATCAGTGCCCCTTCCACCATGTGAGGACACAGCAAGAAGAGGACCATCAACCAGGTGCAGTGGTGCACGTCTATAATCCCAGCCACTTGGGAGGCTGAGGCAGGAGGATCACAAGTTTAAAGCCAGCCTGTACAAAAGTGAGGTGCTAAGCAACTCAGTGAGACCCTGTCTCTAAATAAAACACAAAATAGAGCTTGGGATGTGGCTCAGTGGTCGAGTGCCCCTGAATATCAAACCATGGTATCCCCCCCACACCACAAAAAAAAGAAGAGGACTATCCACAAACAGGAATGGACCCTTACCAGACACTGAATCTGCCAGCACCTCAATCTCGGGCTTCCCAGCACCCAGAACTGTGAAAAATACATTTCTGTTGTTTATTTGCTGTCCAGTCTATGGTATTCTGTCATAGCAGCCTGAAAGGACCAAGACAGATTCTCTAAGACTGTGTCCTGAGGTGCAGGTTGAAGCTCTGGGAGGGGAAAATAGTGGGCATGTGAGTAGGGGCTGTACAGAAATAGTGAAAGTCTGGTCAATGGCTTGGAGTGATAGTGACCACTAAGGAAGACCTCGATGCGTCCTGAGAAATGAAAGGCAGTAAGAGGGGTCTGGGACTCCCAAACATTGAGAAGACCTTCAAGACCTTATTCAGCTTTTGATATTCAAATAAACTCAAATAAAAAATAACACAAAACAAGACATGTAAGACAATTGGGGAAAGATGAAAACAGTGTTGGCTGTTTTATGATGATCGCGGTATTGTTAAATGTAGGTGCAATATATTAAGGTTGTCTTTTTAAAAATTTTATCTTTTTTCAATCCTTATAATTTAGAGATCTGCTGGAATAGCTACAGATAAAGTGATATGATGTCTGGACTTTGTTTTCAAATAGTCTGAAATGAAGGCAGGGGAAGTAGGTGGGTATATAGATGGAAGGTTTGGTCATAAATTGTTAATTGTATAAGGTGGGTGATAAGTATATTACAATAGTTTTTCTAATTTTGTACAACTTTGATTTTTTCCACAACGAATTTATCCTAAAGGACAGGACAAAGGAAGCTTGAATTTTCCTTGTAAGCATTGACGAGACTTAATTAGTAATTTAAAAATCTCTCCACAAAGAAAAGTACGATCACGGATGACTTCGGAGGCAAGTTCCACCAAATGACGAAAGAACAGATTACTCCTGCCACAAAAGAACAAATCCTCCAGAGGTCAGAAAAGAAAGAACATTTATCAGTTTATATCCAGTGTAACTTTTTTTTTAAAGAGAGAGAGAGAGAATTTTAATATTTATTTTTTAGTTTTCGGTGATCACAACATCTTTGTTTGTATATGGTGCTGAGAAAAAGAAAGTACATTTATCAGTTTATATCCAATGTAACCTTGATAACAAATCCAGGCAAGGGCTGTATGAAAAAGAAAATCACCGTCCAGGGATGGGAATGTAGCTCAGTGGTAAAGTGCTTGCATAGCTGGGCATAGTGGCACACATCTGTAATCCCAGTGGCTCAGGAGGCTGAGGCAGGAGGATTGTAAGTTCAAGACCAGCCTATATTCCACATAAACAAATATATTTTTTTTAGTTGTCAATGGACCTTTATTTATTTATATGCGGTGCTGAGGATCGAACCTCACACATGCTAGGCAAGCACTCTACCACTGAGCCACAACCCCAGCTCCTCCACATAAACTAGAAAAACCATATGATGATCTCAATAAATACAGAAAAATTATATGATAAAACTCAAAACCCAACTCAGAGAAAAACCTCCTAGTAAACCAAAAAGAGAAAGGAATCTCATCTGGGTCTGGTGGCTCACACCTGTAATCCCAACAACTAGGAGAAGCTGAGACAGGAGGATCACAAATTCAAGATCCGCCTCAGAATTTAGCAAGAACCTGTCTCAAAATAAAAAAATTAAAAAAGGGGTTGGGGGCTCTGGAGTTGTGATTCAGTGGTAGAATGCTTGCCTAGTATGTGTGAGGCATTGGGTTCAATTCTCAGCACCACATATAATAAAAATAAAGGTGCATTGACAACTAAAAGTTGTGGGGGTGGTTTGGAGGTGTACCTCAGTAGTAGAGCGCCCCCCTAGGTTCAGTTGAGATAAACAGCACACTCCTTGCTATCTATATACTATGCAAGAGCACACTAGAACTTCTTGCTTCTAACTGCAATTTAGTACCCATTGCCCACCCTTTCCCCATCCCTCCTCCCCACCCTCCCCAGCCTTTGGTAATCACCATGTTCTAGAGATCAATTTTTTTAGATCTCACATTTGAGTGAGATCATGCAGTGCTTGTCTTTTTGTGCCTGGCTCATTTCACTTAATGATTGCCAGTTTGATTGGTATTGTTGCAAATGACAGAATTTCATTATTTTTATGGCTGAATATTATTCCATTGTGTATACATACCACCATTTATTTATCCATTAATCTGTAGTGGAAATCAGAGTTGCTTGTATACCTTTTCACTGTTGTAATACTGACATGAACATGAGTATACAAATATCTCTTCAAGATTCCACTCCTAAAAGGTTGAATCTGTATACAGAAGTGCAATTGTTGGATTACATGGTAATTCTATGTTAAAATGTTTGAAGAACCTCCAGACTCTTTTCTGTGGTGACTGAACCATTGCACATCCCTAACAATGTCCAAGGGTTCCAATTTCTCCACATCCTCACAAGTGCTTATTATTTTCTGTTTATTAGTAGTAGCCATCTGAATGGGTGTGAGGTGGTATCTCACTGTGGTTGTGTTATATATATATATATATTGTAGATGGACACAATATCTTTATTTTCTTTCTTTATTTTTCATGTGGTGCTGAGGATCGAACCCAGTGCCTCACTCATGCAAGGCAAGTGCTCTACCACTGAGCTACAACCCCACCCCTGTGGCTATGTTTTTCCTGCCTTTTTTAAAAATATTTTTTTAGTTGTCAATGGACCTTTATTTTTTTATATGCAGTGTCAAAAACTGAACCCAGTGCCTCACACACACTAGGCAGGCGCTCCACCACTGAGTCCCTGTTTTTTCTGTCTTTTGCTAATAGAATCAATACTGCAATGAAAGCCTTGTGCACAAAGTAGGATGCTCAAAATTGCTCTTAATAAGAGAAATGCACAATTAAAATACACTATTAGTTCTCACCTGTCAAATAGCAAACACCCAAGAGTTTGCAAAATTCTCCAATAGCAAGCATGTGGGGAGCAGGCACTCACACAAATTGCTGGGGGAAATACAAAACAGTAGATGACTGTGTGAGGAGATCTGATAACAGATAGCAAAATTACATGTACTTTTACTTTTTTTTTTTTGGTACTGGGGATTGAACCCAGGTGTACTTAAAGACCGAGCCCATCCCCAGCCCTTTTTTATTTTGAGACAGGGTCTCGATAAGTTGCTTAGGGTCTGGCTAAGCTGCTGAAGCTAGCTTTGAATTTGTGATCCTCCTGCCTCAGCTTCCTGAGCCGCTGGGGTTACAGGTGTGCATACTGTGCCCAGCTACTTTTACCTTTTGACAGCAATTCTACTTCCCAGAACGTATCCCAAACACACATCAATTTTCCCCTATTATCAATGGTCCTAAAATGTAGTACTCGTGGGTGGTTTACTTTAGGGTCCCTTCCTACAGGTGGGATTCTGAGGTCATTATGTCAGTCCCCTACTGTGCTATTCTTTAGACCCTTTCTCTTTTCTCCAACACTCTTCCCTAACTTGTGACTGTCCCTCCCAACACTGGTTCATTCTGCTCATTTCGTAGGTACTTTTAGAGATTCTCTTCATTGAAAAACTATTGTAGGTGGAAAGGTGGTGCACACCTATAATCCCAGAAGCTCAGAGGTTGAGACAGGATGATCACAAATTCAAAGCCAGTCTCAGCAACTTAGCCAGGCCTAAGCAGCTTAGTGAGAACCTGTCTCAAAATAAAAAATAAAAAGGGCTGGGGATGTGGCTCAGTGGTAAAGCACCCCTGGGTTCAATCCCTGGTATAAAACAAACAAAAAAACTATTGTAAGTTGAAAATGCATGTATTACATCTAACCTACATAGCTTAGCCTAGCCTACCTTAGATGTGCTCAGAACACTTGCATTACCCTATTAGGAAACTCTTCTAACACAAAGTCTGTTTTATAATGAAGTGTAGAATATCTCCTGTAATTTACTAAATACAGCACTAAAAGTGAAAAGTACAATTTTGTATGTGTACATACTGTAGAGTACTAGTTATTTTCTCTCATGATAGTGTGGCTGACTGTAGCTCACTTCCACTGAGTGGCATCAAGAGAGTATTGTACTGGACAAGTGTGGTAGTACATGCCTATAATCCCAGTGACTTGGGAGGCTGAGGCAGGAGGATTGCAAATTTAAAGACAACCTAAGCAATTTAGCAAGACTCTGTCTCAAAGTAAAAAAATAAAAAGGTCTGAGGATGTAGCTCATTAGTTAAAGAGCTCCTGGGTTCATTCACTGGCACCAAAAAAGTAAACAAATAAATAAAAGAGAGTATCATATTGCATAAATTCAAAATTTGAAGTACCGATTCCATTGAATACATGTAGTTTTTGAACTGTCATAAAGTTGAAAAGTTGTAAGTTGAAGTGGCTAGGGTGTTGCTCAGTAGTAGAACACATATTTAGCATGTGCAAGGCCCTGGATTTGATCCCCAGCACAACATGAGAAAAGAAAAAGAAAAATCGTAAGTCAGACCATCATAGGTTGAGGACTATCTATACTCCATCCTTTATTTGATGACCAGTCTGTGTAGGCTTCAGTCAGCTTTGCACAGGTGCAACTTGATAGACTCTCCCCTCAGACCTATGAAGGGGGATCAGTAGTCAGTGAATAAATTCCTCCCCTCTTGCTACAGGAGGATGGTTCTGAGACACATTATATATATTGCCCCCAAATGACCTTGGGACTGATCAGTCATTGCTGAAAAGAGACTATCTTGGTAAGGTGGAGTTGTGTTCATTCCTTCTTCTTCTCCTGGTCCCTTCCAGTGTCCTTCATTCCTGGACTCTCCTAAATCTGCACAGGCTCTACTTTCAGCAAAAGCCAGGACAAGTCGAATACAGACCACAGAAGGTGCCCTTGATAGAAATAATACAAGCTTGTAAATGTAAATGGTATACTTCATATTTAAACAGAAAGGTTTCAAATTGAAGGCAAAAGTCCTTATCATGCTTCGATGAAACGTCACAGAGGGAACCAGTGACAGTATTTTTCAATCACTCTCAATGCACAAACAAGAAAAGAACTTCTTTGAGGCTAATCACCTTTGCAGACCCAGCCTTCTCTAGTGTTTGAGCAGAGCACGGAGATCACGCGCCCCCTGCTGGTCATACAGATCTCCAGCCGCTCTACTTTTGTGCTCCTCTGGGCAAGAAAGCCTTAATGCTGTCTGGAGTGGTAGAAGCGGCGGCTGTATTCCATTATGCCTTGGGGTCCATTTCTGCTCTGCCCGGTCGCTGGACCTCTGACTGTGTACTCTCTGAGCCTCTTTCTTGGAAATTTGGATTGCTGGGAAGCACCAGAGACACAGATGGTGAAGCACCTAGCAAAGCAGTCAGGCCCTGAAATAGTTACACCAGTTTGCATGACTGAACTGGCTACCCTTTCTCTTCTCTCCAACACCCTTCCCTAACTTGTGACTGTCCCTCTGAACACTGGCTCCTTCTGCTCAGTTGGTAGGCACGCCTACCCTACTCCCTCTCTCACATCATTGTTCTTAACCTTATCCTGCCTTTGGGCCTGCTGTAGACTTTCCTTTATCTTTCATACTTGCCCAGGGTCAAAGAAAAGTCTTACATTACTCAGACTCATTTGACTCAGTAAAAATTCAACTCTATTTTTTTTTTTCTTTTTGTGGTGTTGGGGATTGAACCCAGGGTCTTGTGCAGGCGAGGCAAGCACTCTACCAACTGAGCTATATCCCCAGTCCATAGTAAAAATTCAACTCTAAAATAATTATCTGTCAATTCCAGGACGAAAAGACTAGGTCTAGTCAGTTGACAGACACCTCTGAATGGAACCCAGGGTGGGAAGGCTGTGGAAAATGAGAAAGGCAAAGGTTTTGATGTAGTTTGGTTATCATTGACAAGGCCAGATTCTCAGGAGGCAATGCCATCATCTCCCGGCTAATTGATTGGGTGAATATTGACTAAGGTAAGCAGTTCAAAGGCTAAATGAAGCTTAGCTGGGAGGCCAAGCAGTTGCTCTATTTTTACTGCAGGACACATTTCCTCTTGAATGACACTCCACCTAGAGTGGTCATGTCTGTTGTTCCTTGGTATTTCCTGTTCTTCTTCTAGGTCCATGAGGAAAGTTTTAATTTCTTGGCCTCTTGAGGAAAGATTCAGCCATGTGACTTATTTGGTTAATGAACTTGACAGAAGTGATTGTATATCATAAGCAAAAGTTTGTAAGTATCACAGTGATGGTTCCTGATGGTGGAGACTCTATCAGCCCTTATAATGAGCCCCTGTAATATGAGCAGTGAGAAATAAATATTATCATGTTATGTTATTGTGATTTAGGTTTGTTATTGCAGCAATCCTAACTCATCCTGACTAACACATCCTAAATCCTTTATGAGAAGTCAGGGTATATAGGTTGAGTATACCTTACCCCAAACTTTTGGGACCAGAAATGCTTTGGATTTTAGAGTATTCTAAATTTTTAGAATTTTTGCATACATACAATGAGATATCTTGGGGAATGTGACCCCAGGATTTTTTTTCTTTTTTTTCCCCTGGTTCTGGGAATCAAACTCGAGAGCCTCACTCAAGCTAAGCAAGTACTCTACTACTGACCTGCACCCTCAAGCACCGGGACCCAATCTAAACATGAAATTCATTTACATGTCATCTTATATACATAACCTGAAGGTCATTTTATACAGTATTTTTAGTGCACCTGCATTTTGATATTTTGAACCAACACATGAAGTCAGGTGTTAAATTTCCCATTTATGGCTTCATTACAGTACTTCAGAAAGTTTTGGATTCTGGAGCACTCAGATTTCAGATTTTTGAATTAAGGATATTCAACCTATACTAGCAAACTAAGCAGGCAAGTAAGCAGATTATTTCCCTTGAGACTAAAACCCTGACTGGGCACCATGATGCATGCTTATAATCCAAATTATTTGGGAGGCTAAGGGAGGAGGATTATTAATTCAAAGTCAGCCTCAGCAAATTAGTGAAGACCTAAAGCAACTCAGTGAGACCCTGTCTTTAAACAAAATATAAAAGGTCTGGAAGTGTGGCTCAGTGATTAAGTGCCTCTGAATTCAATCCCTGATACCAAACAAACAAACAAAAACCAAAATTTAGACCCTAGGTAACTTAGCAAGAACCCATCTCAAAATGAAAAGGGAGGGCTGGAGTTGTGGCTTAGTGGCAGAACACTTGCCTAGCCTGTGTGAGGCACTGGGTTCAATCCTTAGCACTGTATAAAAATCAACAAATAAAATTAAGGTATGCTATCCATCTACAACTACAAAAAAATTTTTTTAAATGACATTGACTCTTTAAAAAAACGAAAAAGGATGGGGTTGTAACTCAGTGATAATGCACCCCTGGTCCAATTCCCAAGTAGGAGGAAGAGAAGGAGGAGGAGAGACATTTACTTAGTTTATGGTTCTGAAGTGAAAACTGGGAAGTTTACCAGCACATTGCCAGCCTCTGCTCGGCATCTGGCAGCCAGTTATGATCTTCCTGCATCATAACATAGTGGAGGTCATCACACCTAAGGCAAGTTTCCTAGATGAGAGCTGGCTTTTATAACAAAATCACTCCTGCAATAATCCATTAATCCATGAAATGGTTAATTCCTTCATGAATCTTCATGACCCAAACCTCCCAATGTCCCACCTCTCAATATTGACGCATTGGAGGCCAACTTTTCATTTACACAAGAATTTTGGTAGACACATACCATAGCATCTGCCACAAGAACTCTGACTTTGTTTGGGTTCACTTAAAGAAGATGTTCCTCATTCTAGTTCAGGCATAGTCCTGAACTAAGCCAATCATTGTAAGCCCATTTTCCTCACTTCAGTTGACTGAGGTTGAGTTTGTGAACAAGCTCTGACGATGCGCTACATGTGGTGGCAGGAGGCTGAGGCAGGAGGATCATGAGTTCAAAGCCAGCCTCCACAAAAGCAAGGTGCTAAGTAACTCACAAGACCCTGTCTCTAAATAAAATACAAAAAAGGGCTGGGTATGTGGCTCAGTGGTCAAGTGCCCCTGAGTTCAATCTTTGGTACCACCCCCACACCCCCAAAAAAGTTCTAACCATGGAGACACACACAGGGATATTTGTCATGAGGCTTGTACTTAAAAAGAAACACAGATGAATAAACTGAATTTGTCATATAAACCTTCCCCCAAAGAAAAATCCAGGCCCAGATTGTTTCATTAACAAATTTAACAAATATTCAGTGAGGAAATAAACACCAAGCTCATACACACACTTTGAGAAAATAATGGAAGAGCTCCTTTTATGAGGACAGCTTAATTTAAGATAAAAACCTGTCAAAGTTGGGCTGGGGATGTGGCTCAAGCGGTAGCGCGCTCGCCTGGCATGCGTGCGGCCCGGGTTCGATCCTCAGCACCACATACAAACAAAGATGTTGTATCCGCCGATAACTAAAATAAATATTAAAAATTCTCTCTCTCTCTCCTCTCTCACTCTCTTAAAAAAAAAAAAAAAAAACCTGTCAAAGCTGGGTGTGGTGGGTCATGTATGCAATCCCCGTGGCTTACAGGGCTGGGATTGTGGCTCAGTGGCAGAGTGTTTGCCTTGCACATGTGAGGCACTGGGTTCTATCCTCAGCACCACCTAAAAACAAATAAAACAAAATAAGGCTGTTGTATCCATCTACAAATAAGAAAAAAAATTAATAAAATAAAAAAGAAAATTACAGACCAAGAGTCTTTTTGAGTATAAACATAAATATCTTTGTGTGGGTGTGGGTGTGGGTGTGTGGTGCTGGGGATCAAATCTAGTCCATGCTATATAAGTGCTACACCACTCAGCCACACTCTCAGCCCTAGACTTAAACATCCTTAATTAAATGTCAGCAAATCAAATCCAAGAGTATACCATGACCAAATAGGCTTTATCTTAGGAATACGAAGTTTTTTGCTATGGGGCTTAGGCTGTAACTCAGTGGGTTTGATCCTCAGCACCACATAAAAATAAATATATTGTGTCCATAAACAACTGAAAAATATTTTTTAAAAAGTTTTTATTATGGTTTGAATGTGTCCTGCAAAACTCATGTGTTGAAAACTTAATCTCCAGTGTAATAGTGAGGAGTTAAACCATTAGGAGGAGATTGGATCATGAAGCCTCTGCCCCCAAAACTGACTAATGTTTTTATCCCAAGAGTGGGTTCATTATTGAGAGAATGGATTTGTTTAAAAAAGTTTGGCATAGTATGGTATTGCACATCTGTGTTCCCAGTGGCTAGGGAGGCTGAGGCAAGAGGATCGCAAGTTCAAAGTCAGCCTCAGCAAAAGTGAGGCGCTAAGCAACTCAGTAAGACCCTGTCTCTAGGGGATGTGGCTCAGTGATTGAGTGCCTCATGAGTTCAAGCCCCGCTACCCCCCCCCCCAAAAAAAGGTATTGTGCCCATCTATAACCAAGAAAGAAAGAAAGAGCTGAGGATGTGGCTCAGTGGTTAAGCACCCCTGGGTTTAATCCTTGGTACCAAAAAAAAAAAAAAGTTACTTTCTTGTGCTCTCTCACGAGCTCTCTCACCATGTTATATCTTCTGTCATGATATAGGCCACCAAATGCAGCCCCTTCAGATCTGTGAGTCAAATAACCTTCTAATTTTTATATGTTATTTAATTTGTAGCATTCTGTAATAGCAATACAAAGCAGATCGATGCGGTTGTCTTCATTTTTCAAAATTGGCCAATACATGCATACATGCTTCCCTCATTCTGCATCCTTGCCATATCTGGAGATGATAGAGATATAAGCTGTATTAAAAAAAAAAAAAGCCTAGCACCCCTAATGCACTGGGTTTGATTCTCAGCACCACATAAAAATGAAATAATAATAGTGTGTCTACCTACAACTAAAAAATAAAAGTTAAAAAAAAGTTGGAGGCCAGCCTGGGCACTTTAACAAGACCCTATCTCAAAAAGGGAGTGGTGATGCTAGGATCTAACTCCATGGCAGAGCTCCCCTAGATTCAATTCCCCATACTGGGGGTGGGGGAAAAGAAGAAAGACAAAGAGACAAAGATATGGAACACTACTAAGAGCTCTTCTGAGTATGGAATGGATATAGGCACATGATATTTCTTCTTAATTTGTGAGAAAATGAACTGTCCTTTTTATTTCCTGGAGTAAACCCTGCATTGCACTGCCATTACTACTGTAATGAATTACAAAAAAATTCAATGACATGGATTTCATTTTTCTTTTCAGTACTGGGGATTGGACCCAGGGATTCTTTACCACTGAGCTACATCCCCAGTCCTTTTTCTTTTTAATTTTGAGACAGGGTCTCGCTAAATTGCTTAGGTCCTTGCTTAATTACTGAGGCTAGCCTTGAACTTTCAATCCTCCTGCTTTAGCACCTCAAGTTGCTAGATCACAGGTGTGCACCATTGTGCCTGGGCCAACACAGATTTATTATATTAAATTTTTTTGGTGGAGTGGGGGATACTGGGATTGAACCCAGTACATCCCCAAACCTTTTTTATTTTGTTTTAATTTATTTATTTAGTTGTGCTGGGGATTAAACCCAGGGCTTTGTGTGAGGCAAGCACTCTACCAACTGAACTATATCCCCAGTTTTATTTATTTTGAGATAAGCTATCACTAAATTGCTTAGGTCATAATTCAATTGCTGAGACTGGCCTTGAATTTATTATCCTCCTCCCTCAGCCTCCCAAATTTCTGGGATTAGAGGAATGTACCACTGAGCCTGGTCCAAAACAGATTTATTATATTATATTATATTACATTACATTCTAAGAAGAGTGTGCTGGTATTTTATTTGCCCTACCTGGATCTTCTCTGCACTTCCGTCTGGTGGCTTCCCTTCCTTGTCCTTCCATGTCAGCTGCTCTTGCTGAATTCTGAAACCTCAGTTCCTTTTTTTCTTCTGTTCTTCTCACCAGAATCTAATGCTATGGACCACATTCTTCCACCTGAAACCCTGTCCTTTCTTCTTCTATGTCATTCCAATGCACCTCACACTTCTTCCATCTCTCGTGCCACCCCTTCTCAGTTCCTCTGCTGTTTTCTCCATTCATTTGCTTATTATTTCCTTAATATTTGTTGTTGTTTGTGGTGCTGGGGATGGATTTGCTTATTCCAATCCTTAATATGTACAATGCTTGGTGCTGAAAATCCCTAAGGATCTCCTTAAAGTTTTAAATATCATTTACATGCAGTGACATCCAAATTTAAATATCCAGCCTAGTCTAATCTTTTCAGTTTAAGATAAATAAAACTCCAGCTGCTTATATGATATCTCCACTTAGTTATCTTGGAGGCAACTCAATTTCGTTTTCTATGATAGTGCTGAGATGAAACCCAGGGCCTAATGCATGGTAGGCAAGCACTCTACAACTGAGCTACTCCCCAACCCCTTAAATTTAATGTGTTCAAAGTAGACCTGGCCTGGAGGTGTATCTCAGTGGTATAGTGATTGCTTAGCATGCTCCAGGCACTGGGTTCCATCCCCAGCACCACAAACTACAAAAAAAAAAAAAAAAAAAAAAAGATAAGTAGTAGAAGAAATAGATTTATGGAAACTCTCCTTCCCATTTGCCCTCCTCTAGGTCTCCCCATTTTAGCAAATGGAGCTATTTATCTGTCTGGGGCAATGACATTTACATTTCCTCTCCTTAATTCTTCTCTCATTCCACACTTTGTTCCTAATGCCTATAATGTGCCCAGGTGAGCTATCTGCCACTATCAAAAAATGTAAATTATAGTGTGGGGAACAGGGAAGAAGTAATCAAATAAAAAAAATCACTGAGTGTAGAAACACTGTGATAGAAACGCATAGGGGGATGGAATAGAGACCTGAAGGAGGAGCTGTGCTGGGAATCACCTTGGGGAGAGAGCTGCAGGCAGAGGAAGCACCATTTACAAAGGCCCTTGGGTAGAAAACATCAGGGAGGGTCAGTGTGGCTGAAATCAGTGAGGTGGGTGGGTAAAGAGGTCCTGAGAAGAAAACAAGAAGAACTGTAGGAGCCATCCCATGGTAGGCTTTGGCAAAGAAGTTACACTTCATTTAAAGTGCAATGAAAGCCCGTTGTGGTGGCACATGCCTGTAATCTGAGGGGTTTGGGAGGCTGAGACAGAAGGATCACAAATTCAAAGCCAGCCTCAGCAAAAGTGAGGTGCTAAGCAACTCAGTGAGACCCTGTCTCTAAATAAAATACAAAATAGGACTGCAGATGTGGCTCAGTGGTCAAGTGCCCCTGATTTCAATCCCTGGTACCTATAAATAAATAAATAGATAGATAAACAAATAAATAAATAGATAGATGCAGTGAAAGCCACTGAGTGGTTTAAAGCAATTTTAAAAGATTGCTCTGGCTGGGTGCATTGGCACATGCCTATAATCCCAGTGACTTAGGAGGATCACAAGTTCAAGGTCAGCCTCAGCAATTTAGCAGGGCCAAAAGAAATTTAAGAAAATCCTGTCTCAAAACAAAAATAAATAAATAAAAAGGACTAGGGAGGCAACTCAGTGGTAAAACACTTCTGGTTTAATCCCCAGTACCAAAAACAACACAAAACAAAACTTAAAAACTGGGTGGGGTGGAAGGTAACCTGTAGTCCCAGCTACTCAGGAAAGTCAGACAGGAGGATTGCTTGAGACCAGCCTGGGCAACATAGTGAGGCTCTGTCCACCAAAAATAAATAAATAAATAAATAAATTTTAAATTTCTTACAGTTTTGGATGTCCTTACAAACTGGAAGCCTAAATCTGGTGAGTGCTTTCAAGATGTCACTTGTTGCTGCATTGTCACATCGCAGAAAGCAAAAGGGCAAGAAGAGGAAACTCTCTCTTTTCAATGAAGTCTCTTTTATAAAGCTATTAATTCATTTAAAGGGCTCTGACCTCTTAATTCAGGAGGCCCCACTGCTTAAGTCTACCATATTGGGGATTTAGTTTCAACATGAATTTGGGAGGTGACACCATGTTCAAACCATAGCAACTGCTAATGGGTAAGGGTTTTTTTTTTTTTTTGTTTGTTTTGTTTTTTTTGTTTTTTTGCTGTGGGGAAGCAATGAAAATATTCTAACTATTGTGGTGTTGTTGTACAAATCTGTGACTATGCTAAGATCTATAGAATTGTTTAGCATGTGAATTATATCTCAGGAAAGCTGTTAGCAAAAAGTAAAAACAAAAAGATAAAAAACAATCACTTTGGCTACAGTGATGATGATCAGGCTGACGACAGGAGTATAGTCAGGGAGACCAGCTATATTCATCAGATGAGGGAGGCCTGTTCCAGAGTAATACCTGTGGGTAGAGAGAAGGGCCTTAGAAGAAGCTGGATGTGATGAATATTGGTTAGGGTGGTGGCAAGGAAGGGGGATTCATTGTCAAAACGCTTTTAGCACAACAGTCAGAATAATCTTCAAAGGTTATAAATTGGATCATGTCACAGTGCTGCTTGAGACTTCAGTGTTTGCTCCCTCCAAATAGAACCAGCTCCTCCCTGCCTGTCCTGTTTTAGGGCTACCACTTCTGGCCTCTTGCCTGGAAGTCTCTTTCCCTTTGCCCACCTAAGCCCTATTGAAGTGGCACCCCCCTCTCTCCACAGAAAAAGTCTTAACTGGGCTTCTCCAGAAATCCTCACCATGGCTGATTTTGGGACTGTCAGCCAAAGAGTCTCTGAAAAAGAGTTCAATGTAGATAAACTTCCTATTTTCCTGTTGCCCTGTTTTACTTGGCCACTGGCCAGAAAGATACCAGCACTCCAGGTGCTGGGACATCCCCTTACTAGATTTTCACAAATGTATCCAGTATAGAAGTTTGTAGAAATGTGCAAACAAGGCCTCTGGCCTTGAGCTGGGCTTCACAGAGATTTCTACATTTTTAAGATAAGAGAAGATACCAGCTGGGCTCCGTGGTAACAACTGGCAGGGGGAGAAAAGAAAGGGGAGAAGAAGCTCTCCCTTTCTTAGGTGTTGTCCTTGAAGTGTTAACTTGCCCAAAACAGTGAAAGAAAAAACTGTTTTTATGTGAACTTCTGCAGACTGTGAACTTCTGAGCCCCTCTCCTTACATGCTGGGTATAAAACTCTGAAACTCCCTGAACTCGGGGTTCAGGGGATTGATCCATTACAGCAAAGGCTGTACCCTCTGAACCTGGCTGCAGCCAAATAAAACTGTTTCCTGCTATCTTTGGTGCCTTGCCTCGTTTGTCCCTACAACACTATCACTTGTCAAATTCTAGATTTTGTTTGTTTTTATGGGGCTGGGGATTGAACCCAGGGCACTCTATCACTGATGCACATCTCCAGCCTTTTTGTTTTTAATTTTTATTTTGAGAAAACGTCTCACTAAGTTGTAGAGACTAGCCTTCAGCTTTTGATCCTCCTGACTCAGTCTCTTGAGAAGCTGGGATTATAGGCACATGCCACCATGCTGGCTTCAAATTCTAGCTTAAGCATCAATTTCTCAGTAACTTTTCCCAATTCCCAAATTGTATAGCATAGCACAGCACTTGTTAAAGTTTCCAGTCATGTACCAAATTGTATAATTGCTCTTTTTCGTTCACTGCCACTGGTAGATTGTATGCTTCTCCAAGGCAGGGGTCTTTTCTCCTGTGATCATCCAGGACATGACACATGGGATGCACTTGACCATTTATTAGATGAATGAATGCATTAAATAAATGCAGATAAACAAATAAATAATAAACAGTGAGTCAAGCATTCTTCCAAAAGGACAAAAAAAAAAAATCATGAAGATTCAATGATGGAAGAAACACCCCACAGGATGAGAAAAAATATTTGCAAATCACACATCTGATGAGGAATTAATATCTAGAATATACAAGGAACTCTGTTACGGTTTAGATATGAGGTATCCCCCACAAGATCATGTGTGAGACAATGCCAAAAAGTTTATAAAGCTAATATGATTGGGTTGTGAGAACCTTAACCTAATTAGTGCATGAATCCACTTAAATGGATTAAATACGTGGTAATTGTAGGGGCAGGATGTGGCTGGAGGAGATAGGTCATTGGGGGATGCCTTGGGGCATGTATTTTGTCCTTGTTGAGCAGTGATCTCTCTCTCCGCTTCCTGGTGCCAAGTCCTGAGTGCTTTTCCTTTTCCACACCCTTCTGCAGTGATGTTCTGCCTCACCAGACACAGAGCAATGGAGTGGGCCATCTGTGGACTGAGACCCAAATACACTTTTCTTCCTCTAAGAAGATTGTTCTTGTCAGGTCTTTTGGTGGCAGCAGTGAAAAAGCTGACTCAATAAATTCCTACAACTCAAAAACAATCACAACAAAAAGCAAACAACCCAACTAAAAATGTGCAAAGCAGGAGGGGTGGGGATGTAGTTTAGTGGCAGAGAGCTTGCCTAGCATGTGTGAAGCCCTGAGTTCAATCCCCCTCACCACCAACAAACAAGCAAAACCAAATCTTATTGATTGAATATGCATTTCTCTAGTGGAGTTATATAAATGGTCAATGAGCATATGAAAAGAAGCTAAATATCATTAATCATGAGGGAAATGCAAAATGGAACTACCATGAGATACCACTCCACACTTAGGGGCTACTGCACAACCCATCCCCGCCAAAAAGAAATAAAATCAAACAAACGAACAAAAAGCCTGTAATCCGGGGCTGGGGATGTGGCTCAAGCGGTAGCGCGCTCGCCTGGCATGCGTTCGGCCCTGGTTCGATCCTCAGCACCACATACAAACAAAGATGTTGTGTCCGCCAAAAACTAAAAAAATAAATATTAAAAAAAATTCTCTCTCTCTTAAAAAAAAAAAAAAAAAAAAAAAAAAAAGCCTGTAATCCCAGCAACTCTGGAAGACGAGGAAAGAGAATCACAAGTTCAAAGCCAGCCTCAGCAATTTCCTGAGAACCCTGGTTTCTATCCCTAGTTCAGAAAAAAAGGGGGAGGGGATCCTGCAATCACTTTATCTGCAATTATTGTGTTGATTGTTCTTGAGAGGATTAATAAACTGTTAACACCTTAAAATGGTAAAAACCCAGCTTTGTGACACAGATTTTATAATCTCAGTGACTTGGGAGGCTGAAGCAGAAGGATCACAAATTGGAGGCAAGCAAAGCAAAAGGGTTCAAAACCTATCAGTTGGGAGATTTCATCTCACTCTAGTCAGAATGGCAATTATCATGAATACAAGTAACTCTCTGCTTCTTTTTTTTGTTTTTTGTTTTGGAGGGGTACTGGGGATTTAACTCAGGGGCACTCATCAGTGAGCTACATCCACAGCCCTTTTTTGTATTTTATTTAAAGACAGGGTCTCACTGAGTTGCTTAGCACCCCACTTTTTCTGAGGCTGGCTTTGAATTCGTGATCCTCCTGCCTCAGCCTCCAGAGCCATCTCTCTGCTTCTTGATCACCATGATGGGAGCTGCTTCCCTTTGCAACACACTCTGCCATGAGGTTCAGCCTCATCTCAAGCCCGGAAAAATGGAGCTAGCCTGCTATGAAACTAAGACCTCTGAAACCATGAGCCCTCAAAATAAATTTTTCCTCCTCTTGAAAAAAAAAGAAAGAAAAAAAAAATGCAAGTAACAATAAATGTTAGCAAGGATGAGGGAAAAAGATATACTCATACATTGCTTATAGGACTGCAAATTGGTACAACCGCTATGTAAAACAGTACAAAGATTCCTCAGAAAACTTGGAATGGAACCACCATTTGACCTAGTTATCCCACTCCTCAGCATATGCCCAAAGGACTTAAAAATCAGCATACATAGTGACATGGTCACATCAGTGTTCATAGCAGCTCAATTCACAATATCTAAGCTATGGAACCAACCTAGGTGCCCTTCAATAGATGAATGGATAAAAATGTGCTACATATACAATAATACATATACAATAATAATGGAATATTATTCAGACATAAAAAAGAATGAAATTATGGCATTTCCCCATAAATGGATGGAACTGGAGGCTATCATGCTAAGTGAAATAAGCCAATCACAGAAATCTAAAGGCCAAATATGCCCATACTGACTCACAATAGAGGGGGGCAGGGAGTGAAGGTTCACCCAAATGGACGGGGGAATGGGAAAGACAGTAGAATGAATCAGATATAACTTTCCTATGAATACACAACCAGTGTAACTCCACATCATGTACAACCACAACAATGGGAAATTATACTCCATTTATGTTTAAAACAATTTTTTTTTAGTTGTAGATGAACCCAATACCTTTATTTTTTTATTTTTATTTTTTGTAGTTGTAGATGGACAGCATGCCTTTATTTTAATTGTTTCTTTTTATATGGTGCTGATGATAGAACCCAGGACCTCACACATGCTAGGCCAACACTCTAATGCTGAGCCACAACCCCAGCCCCCACAATACCTTTATTTTATTATTTTATTTATTTATGTGGTGCTGAGGATCGAACCCAGTGCCCCACGCGTGCAAGGCAAGTGCTCTACCACTGAGCCACAATCCCAGCCCCTCCATATATGTTTGATATGTCAAAAAACATTCTACTGAGCCCGGTGTGGTGGCACACGCTTGTAATCCCAGTGGTCGGGATGCTGAGGCAGGGTGATCCGGAGTTCAAAGCCAGCCTTAACAACAGTGAGGCACTAAAGCAACTCAGGGAGACCCTGTCTTTAAATAATAAAGTATATGGAGGCTGAGGTTGTGGCTCAGTGGCAGAGTGCTTGCCTCACATGCGTGAGGCACTGGGTTCCATCCTCAGCACCACATAAAAAGTAAGTAAATATAATTAAAATATTTTTAAAAACAAACAAACAAACAAACAAACAAACAAACAAATATATAAATAAATATCAAAATACAAAATAGGGCTGGGGATGTGGCTCAGTGGTTGAGAGCCTGTGAGTTCAATCCCTAGTACCCCAAAACAAAAACAAAACAAACAAAAAATAAAAAGCATTCTATCGTCATGTATAACTAAAAAGAACAAATACACAATTTTTTAAATTAAAAAAAAATCGCATAAAACCCACCAACACCTGCCAAAAAAACCCCCACAAAACACAAAAAGACAAAAGCTATCAGTTGGGCTGGAGATGCACGTAAAGAGCTTATCTAGTATGTTGCTAAGGCCCTGGACTCCATCCTCAGGACCGGAAAAAATAAATCTAAACCAAATCAAACAAACAAGCAAATTAGAAATAAAACCCCGAATTTATTGATCATGTTCCATTATGCCTAAAGGAGATGCGCTGGGTGAACTGAAGAGGGCGTACTCAGCCCTGGTGGCGCAGCCTCGGCGTAGGGCGAGGTTGCAGGCGCTCCTTTGTTTCCGATGCGCACGGTCTCTTAATTCTCGACTTGGTTGAATGGTCACCGACCCAACAATTCAGCACCGGAAGAACTATCTTATTTGAAACAAGGAGGCACAAAAGACGCACCGGATCACCCAACAGGAAGGGCAGAGCCTCATTGCCTGGGGCGTGGGTGACTTCAACCTCGTAATCTAACCACCGTGTGACTGCCGCAATATTTGGCGGTCCCTGCAGTTTTGGAGAACGCTACCACCTAAGCAGGCTTAGGAGGCAGCTGGAGCAGCGGAGCAAGTGACGTTCTCCTAATCCATCCTATCACTGAGAATTTTAAAGTGTTCAGCACTACAGCAGCTGCAAACACTGAGGAGGAAAACTAGAAACATCCAGATAACCACACAAAATCACCGGTGCTCCCACCATCGACCTAAATTAGTCTATGTAAACATTTTGGAAATATGTATCTTTACACCCACCCACCCACACAAATTTTTCTGTGTATGTTTGTTCTTGTACATTTCAGAAAAGTGGACCATGCTGTGTTGTTCTGTTCATTATTTTTTTCTTTCAATGAAGATCATAAACATCTTCCCAGTCAAAAATATACTTCATCAGCACTTCTGATGTCTGAGTGGTTTATTATACAGATCAGTTTTTCTCAACTTTTCTTTTTCATGTTTGCCACCCAAATAATCTTTTTAGATATTTTCCCAATTTCTCCCCTTGAAATTGTTTTCCAATGTTTCTCTCTCTCTCTGTCTCTCTCTGTCTCTCTCTGTCTCTCTCTCTCTTCTCTCTTTCTGCTGGGAATGGAAACAGGGCCTTGTGCATGTCAGGCAGACACTCTACCCCTGAGTCACATTCCCAGCCCTAACCATGTAAACTTTTAATAGCAAAGATATACGGTTTACAGTCATCCCTCCTTTGGTTACAGAACCAACCTCCTCTTCCTCCCCAGGACACCAATATCTGAGGATGCTCAAGTTATTTTATTTTATTGTCTGGTACTGGGGATTGAACTGAAGGGTACCTTTTGATCCCTGAGTCACATCCCCAGCCCCCCATTTTTTTTTTTTTTTGAGGCAGGGTCTCTTTAAGTTCTCAGGGCCTCACTAAGTGCTGAGATTCGCTTTGAACTTGCAGTCCTACTGCCTCAGCATCCTGAGTTGCTGGGATTATGGGTGTGCACTACCAAAACCCAGCTCAAGTCCTTCAAGTCCTATATCCCTGGGCTAAAAAGGACATAGCTCAGTTGATAGAGTGCTTTCTTTGCATGCCCAAGGCTCTGGGTTCCATCCCCAGCACCAAAAAAAAAAAAAAAAAAAAAAAAAAAAAAAAAAAGGTATAGTACCTACTACATACATCCTCTGACATACTTTAATTCAACCTAGAGTACTTATTAGGATACAATGTAAGTGCCATGCAAATAGTTGCATTATTTAGGGAATAATGATGAAAAAACATCAGCACATGTTCAATACAGACACAATTTTTTTTTCTGGATATTCTTGACCAGGAATTAGCTGAATCCATGGATGAAGAACCTGATGACAGGAAAGGTCCATTGTATTTATGTTTGTGTATACTTCACACACTCCTGGTACTGCCCACCCCCATGTTTTACATGTGTTTTGTCTTAGTTTATTGTTTGTTTTTCAATTTTCTCAGTTGATTCCATGCAGGATTTAAAAAATTATTCTTAAATAATCCAGTTTATCAGTATTTGTGTTTGTGGATATGTCTTTAATTTCATGCTTAGAACTGCTTTCCTCACCTTGAAACCTTATAGGTACATATATTGTAAGTACCTTTAGTTTCCCACACTTTTAAATTGAAATTTCCCTAAGATATTTAAAGTTCAATATGTGATGTGAGATAGAGCTCTGACGTTAGTTTTCCCCAAATGACTAGTTATTTGTATTAACATCAGTTACTGAAAAGTCTTTCCATTCTGATAGGAAATTGTATCTTATCAAACACTTGAATTCTAAAATACACCTTGGGACTTGCTTCTAGATTTTTCTGTATGTGTGTATATATATATGTGTGTGAGTGAGATACACTGAGAATTGAATTCAGGGCATTCATTTACTGAGCTATGTCCCCAGCCCTTTTTTAAATTTTAATTTTTTTTTAAAAGAGAGAGAGGAGAGAGAGAGAGAGAGAGAGAGAGAGAGAGAGAGAGAGAGAGAGAGAGAATATGAGATAATTTTTTTAATATTTATTTTTTAGTTTTCGGCGGACACAACATCTTTGTTTGTATGTGGTGCTGAGGATCGAACCCGGGCTGCATGCATGCCAGGCAAGCGCGCTACCGCTTGAGCCACATCCCCAGCCCTTAAATTTTAATTTTGAGCCAGAGTCTCAATAAGTTGCTCAGGCTGGCCTTGAACTTTCAATATTCCTGTTTCAGCCTACAGAGTGGCCGGGGTTACAGGTATGTGGCACCTCATCTAGTTGCTTGTTAATTTCATATTCTGATTTCCCCCCATGTACTATTATATCATAGAATTGCTTTATATTTAAAAAAAAATCTATACAACGGGCTGGGATTGTGGCTCAGCGGTAGAGTGCTTGCCTTGCACGTGTGCAGACCTGGGTTCCATCCTCAGCACCACAATAAAAATAAATAAATAAAATGAAGGTATTGTGTCCACTACAACTAAAAAAAAGCTATATAATTATTATTTTAATGGCTGTAACATGTCATCACCCCCCCACACACATACACACAAACTTGCTTATACCAGTTTCACCAAATCTAAGATGTCATCAACTTTTTTCAGGGGTAAAGTACTGGGGATTGTACCCAGGGTGCTTTACCTCTGAGCTACATCCCAAGCACTTTTTAGTTTTTATTTTGAGATGAGGTCTTAGTTACTTAGGGTCTTGCTAAATTGCTGAATTTGGTCTTGAACTTTGATCCTCCTGTCTCAGCCCCCAAACTGCTGGGATTACAGATGGGCACCATCATGCCTAGCAGATGTCATCAATTTTAAAACCCACTATTATTTTATGTTGCACTAAGAAGAAATTCTGCCATTATTTTTTTTTTTTTAGATTTTTTTTTTCACAAAACCTTTATTCTATTTATTTATTCTTATGTGGTGCTGAGGATTTGAACCCAGGGCCTCACATATCAGAAGCACTCTACCACTGAGCTATAGCCCCAGCCCTGCCATTAGTTTTAAGACATATTCTTATTTTAGCCAGGTGTGGTGTCACATGCTTGTAATCCCAGAAGTTCGGGAGACTGAGGCAGGAGGATCACAAGTTGAAGGCCAGCCTCAGCAATTTAGTGAGGCCCTAAGTGACTTAGTAAGACCCTGTCTCAAAATAAAGACTCAAAAGAGCTGTGGATGTGCCTTAGTGTTTAAGCACCCCTGGGTTCTATCTCTATTACAAAAAAAAATATTTTTTGAAGACGTTAAACTGAAAAAAAAGTTTGTCTTATAATTGATGAAAAATATAACAAAGAAGTGCTTCATTTCTAGATGGAAAGGGCTTCCTAAGCTTAAAGAAAAATCTCAGGGCTGGGGATGTAGCTCAGTAGTAGAACACTTGCGTAGCATGTGTGACATGCTAGTTTAATCTCCAGCACAGAAGATAAAACAACAAATATCTATGGCTTTGCTGTCATCAAAATTAGAATATTTTGTATGTCTAAACATTAAAAAATTGAAAATCTGGGTGCAGGGTTGCACATCTATAATCCCAGCAACTTGGGGATGCCCTAAGAATTTAAAGGCCCTAGAGAACTTAGTGAAACCTCATCTCAAAAAGTAAAAAGCACCGAGGATGTGGTTCAGTGGTAAAGCACCCTTGGGTTCAATCCTCAGTACAAAAAAAAAAAAAAAAAAAAAACTACTTAAAATAATAACAGAAATTAAAAGTTAAACAGACTAAGAAAGGGCTGGGGTTGTGGCTCAGTGGTAGAGCACTTGCCTGGCATGTGTGAGGCACTGGGTTCGATTCTCAGCACCACATATAAATAAATAAATAAACAAAATAAAGGGCTGTTGACAGCTAAAATATATGTATATATTAAAAAAAAAAAAAAAAAAAAAAAAAAAAAACCAGGGCTGGGGTTGTGACTCACCTAGCATGTGTGAGGCCCTATCTATCTATCTATCTATCTATCTATTTATCTTCTATAAATAAATGAGGAGGAGGAGGAAGGTGTATGTGAAATCCTGGAAGGAGAAAAAATGTTCTTGCTTTGAATGTCTGGGGATATACCTCCTGGCTGGAAGACCTGGGAATCTGGCATCTTGATGACTTCAGCAATCCTATCTGTCCTTTGATGAGTTCTTTTGTCTTACTAAAACAGTTAAGGACTTGGCCTCCACACCTTTACATTCCGGAGGGATGCATCCCTCTTCCCAGGGTGACCCTCAGAGAGGCTCACTAACTGTGGTACTTCTGCAGCACTGTCCAACACTGACTTATTGTTAGTTTGTTGCTTGCGTCTACCAGGGCTGGGGGGCGGCAGACAGCCGGATCAGACTCTGGGGAGGCTTGGGAAGGTAGGGGCATCATATTAGTTTTCGGTGGTCCTGATGGAAATCACAAACTCTTCTGATCTCGCGCCACATGGGCACAGCGGGTGACCCTGAGGCCTCTTCGAATCATGAACTGTGTCTCTACCTTGGAAATGGAATCAGTCTTGGAAAGAGTAAATGGTAACTGTCTCCCCAGCAGCGTCCAGACACACCTGCAAGCTCATCCTGGGTTCACGAGTTGAGGCAGGACGTGGCACCGAGGCAGGACGTGGCACTGGGTGATCCCATCTCGTGAGAGGGCCCCGTGGCTTTCAGGCCCCACCAACCCTGGGGCAGAGGGGGGGTGGGGTGGGGGGATCGCCCCGTGTGAATTCGTTAAGCAAAAGCGGGGTATTGGCTTTGGCATTGGCACAAGGATGCTGTGGAGGCTGCGGCCTTAGGCCCTACGGCTGCAGGTAAGGGGAAGTAGTACACACGCTTTGGACTTGCCACAAGTCGGGGGTGGCTTTGGGGACAAGAAGTCTGCAGCAGGGTAGCTAAGTCTGGCTCTAGAGAAGAAAAGGGGACAGGTAGCGTGGGGAAAAGGAAGTCCGCGCCTGTCTTTTCAGGTTGGCCAGAAGCGCGGATAAAACCATGGGGAATAGGAGGACAGCTATCTCGCGACAACCCTGAGCTTGGGACTACCATACAGTCCCCATAGGGAACTGATTGAGGCCATTCCCCTCCCCCACTCTGGCGGGTAAGACTAGAGAACGGTTCGAAGAAAAACGCATGCGCAGGAAACTAAGTTATAAACCGCTGAGGCTCCAAGTTCAATATCTGTGGGAAGACGCAGGCGCATAAAAAGCCCGGCATCTTTATGATGCCGGAGGCTGAGCCAAAAACGCATGCGCAAAATCGTCTGACTGCCGAAGGTGGGCCCGCTGTATATATTACGCATGCGCCTAGTTGCTGTGTGATGCAAGGGGCGGTGCAGGGAGCTGGTTGCGCGTGCGCAGAACTTGTTCAAAGGGCCTTATTTAGGTTGCGCAGGCGCCCGCTGGCCATTTCTTCTTAGCCACGCCGCAGTCGTGTGTGTAGGTGAGTCTCCGCGGATCCTTGTTTGCCGCCCAGCGAAACCCAAGTATGCTCTTTTTGCGGGGATTGCTTGACTCCCAAGGCCCTGGTAGAGCCTGGGGGCCTTTGGCAAGCTGCGAATTGCCGCTAAGTGCTGCGAAAATTTCGCTGAGCCTTGGCAGCGCCGCCGAGGCCTGCAGGCCGCGACGACTCTATTGTGTGAGATGTCGGAGGAGGCGGAGCGGAAGCGGCCGCCGCCATTTCCTTGCCTCCACGCTGGCTCTAGGCCGGGGTCCCTTCGGCTTGGAGTTTGGGCACTTTGTCCCCCAAACGGCTTCGGGGTTCGGATCCTTAGCCGATGGTGTGGGGTATTGGAGTGGGTTAAGGTATCTGCACGGGTGGAGCTCCTGTCGCCTCTCTGGTTCCCGTGCGGCGCTCCGACGGTGGAGGGTCATTTAGTTAACGTTCTTAGGTTTTATCCTCAAAACCCGCCTTACAGTCTATTTCGACGCCAGGATCCTCAAAGAGACGATGATGTTGGGCACCGAAGGCGGAGAAGGATTTGTGGTTAAGGTCCGGGGCTTGCCCTGGTCTTGCTCAGCCGATGAAGTGCAACGTTTTTTTTCCGGTGAGTTTGAAACAGGAGGCGGGAGTTGTTA